>NC_061485.1:19205608-19536322 GCF_022539355.2 Hippoglossus stenolepis
TCAGCCCAAACACTCTGACTCATCCATCTTACGTTTCGCACATCTTAGCGATAAATCCAACCACATAAACTGAGCTGTAGTGTCACTTGAAACATTTCAAGGGACTTACTGGGGGAATATTCAAATGTGTCATATTGTTAAGATTCGGGACTCAGGAAGTGGAGACAGGGAGGAGTTTTAAAGAATTAAAAAAAATCATTTGATGAGGATATAGGATATGAATGTGAACACCAGCACGGCAGATTGTCAGTTCTGAGTTTTAGAGGTGAGATGAGTTTTCTGAGATCCAGAGTCCATAGAGAGGCAGACACACAAATGTCCAGACTGAAAGAGCAGGGTGAGGATGGTGGGTTTATGATCCTGGACACAAACACAAACCTGTATTAACAAGAGACGCAGACAAAATGGGGAGTACAAAAAGACTTCAGAGAGCGACACTGAAAAGGGACCATCACATGTTTGGCCACAAGGGTTGCATGAAGAGTGTTCTTGGTAGAACCGGTGCTTGTATACTGCTTGGAGGCGTGGTATTAATCATTGACAGAAGTTCAAGTGTCAAGGTGATTTTGGAGGGAATCAGAAACGGAAAACTGTGTCCCCGCCAGCGAAACAGGCAGTGACGAGGACAAGACAGGGACAAACAACACACAGGAGCAGAGGGGCAGGGTGGAGGAAACACAAGGAAGAACAGGGCAACAAGTCCAATCCTGACACACATTTCTTTGGAGTAAAGATCTATTGTCGTTGTCAAACATTCTGCATCACATCTGACACTCTGAGACCGAGTTAAGGGTCGAAAACTACAGATTACAACCCATCATAGAAATCTATATCTAAATCTATATCTATGCTTTTATTCATGATTCACGGTTTTTCTAGTCCGACTTATTGAACGTAGCGTATTTCTGTGAACTGTTATTTCCTCAAGGCAGATGGTATAAGCTGATTTTGATTGGGTTTGAAGCATTCCTCCTAAAGTTCCCATTTCTTAACATTGATGCTATTGACCAACAGAGAATATTTATCAGAATATCACATTTTAGTTTTTTTTACTGTTATCTTTCCTGCTTTTAATATACTATTAAGGTAAAGTAGAAGTAATCATCGGATTTAGCAAATAGAGACTAAGTTTAATCTTCCATTAATCCTATAACATCAAGTTTACCCCTGTTAAGTTCCTCTTACGTAACTTTAAGGTGTGTTAAATCATCATAATCCACTTTATCTGACAGTATCATGCATTGCATGTCTGGTTTTCCCAGCTCTTTATTGAAGCTATATAATGTCTGTACATATTCAGACTACGTGTCTTTTTATCACTGCACCTTTCCATCAAATGGAAACATCCGCCATATAGATTATTCATCTGCAAAACTTCAGATTCTCCACTAGAATTGGATTAAACAAGAAACAAGAAATATACTATATTCACAATAGTTACAATTTCACTTCGTCATTTTAAATCATAACAAAGCCCCATTGTCTTATAAAAACGTTTATTAAACTGAAAAACTTTAAAAATACAGATAACATTTGCTTGATTAAACACAGTGTAGTTAGTAAAATAGTCAGGACTGTAATATAAAGGTTAGAGTTCTCACTCTGACAGCAAGTCGCTCTATCCACATTGAAATTCCTTGGTGATGTCCACTCTGCACCATCAGCCTCTCTGGCTAAGCCTCAGGAATACCAACCAGCTGTCAGCCCCTTACTCTCTCCCTCTCTCTGTCTCTCTTTCCCTCGGCCCTCTCTCATTTTCTCTCTCTCCATATGCCCTCTCTTGTTGACAGCATCACCATTTTAATTCTGGGTGTGCAGGTTCTGTTTTTTTCCCCCTCTTTGCTAGAGATGCATGGAGCAAGCAGCGAGGAGCCAGCACAGAGCAAAGGATCAGGGCTATGAATCTTAATGAAGAAGAAAGTACAGGGGGCGAGAGAGAGAGAGGAAGTCTGAGGGAGAATCCACCCTATCTACCTCTTTCGCCCCCTTGCTTGTCCTCTCTCTCTCTCTCACCCTCTCTCTCTGTGTTTACAGGATTTGTCTCCCTTTGATTCTGATTAATTAGCTGACGATGGACAACTAAGACCCTGAATGCTGCCGTGTTAAAGACAGGGAGAACAAGACGGAGTAGACAGACTCCTATTGCTGCACTTTTCTACACACAGGATTTCCATCACTACATAGTAGCAGTAGCACCACCACACTACTCCGATCCACGGAGCCAGGCCAAACTATAGTTCTCCCAATTTAGTGTGGAAGAACTTAACTGTCTTACACAGAACCTTGCATGGCCTCAACCCCATCCAACACGTCAGAGATGAACTTGTACGTCATCTAGGAGCCAGGCCTCTTCCCCCAACATCATCAGACCTTACCTCGTTGTAGCTGAATGGTACAAAGTTAGAGGAGCTGAGGCTGTTATAGCAATTCATTCCCATGGTTTTGGAACATGTTGTATCATCATTTTCATTATCAATTAATCTCCATATTATTCTCTTGATCAATTATTTCATCAACAAAATGTCAGTAAATAGTGAAAAGCACGGATTTTAATGTCCCATAGCCCAACATGACATCTTCAGATGTATTTTCACTTTACTATCATATATTACAAAAAAATATGAGAAGCTGGAACCAGGGAATGTTTGGATTGATGCACAGACTTGAGATAAACTGAACTTTTATGAACAAGGTGTGTTTTCTTGTATGGTGTTATACTTTGTATCTTTTACTCCGGCTGCTCAGCCTTTTCCCAATTTAAAACCACCTTGAGACGGTGTGTGAATGATTGAATAAGTGGGATTAATATTTTATATTTGTGTCATGGGGACCATCCAACATGAGATTTACATTACACATGATAATATACTAAAGGGGTAAAGACTTCCAGCAGATAACCTCTATCTTCAAAATAAATCAAATCATCGCTGCATGCCACACACACACACATACACACACACACACACACACACACACACACACACACACACACACACACACACACACACACACACACACACACACACCTCAATTGACACAAAATAGACAAAAAGGAACTCAAGGTTTAATATTTAGTGTTTTACCTTCTCTGCGTCTTATCCTTTTTACATTCTGGCTTCACAGTGTTAATTTATTTATTTCTACCCAGGGACAGATCATCTGTTCAAGATGCAGATTCAAGCTCCATGTGTTCACAGCTTGATGAAGTGTTACTCTCTGAATATATGGAGAGCACAGGAGAGTGGTTGTATTGGCGGTATAAATGGTGACATACAGTATGTGTATGAGTATGGAGTAGTGTTTGAGCGCCCTTACATTTGTGTTTGTGGGCTGAGTGCTTATCTTTGTTCGGTTTGTTCACACAGAAAACCACGGCCACTCCACTTTGATATCCTCTCTGTCATGTTCAGAGCTTGAAATGAGTCCTAATGTGGCAACACAAAGTCCTTCTCTCTGTTTCTTCCAAATTCTCTGGAGACCTCAAACCTTACTTTTACTCCTTCAGTTGCCATGGATACCTCCAGCAAGGCAGCTGATTGGAGGCAACAATAAACTCAACTCTTCTTCCAGATTTTGACAAATCTGTCTCCAAATTGATGACCTGAACAGACTCCCTGTACCTTCTCTCACATGCTGACACACATCTGGTGATGCGAGAACGCACACACACACACACACGTGGATAAACTCTGAGGACTGACGCGCGCACACAGCGGCGGTGAACGTTGACAGCGGAACGGAGATCAATGTAATCTCCTTCAGCACAATCCAAAGCCACTGTCATCATCTATCTATCTATCCCAGTGGAACAGTCGAAATGTGTGAAATCAATTCTGCATTCAATTAAGGAGCAGCCAGCCACAGCAGTCTGGCTCCAGAGGTGACCCCGAGTGCTCCTGCTTGCTCCCTGATGAAGGCCTGCTCCGGTTAATAGCCTGGTCTCCACCACAGCATCATGGAGGGCTTGTTGCAGCACTGCACCTACATGGGCCAACACAGGAGGGTACACGTGACTGAAAGCCTTGGTCTGATCAACTGTTTCAGATGAAGAATCTTTGTGCTGCACACTTAAAGACATAGGTTGTCATTCTGGGCAATAAAACTATTCACAATGTAGATGGGAGCATTGTTGCCACCCTCAGGTGTGAAGAGTTAAAGTCCATACGGTGGCCTGAGTTAAGAAAATCTACCAACCAGCATCTCTAAAATTCCCTTATAAACATGAGGTGTGAAAACAACAAACTGTGGTCTCAAACAAGGTTTTCTGTGGGTGATTTCTTGGCCATGGAGCAGTGATTCAAAGGAAGAAATAGTACCAACTCATTATACAACCACAGATCCACAGTCGTTTCAGGATGACTCTTTAAATGTCTAATCTCAGTATTTCAAAGTCCTCTGAAAGATTTTTTAGAAACAATCAGGTTTATTTGATTTGAGTTGCTGATTTTTACATCAGTATGTTTTAGGGAGACCCGGTTTAGTGACTTTTATTAACTTGTATGTAGTTTAGTAATGTGGTAATTTTTTTGTCTCACGTAAAAGTTGTCATGGTCAAAAATATACATGCGGCTCAAAAAACTGCAATAATTTATAGTGTCAAATGCATTTTTTAAAACATGGGATCAAACTTATCTCACTCTGTACTTTTTAAAAACTTTATTAACTAAGAATGTCAGGAACAAACCAACACTGATAACAACAACGGAAATTCTGAATATGAAAAAATATATACATAAAGCGTACAAATAATGAAATGTACTAAGAAAAATAAATATTCAAAATATGTTGAAAAATTAAAGGAAAACAATAACACATATACTGTTGTTACTGAGTGTTGCTCAGTACAACACTGTATCTGCAAAAACCCCAAAATAGTAAAAAAAAATTCATTCAGATTCAGCGTGATGAGTATAAGAACTTAATCAAAACAAACCATCTGTACAAACAGACAGACAGACCTTCAGGACTCCTTGTCCAATAACATGTTGAAACCCAGCACTGGTTTGATCTTAGAGCTCCACTGTGTTCATTTCAGAACACCTGGCACCACCTGACAGCTGAGGCGGTCTCCCATTGCTTACCTTTGCTTTTCAAGAACTGCACTGCATCGTGTGGACTGAAATACCAAAGGTGCTACGATCAGATTTCGACACAGGGCCCCTCGGAAAGAGAGGGCCTCGGGTAAAAATGTAGAAGCCACATTAAATGTACTTACCATCCCTTATATATTGTCACCCTCTTAAATCTAAAATAATATATTAAATATATGACATTTATTAATAATTTCACTCAAAAAGGTTATGACAATAGATGACTATTGACATACTAATAACAATGTCTGTCAATTATGTAACATAAGAGGAATAAATTAATGAATTTTTGAACATGCCTTTGTGACTTAAGCAATTTTAAACCTTCAACTCTGTCAACAATAAAGCATAACTAACAAACTAACTAAACATAATGCTGAGGAGGCATGTGCATCTCCTCAGTTCTCCTTCCAGCTCTTCTTTGCTGGGTTCTTGACTGATGCCTATTAATGTGGCAAATTGTCAAAGAAGTGATGACACTCAACGGGCATGACGTGTTTCATTGACTGGAGGTCCTGGAACTTTCTCTCCTTGATTGGCAGAGCACATGGAAACATTCGTATCCATGCTATCGGCTCATTTGGCACCTGTACCCTTTGTGGCAGTGCTTCCCACGCAGAGTCCTCCGAGAAGGACAGCTTGAAATGGACCTTGCCTTCACTGCTAAACTAAAGAGCCCGCAAGTGATGCACAGTCGGATCTCCAGCTTTTTTGCCTGGTCTGATGCTAATGAAGTAAGATCCATTCATTTTCAGGAACTCATCATGCTTGAGCACCTTCACATGGTAAGGTGATGGCCTGTTTCTTGCAGTCTGGAGTATGATGACGTAGTCTCTCGGGGTGAAGATATCCGGAACTATTTTGCGTTCAATAGTACTATGCATGCTGTCACACTCCATTTGTGTGTGCCCTGCAACAAGGTATTTCTGTATAGTACCCCATATTTCCTTGCAAGCTCAGAGAATGCATTCGCCACACATGCATTCTCTGAGCTTGCAAGGAAATATGGGGTACTATACAGAAATACCTTGTTGCACTTAGACACTTTGATCTCCTTGAGTTCTGGATGGTCTTTGATCACACCTTCAGAGGACTCATCTCAGGATGGGGTATAGTCTGGATCGCTTATGACATCATCATTATCAGATATGTCCTCTTCATGGTGTGGATGTGTTTGCTTGGCATCTTAAACAACATCAACGGGAGTGTTTAAGGTATTGTCTGCTCCATCTAAAACAGAGTCTTGGCCTGGTACATGCTGCTTCATCTCTTCAACGACGGTCTCATTGTCATTTTCAGTGGATGAGACCTGATCGGTGTCAGAATTGTCAAGTGCATCTCCTACCAAAACGGAAAAACATTTCAACCTTTTCAGGTGTACAGTCACAAATGTGTGATCAGTCTGAAAAACATTCATTGCCTTGTGGTCACTTGTATTAAGCTACATCAGGGATTCCCAAAGTGGTGTGCATGCAACCCTAGGGGTGCACAAGCTGCCTCTAGACACTGCACAACAGGCATACTACCGGTCAAATGATGTTATGATTACTAATATTATGTTCAAGTTCAGGACGAGCCCTGAATCATGGAAATAACTTCAGCGGCTAAGTAGATTTTCGTTCTTCTTGATGCAGCCGCCATCTTGAAAAGCTTGTAAAATTGCCTAAGTCACATTGTCTTTTGACTCAGGCAAAATAAAACGGCCTGTCACACTCTTGACATAGGCCATTATTCTACAGGGGTGGAATCGCATGATCTGTTCAACTGAGGATGTAGGCGATTTTACCAGAGGTGGCCAGCATCATAACACTAATATATTAGTGTAGAACATATTACCAACAGATTTGGGTATTCTATTAATTTCCAGATAGAGAGAGAGATAGAGAGCGAGAGAGAGAGAGAGGGTGTGTGTGTGTGTGTGTGTGTGTGTGTGTGTGTGTGTGTGTGTGTGTGTGTGTGTGTGTGTGTGTGTGTGCGCGCGCGCTACAGACAGGTATAGCTGTGTACAGTATTTAACTTTAACAGGGGGGATCCTATGCTAAACGTTGTGGCGCCACCTAGAGGTCCAGCCGAGTATTGTTTCTTAATATTCAACCTCCAATCTGCCGGATTCTAGTAAAATAATTGGAATCAAGTTTATGTGATTAAATTAATTATTAAATGTAAATGATTTGTTCAAATTTGAAATGAAACACCCGGTTGTACTTTTTGTTCCAGGTGGGAACTTTCACTGCACTGGGAACTATTAACGCTTGGCCTTTCCCCCCGGACATGTGAGTGGTTGCACATGTACCTAGAATCGGTGTCGGCACGCCATTGTGGACCCCAGTTACTTTCACATTACTGACTCCGCAGTCCGTGAAAGCTTTTATTGTTGAATTATCCCGAGTGCAGTAGGAAGAAGAAACTGACCCACGATGGCTACGGACTCCTGGGCCCAGGCGGTGGATGAACAAGAAGCCGCGGCGGAATCGGTAAATCCCAACTTACGCAACACAAGCTAACGTGTTGTTAGCTGCTCAGTGGATCGTCTGGCCTGTTCTCACACAATGTTGACGAAACCCTATCGCTTAACTTTACATTTCACGTTTGAAAACGTGTAACTCAAACACTACCAGTGAATAGACGGGGCCCCGCGGCAGCTCGTCTCGGTTTTGGTTTCATGTGAATCAAAACGAAACTACCGGTTGGTCCCGGTTCGGCTACAAAGCTACAACAAGTTAGCTAGATCCGATATGCTGCGTGCTGCCGTGTTACTAGCGTTAGCACGTATCTGGCTAACAAGTAACTGACGCAAGAGGCTCTTTAAGGGCTCAGCTGAACGCGTCGGTGTCTCAATGTTTATCACCAGAGACACGGACTTAACCAAACTTTCTGATGTTCCTCCTTTCAGATCGGCAACCTCCACATTAAAGAGAAACCAGAAGAAAATGGTGAGTGCATATAGCTGCAATACGTGTTAGACTCAATGGTAAGATACGTGCTTGTCCCATACACTGATTCAAGTGTAAATACGAGTTTTTAAACATTGCACATTGCACATTGCAGGCACCGCAGCACACGTAACAGAGGCGACCCCCGCAGCTGCAAAGACAGAAGGTGAAGTCAAGTCAACAGATGACGATGTCAAAGGTAATTTATTACGATCATATATGTTCATCTGTCTGACCCCCCTCCCCCCTCCCCTACAGTGTCTTAAATGAAGACGCTCTCTAGAGGCGTGACAGTTATTGTAACTTTTCTCTTTCAGATGACAAAGCGGCCCAATCGTTGTTGAACAAGCTGATCAGGAGTAATCTAGTCAACAATACAAACCAAGTGGAAGTTCTTCAGAAAGATCCAAACTCTCCACTCTACTCTGTCAAGTCTTTTGAGGAGTTGCGACTGTAAGTATATCTTCTATTTTTCTAATCAACATTATTGAGTGTTGCTGTGGTTTTTCACTCGTCACTAATAATTCCAGAACTCTCAGAGTCAGAAGTCTGTCGGACTGCCGCTTGCCGATCTAAAGATTAATTCATCTTAACAGCTCCACTTTTGACACGTGTATTGTTAAAGGCCCAAGGAAATGCAGTGTCAAATTTGGTGCAATTTTAGACAAGTGATGCATTCAATATTAATAAACTTTGATTAAACAGACGCCCAGAGCTCTGTAGCAGTGGTGGCTGGGGCTTATTAACTCAAGTGTTGGCAACAACAGCAACTTCAGTGTTCCGAGTCCTGCAGGTGGTGTTTATTGGCAGCAAGTGAATCACTGCAGGTCACTTTTACAATTTCAGAAAGAAAGCTGCAACAAGAGCATTCGCAGGTTTAGAACGGGCACCGCACTCGTCTTATTAGTTTGTCAGCTATTGTGCTTTGTATTTTTGACAGCTGTGTGTAGTTATTAAGGGTTGTGTAGTGTTCACGCCCTCCCTTAGATGTGTGTACAAAAACTCTGCTGACGATGTGTCCGTTTTCTTTCGTGTGTAGCAAACCTCAGCTGCTTCAGGGCGTGTACGGCATGGGTTTCAATCGGCCATCTAAAATCCAGGAAACTGCCTTACCTATGATGCTGGCTGAACCGTGAGTACCCCATCAAAGTGATTTCATACTCGGTGAATTCACTCACACTGAGTATTTTGGGTATAACTTTAAAAAATAATTTAAATATCATTGCTTTTAGGTCAAGAAAGGTGATAAGGCCAAAATCAATTTTACCACCAGTGTCTGTGATCTAATTCCCTTATTCTAATTCCCTTATTTCCTCCAGTCCACAGAATCTCATTGCCCAGTCGCAGTCGGGAACAGGGAAAACGGCTGCCTTTGTCCTGGCCATGCTCAGCCACGTCGACCCCAGCAACAGATATCCCCAGGTTAGTACTCACTTCTCTCACTGTTTTAGAAAGACTCCACTTGTAATCTCATGTTTTTTGATTTATAAACATGACTGAGCATTTTGATGTATATGCTTTTCACGCCCTCATTTCTATTGATTAAATTCTTTCTTCCACCCTAATTAGTTAATGACACGTTGATCAATTGAAATAAACAAGCATTAATTCTTAACATTTTTCCCATCAGTGCCTGTGTGTGTCACCCACCTATGAACTGGCACTTCAGACTGGTAAGGTGATCGAGCAGATGGGCAAACACTATCCTGAGGTCAAACTAGTCTACGCCATCAGAGGAAATAAATGTAAGGCTTAGCTGCTTGCTTTTTACAGTGCCTGTGTGCAATGATGTAATGGTTCCCTTTGATGAAAACATACATTCCTGCACCTGAGATATATCTTTGTGTCTTAGTAATTCTCTTGTTTCTTGTGAATTTTGCAGTGCAACGTGGCATGAAGTTGCAGGAACAGATAGTTATTGGCACACCTGGTACGATGCTGGACTGGTGCAGTAAGTTCAAGTTCATAGACCCCAAGAAGATCATGGTGTTTGTGCTGGACGAGGCTGACGTCATGATCGCCACCCAGGGTCACCAGGACCAGAGTATCCGCATACAGAGGTCAGTTGAAATAAACTGAAATTAAATTAAAATACTCAACTGTTTGAAAGCTTGGAAAAGTGCACAAGCCTATGTACAGTGTCATGAAACCATGATGAATGTGTTCTTAATCTATCAACAGTTATATTTATATTTATCCTGTAAAGAAACATTTTTCAAGCTCTCCGATCTACAACTACTGATCGGTTGTCTCCTCTCTTCCCTGCCACATAGGATGCTGCCTAAAAACTGCCAAATGTTGCTGTTTTCGGCCACATTTGAAGAAACGGTGTGGAATTTCGCCCAGCGCATTGTGCCTGACCCCAACGTCATCAAACTGAAGAGGGAGGAGGAGACGCTGGACACCATCAAACAGTACTACGTGTTGTGCAACTGCAAAGAAGAGAAGTTCCATGCCCTCTGTAACATCTACGGAGCCATCACTATCGCCCAGGCCATGATCTTCTGCCACGTGAGTTCACGGAGAAGTTTGACCCTGGTGTTTTATTCCAGTCGACCACGGAGACGGGTTGTGTTTCCTCTAGTCGTATTGTAAGTTGAGTGTTGTTATACCTCCATGCTTGTAAGAGCTGAGGCCCCAGGCATCATGTTTTCGGGGTTACTCCATCCGTCTGTTCCATTCTCTTGAACACGATATCTTTTATGGCAGCAAACCTTCACTTGGACCCAATGATGAACATAGTGGCTCATGATGGTCAAAGAGGATATCATTGTGATATCACAAAACCATTTTGTTATGGTTGCTTTTTCTCTGTTTTACAAAAAAACACTTGCTTTCTTTCTCATTCTTTAAATCAACTGCCAAGTTATTTTTTTACATTTTGTCCTTTGCTACACATGCACCTAGTTGGCTGTTTAATAAGCAACAAACTCTACTCTCTGTGTGATTCAGACTAGGAAGACTGCAGGCTGGCTGGCAGGTGAGCTGTCTAGAGAAGGACACCAGGTGGCGCTGCTCAGTGGGGAAATGCAGGTTGAGCAGAGGGCTGCTGTCATTGATCGCTTCAGGGAGGGCAAGGAGAAGGTCCTGGTTACGACAAACGTTTGTGCTCGAGGTAAGGACCATGTGGGAATGGGAAGAAGAAACATGACGTGATCGTGACCTTTATTTGACTGTTACTTGTATATTCTCTGTGACCAACTGATTGGAGAGCGAGTACAGTAAAAACCATGGAACTGTGTGTGTTCCTATGGTTTGCCCTCATAGGGTTTCTTTTGCAAAGCTTTACCTTTTATTCCAGTAATGGATTGTTTGCCTGAAATTATGAGCCAACTTTTAAATCTAATATTTCCCCAGACGATGTTGTGTTTACTTGTGATATTAAAACACATGCTGTGTCAGCATACGCTTGATGCACTGTTTCCACCTGGTTGTGGACTTTATGTACTTTAAGCAAAGACGAAGAGTGGAGCCACATCTGTTTTTCTGTTAGTGGAAAACTCCTTTATTGAAACTAACTGAACTGTTATTGACAATATTGATTAATAATCTTTTGGCCTGCTTCTCTTATTTTCAGGCATTGATGTGGAGCAGGTTTCTGTGGTGATCAACTTTGACTTACCAGTGGACAAGGACGGGAACCCAGACAACGAGACCTACTTGCACAGGATCGGCCGCACAGGTCGATTTGGCAAACGGGGCCTGGCGATCAACATGGTGGACAGCAAGATGAGCATGAACATCCTCAACAGGATCCAGGAGCATTTCAGTAAGTTGGACAGCAGCTACACAAACCTGTCTTTCTCATAACAATAGGTTAACGATGCAGTGAAGTTGTGGTGGAGTGTTCATACGCTTGTAGAAATGATATAATTACATTAGCCCCTTGAGTGTTATTCTTTGTCTTAAATGTATTTGTTCATTTATTTTGGCGAGATGGTTCTTGTCAGGCTGCTGATCATCCATATGCCGATCCGATCCGTGTCTTTCCTCCACAGATAAGAAAATTGACAAACTAGACACAGACGATCTGGATGAAATTGAGAGAATCGCCGGCTAAAGACAACGGGTGCGCTCCCATGAAGGACGTCAACCCAACCCACCCCCCACCCCCGCTCTCTTAAGGACTGTGCACTCCTACAGTGTTTTATGCTTTTAATTTTTAGCTGTCAGAGGAATGAGCAGAACCACAAACACAGCATATGTTTACACGTGGATATGTCTCCTCTCAGACAAGTGTTTTGTACGTCTCTGGAACATACCCCATTTCACTCTTTGTACTACTTTGAATAAAGTCTATGAGTTTATCGCTGTGTTTATAATGCTGCTGCAGGAATAGTCGACTCTTTGACTGAACACACGTGGATTAAAAAACACTTATTGGCTGTAGTGGTGGCATGATACAAGCTTTTCTATTAAAAAGATTCCGAAAAACTCCAGAATGGCGATTAGCTATTTCCATGTGCCACAAAGTTATCTTTGATTTTAAAGAACAAAAATAAAATTGAATGTAAAAATATCATGTTCAACTCCTACAGCTTCTATTGTGCTTTGTTATATCAACTAAAATCAGTACAAAGGGTGAAATTGGGTATGTTGCTCCAAGTGGTAGATATATCAGTAAGATTGTTATTGAGATGGTGATGGTTGAGTTTCAAAGGGTCTATGCAAACTTATCAACCTGTGATAGTTCTTATCAAATACTATCAACCTGTATTCACATGACACAGATTATTCATGAATTAACCTCAGCTTTAGCATCAGGGTGTGTAGTCAAATGCCAAAAAAAGGCTGCATAGTGATGATACACAGCTAACTCCAAGTCATGCACATTAAGGTGTTTGTGTTTTCACCAGTAATCGATCATCAGCCAACCACAAATGTTACATGTGTTATTTTGTCATTTTAAAAAACTATCACGGCCATTATCAAAGAACAGGCTCGGCTCCAGCGCTGAGCATTGAGCATTAGTCGTCTTTTTTCCCTCATCTGTCTCATAAAAAAAACCTAATTTTAATTCCAGACGTGGCCGTCAAGGCCTGATTTGTTCAGTTTCCGTTTGTCATTCACTGTCCCACAATCTTTTTAATCAGGGTCTCTCTCCAGTTTGACTTGAGCTCAGCTACATTCTTCATCCAGGCTGTGCTGTTAATAAGGATTGTGAGTTAAAAGAATACGCAATGCCTTCCTCAAGTGCATTATATATACATATGATTTTGTTACTGACATTCTAAGACATCGGGCTTAATATTCTGACTAACACTTGAAATTTTGATGATATATTGAATTATGGGCGTCTTCAGGATGTGTGAATTATCTTTTTTGAAACCAAATGCTGAGTTGACTTGAGGATCAGAGGACCTATGCCAATCAGATTCACTGTGTTGTTCCAACATGGTCGCAGGAGTATCAAACATGTACTTGTGTACATATTTAAAATTTAAGACAGTGTGTCTGAATTATTGACAGTTTGTCACTTCTAAGAAGTGCGACAACATTCCTCATGAGGTTAAATTTTAACAGACGCAGCACTTAGAAATGCAGCGAGCTTAAAATCAGTTAACCTTGCATCAGTGGGTGACTGAATGAAATTAAGGAAAACTGTGGTGTCTGGTGTGTTTGATCGATGCGCTGGAACGTTAAGGGCAGTGATTGGTCAGTCTGAACCTTCTGCAAACCTCATCTGGCTCCCACCGGCGACTTGCCGGCGGTGGTCCGGTTTTTAATGGACTGTTTACGGACAACTTGCTGAAAACCCCTCAACTCAGTGAGCAGATTCTGCCAAAACTAAAAGCAAGGGAGTGTGCTGAAAACCCACCAGAATGCTCTGTGAAGACTTTCCAGGGTAAAGAAGCAGTGTATGCAGTTTTATTTGGACATTTGGATGTATACATTATCAGTGAGTGTGTGCGTGCACTTTGTCGATGTGTAATGTAATGCCACTGTATAAGAGCCATGGACACACAAAGCAGTTTTGAACTTAACACTCTTCTCCACATGTTGTATACTTTGTTTGATGATTGTGAGAACCTACAAAACCCAGTTCATATATACGCATATACACATATACACACACACACACACACACACACACACACGAGTAATACTGCCTAACCAGGCTTGAAACAAGTTGTCTGTTTAAACCTGAAGGCCATGTGTAGACAATGATAGGTTCAAGGTGTGTGGTATTCTGTATCTGAGCTGCATTCATGGACACAGTTATGTCTTCTTAATATGTTGAATTAAAAGAACATATAGATGTCTATCTGTATTTAGTCTAATGATTGTGTGGAAATCACTTTGTTAAATCCCCGGTTGGAGGTCACTGACAAGAAGTTAAGCTGATGTGTTTTATGCGTAAAGACAAAACTATACATAGAAATATAAAATCTTTATTTTGCATGCATTACTATAGAAATACATCAACATGAATGAATTGTTCAAGTAGAATTAATCCTCTGAGTTTCAAGTGGAGGGAAGATGTTCCTCTGAAGTCGGTTGGGAAAACTGCAGGTCTAGAGTGGTGAAGGGGTGAAGAGAAAACGAACAGAAGGTCACTCACTAACTGAAATTCAATCAAGCTACGCCAAATTCCAGTTCACTAAACATGCCTGATTTTATCATCAAAATTCTCCCTGGGAAATTGGTGAAAGTCACAAAATGCCCTGTCTCGTAACGGACTGCATTTACAATACAGCTGAGAACAGAGATTAAACAAAATGCCAAAGACACCAAGAAAACATGAACATTAAAATTAGCCAAATAGCAAAATCAAGAGCTAAACTAAAAGCCTTAGGAATAAATACAGTACATGAAATCAAATGTAAAGCAAATAAATAAACAAAGGAGGAAAAAATAATGACTTTGGGTAAAATAAGGTAAGATTAAATCTTAGATTTCCCCAAAGAATAAAACTGAGTGGAGCTTTAGATTGTTCTCTGTGTTATTCCATGTTGAAATTAACGGGCTCAGTAAAAGTTGGCATCTGCAGTGTCATCCAGAGCGTGTTTGAAAATAAACTGGAATCTTACAATGCAAGAATGAAAAAGAACAACTGTGAATGAACATAATTACATTCTATCAGTTATATTTAAATATCCTCCTGTTTGTACCACATCAGACCCACTGTGTCTAAGAGTCCCATTGAGCTGAAATATAGGTAGCTGTATGTGTCACATTTAAATGATACAGATTGATGTTGGCGTTTTGCCTATTTAAATTCATCCTCCTTTTCTGGAGGATTTGTTTTCCAGCCTCCTCACCTGCGTCTCTGTAGCCCACTCTTGTGAGGAAGAGGCCGTGAGCTGGGGCGGTCAGACCCTGTGGGAAGGCTAAAGAGTCCTGAGCCTCCAATATGTCCTTCAGCTGGGGCACTGACAGCGTCCCCTGGCCCACAGCCACCAGGGCCCCCGTCATCCTCCGCACCTGGAGCACAGAGCCAGAGCAACCACTCGAACGTGTACTGGGAATAACAGTCTCAGTAGGAATCTCTAAGACTTAAATAATAAGAACTCCTTACTTATGATCCATATTTTTCAAGCACCCCCAGCAGATGGCAACACAATCACACACACATTGTTAACAGAAATATAGAGAGAGATTTTAAAAGACATTTAAAGTGAACAAACCTGTCTGTAGAGAAAAGATCTGCTTCTGAAAGTCAGCTCCCAGAGTGGGATGTTCCTGAAAGAGAGAACAAACGGTGTCAAATGTCACAAAGATAAGTGCGCAATGATATGTAAACACCATACACTGTACAGTGTATAGAGATGGACAACGTGACAGTGACCCACAAGTGAAGCCAACGTGTCTCGATCACCACCTGGAATCCTGCCTCCTCCGTGTTAGTGGACAGGACCAAATTCAAAAGTCAAAGTACACATCAAATAATCGTTTTCTCAAAGATGGTTTGTTATTTTAGGTAGTTCATCACACTCAGGTTTGTTCAAGTGCTCAATCTTGTGAGTGTTTGAATTAGTGCTATAATAACATTAATAATATAATCATATTGATTATGCTATAACAATGTGGGGAAACGTCATAATTGACCGCTGACACGGATTGGTCAAACACGTGAATGGCTCCATCCCCTGATCGCTACTGTGCAGACTCTGGCTCCAAATGTGCAAGATGGAAGCATTCGTATCCAGGATGTTTTGGCTTTAATTCTGGAAAGTGGGAGGAAGTGGAGATGCTTCGTCCATCTTTATACACGTCTAAGGTATATACCAATATACATAATCATTTATAAATGTGTCGTTAATTTATATGTGTCATCTGCACATTGGACAAAAGGTGCACAAAGGCTGTAAGACCTATATATATATATATATATATATATATATATATATATATGTTTCTCATGAAATATTTCTCATGAAATCTCATCATGAACAAAACAACGATTTCAAAAGTTGTAAAAAGAACTAGAATGACCCATACCACATCCAGGACCGAACCTCCCTGGCGGAGGAAATAATCCAATGTCTCTACAGGAGGAGCATGGGTCAGAATGACACCAGACTTTGGAGAAAAAAGTGACATAATAAAATTTAAATGTTAAAAAGATCTATTTTAGTGGACCTGGTAGGTAGAATAAAAAAATAAACAATAAAAAGTCCGGGACCCTCCTGGTGCAAAGATTCCCTTTAATGTCACTCACTAAATACGCCACTGCAGCTTAGGCCCAACAGGATTATGTGTAATGCCATAGAAAATATGAATTGCTTTTCTTTTGCACCTTGACATTCAATTTTTCTTTTTTTTTAACTGACGTTTGTTATTTCACAGTTTAAGTCGCAGCAGCTTCCCCCCCCCCAAAAAAAAAAATCTGACTGAGTTGATATTTTGTGGGGAGAAAAGAGTGAAGTGAGCAAACAGGCTCGCAGGAGGAATTGGGTCAAATGCAAATTTGACTCAGCGCTCGCCGTCTGATTACAGTTGACATGTAAGGAGTGCACAGACAGATTTATACAGCTGTTAGCTCATGGACTCTGGTGAGGGACAATCTGTTTAGCTGAGGCTGGGTCACGTGTTGCACAGTCACACACGTGTGCAGCTGTATTTGTGTGTCTCCTCTAACATTTCTTCCCATGGTAATAACAGGGCAGGAATATGTATCACTAAAAAACAAATACAAAATATTAACATGTTAGTGGATCTACTACACAGTGACAGCATGTCATTGTCATCCCGTATCACCATATACACACAGTATACTGGGACCATTTCATCCAAATCTCTGAACCACCTTTTGTTTGTCTGCAGCCCCACATCCCTGCAGTGGGATCTTAATACACACACAGGACTGAAACATTTTTCTGTGCATATTGTAAACAAGATTTCTACAAAGCTCAACCTTATTCAATTAAGTTTAGCTGCTGTACGTTTTTGATCTATTACGAGTACGTGGAAATTTCATCCAGTATGTACAATAAGTCTCAGTAAGTCTGTTTACATCTTATTTCTGTTTTAATCCATATTTAATCCATATTATTACATTTCTTTTTTCTGATTCTGTAATGGAAAATTATACCATTATACCACACTATATATTATCTCTGCTTATGCATGCTATTTCTGCTTGTGTAACTGCCAAGATGACATCAGAGCCACAAATCTGAGACTGTGCTGGTCTCCCCCCACCAAGACCTCGAAGAAGCCTTCAGCCTGTGTCTAGTCTTATCTCCTGGGATTTTACTATTCACTTAGTTCACACACATAGTTCACATACATACACACACATAGTTCACACACACACGCACACGCACACGTAGTTCAACTCTTCACACACATATCTCTTCACTGCATCTGCATAAAAAGCACACGCCTGTTTCTTTGTCATTCCCTCTGCAGAATGCTCTTCGCATGCTGTATGATTGTCTGACCTTCCTTGAAAGGAATAACGTCTACTAAAAAGACTATTATTCATAAATCTCTTTATGTCAGAAGTCTCACCAGGTCAAATTTCCATCACAATTCCCACTTAGGAATCCATTGCATTCTTAATGACATTCGGGAGCTGGATGCAGTGTAATTTCCTTCTCCTGTGCACTTGAGTGTGGTCTGAATTACAATAAAGTGAATCAGACCATCATCAGATATAAAAGCTAAATGTTTGTAGCTCTGAGTACTTTTAATGTATTTATTCCCGTTAAACAATCCAAATTCTAAAAAAATCGAATTCACTTCCTAATGGCACATATTCCTGCCTATATTAAAAGCAACCTCTATGACATAAAGTCTTTTAATCTCTGTATTGGTACGTCTCCTGTCTACACACACATCATCATTTTGTCTGCACAAAATACATTTTCATAAATTCCGATATTTGACTCTTTAAATCATTTATCAAATAACAACAGCAACACTAAGTGTCTTCAGTCATGCAAGCTGCTCTAAGACTAGAGGTCAACACTGTAGGCCAAAATAAATCTACAACAACGTACTTGTACTGCCCTGAGATTCTGTTAAATGGTCCTATATAATAAAACTGATTTAGCGTGAATGCACAGTATGAATCCCACAGATCTCTGAAATGCAGCGCTGTTCACTTATGTATGACAATGAGATCAAGTATTTCTGCAGGTTTAAAATATCAAATTTTTTCCCCTGTGTTGAGTAGAGACCGGAGAAGTCCCACAGCTCCCTGTTTTAGGATCAAAAATTTAGTTCAACCTTTGGCTTCTCAATAATTCACTGCTGCGTTTCTTCCTGTTTTATCCCTTTTACTTAGAATAGTGACCCTCATGAAAAAGTAAACGTGCAGCTCAACTCGCTCGCCTTCTCTGAACCTGACTAACGTTAGCCCACATCTGGACGTTCATGGGAATTCTGCAGAGAAATGGTGAGAATGCAAGCACGGACACTAAAGTGCAGAACTCTATAGAACACATTATGGATCTGTAAGGCTGGCGCTCAGATTGTTAACGCACCACATCGTCGTGTCGGAGGTTATGGGACTGTGTGACATTTAGTTTGAGAGCTGCGGCCCATGTCCATCTCGTGAACCGTATTTATTTTAGGCATATGGATAATGAGCATGAAAATGGTATTGGGCATGCAGAGCGACCCCCTGGTGTGTGTCATCTCACAAACTCAGCCCACATGGTCCCCGTCTTAATCCCACCCCCACCCCCCCATCTCTGCTATGGATAGGATATTGGATCTTATTTTAAGTATACCACCCTGCAACCACACAGAACATTAATCATCAAAAAGAGCTTCTACCTGTGGGCTCTAACATGTGTCGGGTTTACTTCTCCTATGATGCATCTCTTGCTGCTTAAATAGTAAAAACACGTATTTTGCAGTTTTGTGTGTAATATCAGTCAATGAAGTACTAGCTGTTCTGAACAGGATGAGATTAGATGAGAATCTTTCTGACCTGTGATTCACCTGAGAACATCAAACCCATCAGTGCGTCTGACTGAAGCTTGAAAGGGAGATGTATTCTGGGCCGAACATGCAGAGCTGGCAGAGTGAAGTGACTGTAAATGATTCAAAAGTTCGACCAACTTCTTCAGCAGCAGTTGACGCAAGATTGAGAAACACAAGATTCAAGAGTGGAAAATGTATTATGTACATGTATTATTTCTTAATTATTTTGTCCCTGATTTGAATAATCAGTTATCTGGTCACTGAGGCTGCAGACGGTCATGTGCTACCTCTGCTGCTCAGAGTTTCACGCTATCCCCCTGGATTTCACTCTGCAGTTGCAGGGCAATTGAACCACCAGTACGAGACACGAGAAACATACAAATAAACTGAAGGTACAGCAGGTCGGTCTTAAGCTGATTTGCCATGTACTGCAACATAAAGTCTTTTAAAGGAATAGTTTGACACCATCTCGCGCACCGTATTTTCGGGCTAATACCATTTGAGAAGAAAGCTAAGCAAACAGACTGTTAGCTTAGCTTTGCATAAAGACTGTGGAAACAGCTAGACAACATGTAATTTGAGCTACAGAGGCTTTTGTCTGCAGATCTAGTTTGTATTGGACAGAACAGGTCCTGGCTGTTTTAACCGTTTTCTCCTGGTACCAGTATTTATTGGAATGTAACCTGACCTGCAGCTGATTGTAGCTCAGCAGGAAAGCAAATGAAAGTATTACAACAACTACAATTTTGAATCTGTAAAGCGTTCTACAACATTCCCATTACATATTTTAAAGCTGCAACAATATTAACAATAGATACATTGACAGTGCGTAATGTAAAGGGGGTTGTTCATAGAGACTGAAACCCAGAAAATCTCCACCTATCTCAGCAGTTCCTCTCAGCTGACTAGACGCAGCAGTTTAGTGTCTTACAGCTCATTGTTTTGGTTTTTGGCCTGCAGCGTTCACTCTCACTGCCAGAGGTGGAGGAGGTATGTAGATCCTTTACTCAAATAAAGTTACCAATACAGCAATCAAAACAACATTTATTATATAGTCTTAATATTTATTAAATTCTCATTTCAATTAAAGGTAAAAGTTCTGCATGGAAAAATTCCACTTAGATAAAAGTACAGAAAAATGTATTTCAAGTATTAAAGTATACACATATCGATTTTGTCTGTTTGACAGATAATTCCTATACAGAGATTTTACAGCACTTAGAGCATGTGTACTTAGTTCAGCTCTCATGAGCATCCTTGCTTCAGGAGACAACTGCTTTGAGTGACCATCACAAAGTGGCAACAAATCTGTTGTTAATCAATGTGATCAGTTGTCCTTGAGTATATAACCTACCTGTGGAAGTGTGCGTGTGAGAAAGAGCTTCCTGGCTGAACGTCGGCCACATCCAGCGTCTTGACGGGGCTTATAAGAGGCATGTCCGAGCTGACCGCCCTGAAGCTGTTGAAGTTGTGAGTCCCAACCATCAGGGCAGCAGCGTTGCGCATGGCTCCCACATCCAGCTCCCTGATAGCAGCCAGAATGAGGAGATACTTTACTTTAATAAGTGTTCGTGAAAAATTATGTTGATTCTTTGAGCGTTGAGAACAGACAAAAGAGGACAACAGAGTTGTGATAATCCAACTTGGCCTGAAAGTGACCTGCCTCCGGATATAATTTATCAACAATTTGTGAGGCACAACGCCACATGAGGGAGCAGAGCGTGTCTTGTGAGAGAGAGAGAGCGAGAGATAGACAGAGACAGAGAGAGATGAGTGTGCTGAGTAACTCATCAATTAACATCACCAATTTGAAATCTTGAAGCGACAGTACGCCATGAATGAAGATGTGAGCGCTGTAAGAAATGAAGGACTCAACAGCTCATCTACACCATGGCCAGGCCGCCAGTGTATCGCAAGGCCAACATAAGGAGACAAACAGCCATTCACACCATTCATGCTCAATTTAGAGTCTCCAGTTAACCTAACTCCAATCTGCATGTGTTTAGGAGGAAATACCTGGAGAAAACCCACACTGACACGGGGAGAACATGCATACTCCACACAGAAGGACCCCGGCCGAACTAGGATTCAAACAGGGAACCTTCTGGCTGTGCTAACACCTGTCAACCATGCCCCTTCTACTTAGTCCCTTAATTAATCATGTGTGTGTTTTGGGTGTAACATCCTGAATCAATCACAATGCCATCTCCTAAAAGCCAGATGTGCTTCCACCACTAACAATTGCACAACTGCTTTCACTGCATGGAGATGGGTGACATGAGCAATGGATGGGAAAAGTGTAAGATAGGGCAGATTGTGTTTAAAGTCACAGTGAACTTCTCTCTGTATTTAACCAGAACATGATCTTTCCCTCACCTAACCATGGACCCCAGGTAGACGAGCTAGGCACCGCTAACCACGACTGTGCCGGTTTCAGAGTCAGAATAATGCACTTCTGAAAAAAGGGTTTCTGGACTAAATTCAGCATTAAAATAAACAGTGGGGATGAATATTTTTTGCAGTGTGAAGGATAAGGAGGGAGCGGCAGATCAAAGAGAGAACAGAGAGAACAGAGAGAAGCTGCTGAGGCAGAGACGCTCAGGGCTGGAGGGATGAGATGGATGCTGGAAACGAGAGAGAGAGAGAGAGGGAAAGAGAGAGTAGAGACACCAGAGAGAGAAACGAGGGAGGAAAGGAAAAGGTTGGGAGAGGGAAAGAGAGAGTGGAAAAGAAAACCACACAGTCAGGGTAATGTGCGTGGGTGCTGTTCTGCATGTGTATAAGCCCGCAGCTTATCTTGCCCTACTTTTCCCCCCAAAAAGTGAAGAGAAGACAAACGCTTCAGACGGTCGCTCTCTGAAGTGTCTCTGAACGCTCCCTCTCGTCCAACCACGGCTAAAAGAACACTGTCCAGGCTGTGACACCCCAGCTCTTCCCATCATTTTATACTCTGTCCATCCTCATCCTGCTCTCCCTCCTTTTCTCTTTGTTTGTTTTTAGGGTTGTTGAATCGCATAAAACACCCTGTTTGACTTGCCCTAATTTGCAGTTCCGGCACAGCACGTGTGGATTATTCATGTGTTTAAATGTGCAATTGTTTCTGCAAGGCTTGGCATGAGCTTATTGAGGGTAAGTCTGTTGGTGTGTTTGTGTTTGTGTGTTTGTGTGTTTGTGTGTTTCGACTGCGGACGAAGAGAGGGGCGGATAACTCACGTGTTGCGGAGGGTCCAGCACATATCGTGATCTGTGAGGGGAAGCAGGGAGCGGTGGGAGATTCCCAGGGCGATCCGGTAGACGTAGGTCCGAGAGTCGGCACGAAAACGGGCATGGAAGTTGTTGGACACGCGGTGGGCATGGGTGATCCTAGAGGAGTAAGAAAAGAAGAGCAGTTAGGGTGAAAGCTACAATCCATTCAGGCACGATAAAACTTTAAACTCTGAAACTGTAATGAGCAGTAATTTCTAATTCATAGTATTCATTAATACAACATGCAGCTGATGCTCGGCATAAAAGTGTGCTGCTTTAGTATTGTGCTATGAAAAGCCACTGAAAAACAGAGACACTGATGTGGTGGATATTCACACAAAAACCACAAAACAAACTGTGTTTCAGACAGACTATTGTCTCCAGACACAGATGGTCTTAATACGAACATCTTGTCCTGCCAGCAAGGAAAACTGTGCAGAAGTCATTGTCCAAAATGCCAATGTTGCATCTTCTTACACAAAAGCACGGCCGTTGTCAAAGTGCTGCCAAGAGCCCTGAAGAGCCAAAGGGCTTATGTCCACTCAGTTAGCATCACAACCGACTGAGAGGCCGAGGCTGTTTGAAGTGATTCCAGCAGGAGTGTGGACACTTCCAGTGGATCCACACACGCACACACACACACACACACACACACACACACACACACACACACACACACACACACACACACACACACACACACACACACACACACACACACACACACACACACACACACACACACACACACCATAAAATAACTGTGAGGAATGTCACTGTGATTTCTGATCAAAGATCGACACATGGACTTGAATCACTCTTTATGATCTACTTTGTGCAAAGTGTTGCTGCCGGAACAAACAAATTTTCACAAAGGGTTTTGACAGAAATGGTTTGAAAAATGTATTTTGGTCGCGCTGTTATAGTGAGAAGATTCCAGTTCTGCTCATTGCTTCTGGTCCAACCAATGCAAAGTTTGTAAAAATGTGAAAATGCTAAATTGCTTACAGACTTCTAACAAGTCACACTGCACATGGCAAGATATTCCTCCAATTCACATTAGAAATGAGCCTCTCTTATTCTCTCAGCCTCACAAATGGAAGCTATAGCGCATGAAAATATTCAAATGTAAAATGTATTTTACAGAGTGAATCTAAATTCCCACTCTTTGTAGATATAGCATGCAATTATTATCCATCAATCCATCCATCCATTGTCTGCTTATCCTTTGAGGGTCACGTGAGGAGCTGGAGCCAATCCCAGCTGACATTGACATAATGTGTAAAGGCGGATACACCCTGGATGGGTCACCGGTCCATTTTCCAGACAGGGACTGGTTTGAAGCCAGTGCATACTCAGGAACCAGTTCTTGGTATTGGCACTTTGGGATTCAACAGCCAAAAAAAACAACTCTTGACCAGAAAAACTGCTTAAACTCTGGCACCAACACTTTGCTGGTCTAAGAAAGAATGGCTTACATCAGGGGCTGAGGGCAGAATTATCATGACCAACAAGACCACGAAGACCAACCAAAACAGCCTGTGTCCTGTGTAGTCTCCAAAGAAGATTGAATAGTTTTAATCACTGCAGTAGTCCAAAGAGGAAACTTGACCCCATTCAGACCTGGAATTAACATGCATCCTGAGTGATCTGATCACAAGTGGTCAGCTCTAAGTTGAATGTAACCAAATGCGTCCTAAATGCGTTGTGAGATCCGATCCCTCTGACCACATTCGGAGGTTGACTGATACATGTGGCCACAATCTTTTTCGCTGTGTGAACGCAAATGCATCCTGGGCCACATACGACGGACCGCCTACTCAGCTGACATCCTCTGACGTGCAGAAACAAACAACCACTCACATTCACACCTAGAAGCAATTTATTATTTTTTTATTATTTTAATTATTATTTTTAGGAATTTGAGAGGAAGCCCAGAGAAAACCAATCTTAAATGTAAAAAGAAAATCAAAGATCAGATATACACATCATATGTATGTGCACATGCAAGTGCAGTCTGTGATGTGTGTGGTGTACACACAGTGAGAGAAACTGGGTTAGGTTTCCAGAGGAGGAGATTGGGTGTGACACGTGGCAGAGGAAACCCTTGTGTCTGCCACCAGCGCCGGCTCCAATGTGAAGTGACAGCCTTTGCCTGGCCCCCAAACCACCCACCCACACACACACACACACATACAAATTTCATAAGCAGTATACAAAGCATGGCCTCCCACAACGAGGAACGGGGCCTTTGTTTGGCGTGGCTCCATTTTACTACTCAGCAGTTTCCCCTTATGGGAAAAGGGCTTTTCATTTTAGGCTAATTGAGGTTCATGTTCACTGAAAGAAAAGTAAGATGAGATGTTTTATTTCTATTAATCGTCTATGTTGTTATCTTGCTTTGTGTCTCTGTCTCGGGAGGCGGCAGTTCAAAGCTCCTGATTGAGGCCGACACAAAAACTCCCTCATGTTGCATTCAAATTTCTCCATAGGTTTCACATAATGATGAATTCCATTTTGCCAGATGCGTGTGTGTGTGTGTGTGTGTGTGTGTGTGTGTGTGTGTGTGTGTGTGTGTGTGTGTGCGTGTGTGTGTGTGTGATGAACGGATGCTACAGACCAAAAAGCAGAGCAGGGATCATCCTTTCTAACCTTCTCTCTGCAGGTTTAGGGATTAGCGGGATGCTGGGGGCTTCCCTTACCTCCCTCCTCTATTTCCTCTCTCTCACCGACTCTGATTCTCTCTATCCCTCAATCTCTGTCCTTTATCCTCTCTCATGCAGAAAAGCCTCCATCTAACTTTCACAAATTTAGCAGTCTCAGCCAAAGTCGTAAGGAAGTGACTGTGGCTATGAATAAGCAAAAATGTCTGGTTTTAAATAATAGGAGGCTAAAACAAACACTATCAACCAGGATTTGTAATGTTCAAATATGTCCCTATTTCAAAAGACTCAACAAGTGACCTTATAGCATTTCGCTTGAGTTCTATGCTGTTAACTGCTTGACTAGATGTTGGGCTGAGACACACAGATCTACTGTTGTTCGTGATTTATTACAGGAGGCATGTCCTCATGCGGTACATTTGCGGTGCAAATTCATGTTTTCCTTTATGTAAATGGTCTGTATTTAAATAGCACTTTTCTAGTATTGATGACCAATACTTTATTTCCTCCTGGTATCACAGTTCGACTAGTTCAGAACAGCCTCCTCCTGGTTTGATTACTGAGGTGGAATAGTTTAATGTGAAAACATGACAACACTACAGCTGCTTTCAGAAATAAGAACAGTTTGAGAACCATGACAACCAGATAACTAGAGACATCTATCCCTTTTCAAATTCGATGAGAGCAAATATTGCTGATTTTCTAGTGACACCTCTGTCTGAACTTATGACTTTACTTCAATAAAGTATTCATAAATGTGTTGTTGTACGGTATGAGTGGCTCAGTAGCTGTGATGAAGGACTTGTTCATTATGTTAGTTTAGTAGTCACTTATTTGGCTGGCAGAGAGCAGCCAATCAGAGCCCTCATTATTGGTTCACCCACCATCATGCTTGTAATGTTTGTGAAGTTGTAGTTGCAGAGAAAAGTGAATATATCATATAATCGGATAAAGAGTTGACCACCCGTACGCTATCCATGCATACGTGTGTTCAGAAACAGAACCAAACACATAAACACCTGTTGTTATGAGTAAATCGGTTCTTACCTGATTTGTTCGGTTCCGAGGTGGAAATTCAGGGCCTCAACAAGAATGTCCTCAGTGAACGGAGCCTTGTTGTCTCTGCGCTGGAGGTCAAAGTGGGCGGAGTTACAGAGGGCGTGGACGCCTGTGTCTGTCCTGCTGGAGATCGACAGAGACACCGGGTTGATGGGCTTCAGCTTCCTTATGGCCTCCTGCTCCCAAAAACAGAGAATTGTGGGGGAAAAAATAGAAGAATTGAAATATTTCATAGCTCACCACGAACACACATAGACCAGTTATATCACAACAGAGGAAAGAGGGGTAGCACATAGAGAGAAATTAAAGAGCCAACGGGGAAAAAAGTGCATAAGAATGATGCCTAATTACAACAAAGGTCCCTCACTAGATGTGAACTGGAACAATTGTGTTTCGTGGTTAACAACTTAACCCTTGGGCCAATAGGATGTCCCAGGTTGTGAAAGGTACCGAGTATACTTTGATTAACTGACACTTATTTGCCCGAATTCTGCATGTGTCCTTCTTCCATAATAAATGTTTTTTTTTCAAACTGCTATCTGTAAATGTTCTCTTGTCACAGACATAAAGTTCCCACTTTGATGTTGAAACTGTCAACATCACTGATGGATGTTTTTGTTTGTGTTCTGAGCAACATTGTTTACATACCTGCAGGCATTTCTGTTAATTGGCCAACCGATCTGATATAAATGGGCCAAACAAAACAATAGAAACTCCTTCCAGTACAACGCAGTGCAATTCAATAGCACCACAAACTGCAGCCTCCAAAATAAGGACTGAGTTCAATCATCACCTGAAAAACTGAAAAACCTTCACAAATTTAATACATGGCATTAAACTGAATTAGTTTTTACTAGGTGTGCCTCATAATAATAATAATAATATCATAATGGTCTTTATTTATAGCACTTCTCAAAACAAGCTTACAAAGTGCCTCACAAATAAAGATGTACTTTTTTTTTAAAGTCATAAAAGATTAAAAACATGAAACATGTGACAGAGTGTGACCACCCATTATACGAATAAAACTAGAATTAGGTAAAATCAGGGAATGAGTACTTATCAAGCTCTGATTCAAAGGAAGCTAGTGAGGACAATAATAATAAGTGGACAGTGGGTCAGCAACGGACATTATAGCTCACTCCTCACCAGGTCTGCTGGAAGAGAACCTATTACTCCACATTTAGCTTCTCTTCATTGGCTTGCAGTAAATGTTTGAATAGATTTTACTATGCTGACTTTTAAGGCCCGTTCTCGATTTGCACCACAGTACATTTCAGATCTTTTGACACCATATGACCCCGTCAAAAACTGAGGTCCAGAGGTGACCGGGTCTTTTTCTGTCAGGGCTCCCACTCTTTGGAACAATCTCCCTGAGGAGATCAGTCTGGCAAACTTCTTATCCTCTTAAATCTCTCTTACAGACACATTTTTATAGGTGTGCTTTCTCCTAGTTCAGATCTTACCAACTATTTGAATCATTGTGTAATGTTTCATATGATCTTGTTTTAACTCTTTTCTCATCTGTAACATTTGTTTTTTATTGCTGTATCTGGGCTTTGTTTCTTGTTGTTTGCCTTGAATTTTTTTGTAAAGCACATTGTAACTGTGTTTGGAAAGGTGCTATATAAATAACGTGTATTATCATAGATGGCCTGTCTCCAAGCACTTACGACTATAACAGCACACATGCACATGTAGCTGTTGTGTATAATTATCATGGTATCACATGATAACATGGTATAAAACGACCTGCTCAGTTTACTGAATCCACTTTAGAGCAAAGCTCAATTAGATAATAGACACATAATGATTTCATAAGCTTGTTTAATCTTTACAGGACAAGTAACAAGGTGTATTTAAGGTTATGGCAGTATCATCATTTCATCCACGCTCACCTCTAAATGGTCCTGGATGCCCTTCTTCCACAGCTGATGTGGAGGCACCTTCACTGCACCACTGCACAAACAATAACTAGAGTTAAATATGTTCACAAGGAGGCACGTTAACGTGTAATAACTGACCATGCAGTGAATCATACCTGTATCTGGATCCAATGTATTGAAAGAAGATGAGGTAACGTGTGCAGCAGTGCATGTTCTCTCCTGGTGTCTTTCGCAATGCTCCGTCATGTTGTTCTTGAACGCAGCAGTGGAACGTTACATTTAAAAATAAAAGCCATTTTTCATTGTCAAACTGTGCAGCTGTGTAGTTTTGGCGTGTGTGTGGAGGTCGACCTTTAAATAACTTTCACAACACAGCGTGGACACGAGAAACACTTCCGGCTCGGCTCGTGGTTGGATTTGTAGTCCGGAAGTAGAGTAGAGACTCCACTTGTAGGCTCAGCGCGGTAGAAAGGAATGATGAGGTTAGTGCATCACTTCAGTCACTACTTCAATGTTCAAGGTTTGTGTACAGACATCACAGTTTATCATTATCCTACAATAAACCACAGAATGTGTGGTTTTAGGCGAAATGACTTCTATTTGTTCGTCCCCTTTTATTTGCGTCATACTCTACGTAGGGCGCGTGACCAGTTGTAAAACAGTCTGCCTTGAAACCCATTGAAGCTCGTAGTGCAGATGGATCAGTGGTGAGAAGACAACAGACTCAACACAAGCAGCTCTGACAATCATCCTGTTATTATTTCATTTCTGACTGACACTGACACTGATGTCATATAAGATACAGGAGTCCGATTTCATCCATTAAAGTCAATATTCAGAGATTCATCTTTGACTATAGCTCTGAAAGCCTACACATTTAAAGTTGTTATCATTAATAAATGTATTTATAAACCTTTGCTGAAACTATGACTTAAAGTAAAATTAAGACAAAATGATTCAGAACGTTTCCCACACTGGGACGTGACACAATTCATCCACTAAGATTTAATTTTATTAGGCGAGGCAAGATTATTTTTTATAGCTTGTGCACATTCATCAGCAAGGCCAATCAAAGTGCCTCGTGTAAGGTGTAAAAGGCCTCATGACAAATTGTAAACACAACGTAAGACAATACAAATAAGAAGCATTTTGAAGGAAATGAAATAGTTAAATACAAATAAAGAATTTTAATGTTGGATTGCACCTCTTTTCGCTGACTGAGTTAACATGTAGGCTACATATCATAATTTCAAATGTTCACAAACATCACGATATTGTTTGTCTTACTGTAAAGTTTGTACAGATAACTGATCATACATGTATGTAGTGTAGGCCTATATGGTGGTATAGCCCTACACTAGTTTGTTATATATTTCAGGTTTAAAGTTATAAAATGTCTGCTTATTAAGAATGTTTATAGTAATCTATTGTTGTGAATGTTCTTCTTCTTCTTCTTCTTCTTCTTCTTCTTCTTCTTCTTCTTCTTCTTCTTCTTCTTCTTATTATTATTATTATGATCACTGTTATTATTATTGCTACTTGTATGGAGTATTAGCTGATATTGTTGAGCCTATTCTAGGGTACATTCTATAAATAAACTGAATAAGATGAATGATTTATACATCATTCCATATTTCCGTCCTCCCCTGATTCCTCATGTTTGTCCGGAGTTGTGACAGCAGCCTGTAACTAGTGGGCGCTCTCCTCTCTCTTATCATCTCCCAGGCTGCAGGTTCGCCTCTCGCCTGTCTCGGCAGCAGAGGCAGTAGTGGAGTATATTGTGGTGTAGTAACCCGCCTGCTCGCATTTAGTGTCACGGTGCCACCGGGAGAGGGGCGACAGACCACTGCTGCTGTTGCTGCTGCTGTTGCTGCTGCTGCTGCTGCTGCGTACCGGGGTACACACCACCTCACCATCCTCAACAAGGATCCTCAACACCATCCGCTGCGGGCAATGACATTGGTGGACTGAAGTGGGAATACACGAGAACACGCAAACATGACGGTGGACTTTGAAGAATGTATTAAAGATTCCCCCAGATTCAGGTAAGGCGGCTTCTCTCATCACAGCGGTGCGCAAAAATGGCACACCTTCTTTTACGCACGGTTTTTTTTTTTTTTTGAGACGGGGGCTCAATGCGTCCTCTCAGCCAGAATTTGTGCGAGACATCAACAGGGTGAATGATACAAGATGTGTGTGAATTCATCCATGTGCTCAATGACCGGATGGCGTTCTTTATCTTTTGTCTATTTTGCTGTATTTGCTCAAATTTGAAGTCTTATTCCTGAGAATTTGTACATGTCGCGATTTGGTTGTTTTTGTGTTATTTTGTGATAGGCCTGTATTTGCTGGTAGTCACATGTGTGTCGGTGGTTCCATATGTGACTGTCTGATTTTCTTGGATGTGGCTTGTAGCTCAGTGCATGTGAGAGGAGGGACACTCAGTGCCTCGCACAGTGAGGATCCATTTTCCTCAGCGTTAATAACGTGATTTTTACGATGTCATGTCTTAATTAGCAATTTAATAAAGATCTATATTCTTGTGCACAGCCACATCTATACGACCCAGTCCATACAACACGAACAAGTGTTTAGGGATCATTCTGTGTGTGAGGGTGTTGCAGCAGCATGGCACACAGGTTGGGTGCAGTCTTCTCATTCGTTCATAGAGGAGGCCATGCAGCCACACACTGTGTCTCTGTGGTAGCAGACAGGAGAGGAGATGTCCTTGCAGCAGCAGCAGCAGCAGCAGCAGCAGCAGCAGCAGTAGTATAGTACTGATGGTGGTGGTGGTCTGGCTGACAGGCAGCAGGCAGCAGGGAGAGGAGTATGCTCTCTCTCTAGGGATGGAGCTGGTATCCAGCCGCTCTGTCCCTCGCCTGCTGCCCACTGGAGGGTTGTAGTTACACTCAGTCCACGTGCCAGTCTGGCTGCACTCCTGTGCAGGCCGATGGGGAAACCAGCAGTGGAGATTCTGACAGCAGCCAGGCCAGGGATCCCCTGTTAATTATGTCAGATAGTTGGGTGGCAGATATGTGCTCAGTGTGTCGCATAGAAGGAGCAGAGTGATAATACATCAGAGACAGTGTTTGTGTTTACTTGTTTGATTCTTCTGTTTCTCATTTTGTTGCTTCCCTCTTCCTCTCTCTGTCACACGACTTCTCTTGCTTGTTGAGCATTTTGCACGACCACAGACAAACACACAGCCAGTGATTTGAGTAAGCAAGCAGACAGTGGCAAACAAGGAAGAGACTGAGTGAGTCAGCCATTCAGTTTGTTCCTTAAATCCCTTCTCACTCCTTGAATGGCTGAGATGGAAGGTCACAGGAAGAGACAGAGAATCAGAGCACATTTATACACTTCCCTCTTTTTATCGCCTGGATCACTTTCCCATGATCTTTAGAGCGATGCTATTTGGAAAATTCCACCACTGATAAAATGAAGTGGATGGGAAAATAAAATGTTGCATAATAGTGTGATTACGATTTGGTGACGGCAAACTACTAATTAGACTTAACGTCAGTCTTTCCAGGCCAATGTCCCGTCCTTCCACCAAGTTTCATGGAAACCTGTTCAGTAGTTTTTGTTCAATCCTGCAAATAAAAAAAAAACTCAACCCACTTCGGCGGAGGTAGTTATTTTTAAGACTTTGTGATCACCTGACTGAAAGAAGTTTCTGAATCAAGACAACGCAGTGTGTGTTCAAAAGAGAGTCTGTCCTCAAGGTTTACACAGGCAGCCTAAAGAATGGCGTTTTTTTACATGAACATTTATTTCAAAAACTGGAGCCGGTCTGCTGTCAGTGTGCCAGGTAATTAAATGCAGTCCTGCCTGTCTTCCCACACATGGTGCTGAAACAGCTCACACACACCCTCTCACTGCAGGTCCAAACTTGTGCCAGTGCTGTAAGTGTGTGTGTGCATGACTGGGTGAACATGAAAGAATATTTAAGGTATGCCTGAGTATCTCTTTCACACACTTTTTTCATTCTCTTCCTCACTTTTTTTCTGTTCACTAAACTCTTTTGTTTTCCTCACCACTCTGTCTTTTATTCAGCAGTCACCTGCTACTCTCATTGATCCTGTAACAAAAGATCAGATGACGCGTGTGCACCTGCCCGTAGTTGTTGGTAAATGGTTGCAATCTGATTCCCATGAGACACAAAGATTGTTACCGCCACCAGTTTAGTTTTCTGCTTGTCCACACTGGTAGTTCCTAGATATTATCATTATTATGGTTTCATTGTGATGACGGAGCAGAGCTGTGGTTGCACAAGTTCTCAACAAGGTCCTTATTATAAACTGAAACCCATTGACTTGAACAGATTTTGATAAGCAGTGCTGGACATAGCACATGACTCATTGTTTTACTCATCCAATATAAACCAAGTGTAGCCTTTTGCTTTTCAATTAAATAACCTTATAGTTACTGGTCTAGTGATCCTAAAGCAAAATATTGCATTATCCTTATTTTATTAATGTTTTGTTATTTTCATTCACTGTGCTATAATGGTATAAGTATTAATATGCACATGTGGGATTGAGCTGTTGCCTAGCAACTGCTCCTATAAGGGAGACAAATGAGCACAGGCAGAGAAGAGAAGAGAACATGTAAGAATGGGAGAGAAGATGGGTGATTTGAAAAGACAGCAACATTATATTTGAATTTACCATAAAGGGAATAATTTCATTGTGATGACTAAGTGTTGTCTATAAGAATTTGTTGACTTCTTTACGCTCAACACTTAATATGAGAAGGTTGTTATTTTCTGTTTTGATATATTTGTAAAAGTGAAGTGATCAGCAGTGTAAATAGATAAATAAGAGCAAAGTGTATTTTTGTATTACCTGCATATTGAACTCCTCACTGCCTGATCATTTTTAATATTTCATTGTGATATACATCAAAACGGAATGAAAACTCAGATATTGCCTCCAGCCACAGTTGTCTGAGGTCAATGAGTGTAGGTGTTAACTGATGTGGAGAACCAGCTGCACCTGTCTGCCTCTCTCTGTCAGTTCCCTCTGTCTGTCTCTGTCCCACCCTCCCACTGTGTACATGCAGCATCCGGCGAAACAGACAGGTTGTGTAAGTTACTCAACGAGATCCAGAAGGTGACAGGAAGGATCAGACAGGCAAGGCATAGAGTTGTTATTGTGCGGTGCTCAGACTCAATACTGAAACACAATAGGGTTGATTCACAACAACACTAACATGTTCAGATAAAGCAAAACCAGTGTCCATGTAGAGTGTAATCAGTAATCATTAGTGGTCAGTCATTTCCAATAGGACAGTGTTACAATCACTAACCTGTAGATCTGCACTTGAAAGCTGCCAAACCCGCACGCTGGCTTCTTATGATGACAAAATAATCTCTTAGTATTTGTTTTTCATTTCATACTCAGAGAATGCATAACTCCTACACGGCTGAATGAATTGAATGGGTTCACCCTTGGGTCGAGCCCAGAGACTGTATGTAAAGATAGACGATATGACAGCTTCCCAAAAGTGAAGCCAAACCTTAACCACCACCTGGTGGCTGGCTGCAGTTTAGGTCATAAGGCCGGCCTCCTCCATGTTAGCAGATGGGTCATGGACCAAACAAAAAAGTTAGATACACTTTTAATAAATTTGGTCTCTGTCATTTGAGGTAGTTCTTATCACATTGCTGTTTGCTCAAGTGTTTTTCTGGTAAGTTTGGTTTTAATTAGTTATTTGATGCTATAAAAACTGGGTGAAATATCATGATTGACAGCTGAGACTGACTAGTCAAGTACATGTATAAGTATATGATACTGTGGCTCCATCCCCGATCACTGAGCAGACTCCAAATGCACGAGATCTAGTGTATTCTGGATATTTTAGTTTCATTTCTGGATAGTGGAAGTGGAGACTTGCATCCATTTTTATATGCCGTCTATGATCATGCCCCTATCCCTTCGCAAAATTTCATGTAAATCGTTTTATTAGTTTTTGAGTAGCCCTGCTGAGAGACAGATGGACAAGTGGCAATTAAAAACATAACCTCCCTGGTAGAGGTAGTAATAAATGTTGGTGGATGTTTAAATATTTTATTTATCTAATCTTATCTCAGCAGCACGGTTTCCAACCCAGAAGTAATTTTCTGTTTGTTTTCTTTTGCAGCGTGTGAGATCAGCTTTACTCAGGCGTTTAGCTCCTCTGTGGGTGCTAAGGTGACCTTCAGGGGAAAAACTGATGAGAGGTCACAACCTGTCAGCGTTTTTAATAGAGGTGGCTCTCTAACCCCATATTCTGTGGGAAACGTAAACAAACTAGAGCTTATTATGTTGACTGAACCAAATTGGTCTTTTTTTCCCTTTCCTTCCTCTTCACTTAAATAACAAACAAGGTGTGATTCCTCACGCTGTTTCCCCAGCTCCATTTAGTTGTGCTGTGCTCCATATTAAGTTAACATAAACCCTCTTACTATGAAATTAATTTTAATGAAGTCTGAAGAGAGAGTGAAGAATGTCTGGAATTTATATAGGCCTACAGTAATGGGTAAACCAAGATAAAAGATTTGAAAGCGCTTCATAACAAGAGGCTCTCGGTCCTTTTAGTCCTTATTCCTGGTTCCCTGCATTATTTTAAAAGCACGTCTCCGTTTATTGACAGATTAAAGTGCCATTTGATGCTCCAGATATCCGTCTGGCGCCCTGGTTTCTTTTAACTGTCTGGGGTTTTTATTCCCTTACCTGCATCATCATCACCTGCAATCCTTTTTTTTTTTACACATGTCATAAACTCGGTTGTCAGAGATAATGGATTCCGTTTCGGTTAAGTCGCCTGTGAAATATGTAAATATCCAACACCGCGCTGCCGTTTCTAGTCAGGGGAGGGGAAGTGGACTTGTCGTTGCCATGGGTGATCAGTTGCTTTCATGGGCATGGCGACTGCATATCCTCCTGCCTCGCTCCAGGATGCAGGGGGAGACTAATATCTGTCCACTTCATCGCAGGGCCACGCACAGCTGTTTGCGGCGTGTGCCAGCGGGCAGGTGTGTGTGCCAGCAGAGAGGGTGAAGGTGTATTTACTCGCAGCGTAAAATAGAACGGCACACGATGACCTTCAGAGAGTGTGGATGGTTTTACAGTAGATAATAAATTGCATTAAAGTGATGAACCAAATTAGCTGTTGCCAGAGAAGGTTGACGCTGACGTCCTGTGTGTTTTACTGACGTGATGATGCTTGGAAAGCTTCCCGGGCTGGAGACAATGACGTATGAAGTGCCAGCTTTCAACTATACACACCCGGTGTCCTTATCAGTTTGTCTTTTATTCATTTTTGGAGAAAACCTCTTTCAGAGCCACACCGTGACCCACTGAACTTCACCCAAAATAGACCCGAGTCTACAACATCCTCTGCAAAACGTTTAGAAAGATTCCAGACCACTCACATTAAGTTGCTAATGTCAAGACACTCATTCCCAACCACTCTCCCTAATGCACCCATGTACACAGGAGATGTGCTCTCTCTCGGCAAGAGAACGACCCCACAGGCCTGGAATCCCGATCCTCTTACCCTCCATATATGGAGGTTGTCTCCATCCGTTGCAAAGCTTTTTTTTAGTTATTGTAAAGATGAAATTGCTCTGCTTGAGGATTCGTTCTTTTCTTTAAACCACTCAGACCCAGACTTTACATCAGTGTTGGAAAATGCATCATAAACTGCAAACAAATCTCTGACATTTGGCCCTAATCTTGAGGGATTTGCCCCCTAAGCAATAGATTTTTTTTTTCTTCAAAGGTATAGAGAGGTCAAACAATTTATTTACGCTCCCACACATGGGGTTTAATATCTCTACGGTGGCTCTAATGGATGAGCAGAAGTATTACATTTATTAAATCTGGACATTGGCGCTGACAGAAAATAATGTAAAGAATTGCTAGATTAATTTTGTAGCATTATTTTTGCTACATTGTCAATATAATGTAAATTACAGTTTATAAATGGACACAACGACAATGTTGTCTAGACTATTGAATTTGAGCAGATTGAATATAGTTATTAAATACTGGATACTTAAATTCTCTATATGAATCTGTAATCCATGGAAATTATATGGTTCACACAATTTATTTGAGATTCAGACCAAACAAATATAAGGAAAATAATTCTAGCATAAAATGTTTAGTGATGTTTAACTTTAACATACATAGAACATTCTGATGCTTATAGGTTTAAATCTTTATAGCTATTATTTATGTCTGTATATCTACAGTATAATAAAACAACTTTCTAGCACAGTAACTAACCCTATAACATTTTTTTTTTAATGTTAAACTGTTGTGCTAAATCTATTTGTTACAGTATGATGCAGTTGTTTTAGATTACTTCAAGTCTAATAGTTGCACACACTGGGAAAAAAGCTTTCAAAGCTGGATCTACAGTAGATGGAGGATCGGGTTGATACGCTGCTTCGTTTTTGCTAAACTCCTGATGAGGTTAGTGGTGAACTCAGTAAATGTCCTTCTCCACAGGAAAGCCTCACTTTAACCTCTAATTTACCTTTTAAACTCTCTTGACCTACAAATGTCACAATAAGACAATGTAGAACATCAGGGCTTTAAAAATATCTTGACATTTCCCATCAGTTTGCATGAATATTTCAGTTCCCCCTGTGTGTGTGAGAGAGGCCTTGCTGGAAACACGTCTGTCACGTGTAAAGCGTGAAACATTGTGGTTACTGGATATGGTCGTATTGGTGCTGCAGCATCTGTGCTGCATATTTACAGATTTGTGTTGTTCTCTTTCTCCTGAACAAAGACTATCCACTGTTGAAAGTGGATGGAGCAGGTGAACAGAGGGCAGCCCCACCCTTGTTTTTCCTGTATGGGTGCATTGAGTTGATGCCCCTAGATAATGAAATGATGTCAGACTACATGAGCGCACCACTTCAGTGAATTAGAGCCAAACTAAGTGGCTAAAAAATGAGGCCTGCGTCCCTGCTCACATGCATCTCACATGAGCTTGGGTTCTTACCAATAAACAGGATATGAATGCTTAATCCAGTGGCATCACTCATACAGGAGCCTGACACAGATGTCAAAAGAATAATGACTATACCCAACATGAAGATCATGTAAGAAAAGGTGTTTCACTGGCAGTCAGTGGTGATTGATTGAATTAGCATTAATAATTTGTAATAGCTGCACATAGATCAAGGATAATTTTGTCATGAGCGCAGTTGTTGAGTTGTTTTTGGAAGCTGAAGCTGTTAGAGCCAGTAGATCAGAATAATCATGGAACAATTAAATGGAGAAACGTATTATCTCTAATGCCACTGCACGGTGTACCAGACTGTGCCATATAATTTACAGCAAGGCTGCTAGTGTGTTTACTAGTTGAACCTGAATATGACATCATTTAGCATAATATCATAATTACCTTTACCAGATCTTACCTGGGAAACATAATAGAATCAGAAACGGCGTGACCTGTTCTGGGGTTAGATTAAAAAACATCAAGATAGATGATTTACTTTCTGAATTTTAATGGGACAATCCACATGCTCTTACTAAATCTTTTTCCAGGGGATAGTGGATATGAGCACAGTAATGAAGCCTGCATATGCTTTCTATCAGCTCTCATTGTCCTTATCTGGTTGTGCCACACAAGCATGGTGTGTGTGTCTGCTGGCTAGCATGTAGGCTAATCATATTCTTGTCGCTGCTGGCATGTCAGGCGTATGCAGTAGCTTGATGTGCTCATGAGAGAACATCAGTCCAGCACGTGGACACTTCCACCGAGTCCACGGTGCAGCAGATTTTCTGCCGCTGTGCTGCACGTGCTGCCGGGGGACTTAGTGTGGGACCCATTTATGAAATAGGATTATCAGTAACCACACTCTCTGATTAAATCAACTGGATAGCCTACACACCCTATTACAGCTCACACACTATCAGCCTCTTACCCTGAGAACCTCAATACAATTTTACCATCCCATTCAGCGGTGGTGCGCAGGATAATGTAGAACTGCAGATATTGGTCCAACACAAATAAGTCTAAGTGCAGTTCAAACGACATGTGCTGCTTCAGTGTGCTGCACAGGCTGGATTCCTGCCCTTATTTGTTCAAGATCAGGTGCCACGTAATATATATGTTTTTATCTATAATATCAATCTGACCTTTATACTGTGAAGCTTGGGTTATTTTAAGACCTGATGGTATACGCTGATGTCACACGTCACATGAAGATACTGAAAGCACAGTGCAGTAGTCTGGTGATTTTTCAAACAAAGACAGTGTTTGTAATAGATTAGATATTTACAAGTAGCTATTATTTTTAACTTCAAAAACGAACTATGTCACAACCATAGACTGTTAAAAGCTGTGTGATGTTTCTCCACTTCATCTCACTGTGTGGAGCCAAAATATCTGAATGATGTCGTCTTACGCCAGTGACGTCTCTCACTTATTTGCCATATATTTTGCCTTTTTCTTTCGTCCATCGACTAACATGGAGGAGGCTGGGTTTATGACTAAACATATAGGCAATTAACATCCTAAAAAGTTGTGCTCCCACTAAAGCACCAATCTCACTGCTTCAACGTGACAAAGACCGGCCACGCCCAGTTACAGTTACTAAGCTTTAATTGGACAATCAATTTTTCAAGGCAGGGAGTGAACAGACACTTTATTATAACAACTGTAATTCATCTGTGTCTCCTTTAGTTTTCTGTTCATAGCGCAGTGATTGATGTCTAGGTAGACTAAAGGGTAATGGGCAGTTTCTCCTAATTAAAGTAATGACTTTGTCAATAAAGACAAGATCATCAAGAGCACCGGGCACTCTGAAAGGAGCCTGTATACCCTTAACATTACTCACCAGTCAATGCAGTTCCAATTCAAGGACATGAGACTGTGTGGAGAGGAGGCTCCGTTTGAAATGACCTCATTGGAAAACAGAACAAGGTGAGCTGTGGATTGTGGCAGATGTAGAAGTCCGACCTCTGACAACGTGATGCTCGGATCAAATTGGATTCTTATCACGAACAACAGGAATGAAAAATATGGGACAGTTTGAACCGTCTCACCTCTCTCCTGCTGTCTCACAGTTCATTGTATACAACCTCTCTCACTGCTGTTACTCAGATCAGGATTTGATAGTTTGTTTTGTCTTCTTTTCTTCTTCCAAGACCCGTTGAAAGTCGAATCAGAACAGTTAAGTAAATTGCCTGCATCTTGTTCCTTGGCAGCTCTCTTCATCTTTGTTTGTCTATCCTTGAGTGTCATGACCATTTTAAACCCTTTTCAGACTTTATGTTTTGTCATAACCACTGACACACAAACAAAGAGGGTTGACTTTTGGTTAAGACGTGAAGAGGTTAAGCGCTCATAATGGAAGCCATGTCTGAACTATGAACCCCAAAATTTGCTGTTGAGAGTTCACTCCACAGGAAGTCATTAAATCTCACAGGGGGAAAGAAACAGGACTAGCCGGTATGTAATATGTGGAATGCATCTGTGGTGGCCAGACCTCAGACCTCACTGCCACACTTTTAGGCATGCATGCATGTATGCACACATAAAAAGCTGTTAAAACATGCAGCAGCATGTGTGTTCGCACATATGTTACAAAACAGTAAATTGCTGGTATGTATGCAGCATGGGCTGCTTTAGTGTGACTTTATACGGTTGTGTTCTGCAGTAGAGAAAGGAACAATCACCTAATGGTTTCCTCAAACTGCAGTAGAGTGCATCCCCCATATGAAACCACATTTAAATTCACTACATCCGGTTTTCTATTTGGATCTGCACCAAATAGCACACTCATAAATATCAGTCCCCTAAACATGCCAAAAAAATGTCCACCAAGATCCATGAATTATTCTCCCAGATGATGAGTTCTTTCCTGACTCATACCACATCCAAGTATCTTGGTAATCTGTCCAGTAGTTGTTTGTGTAATCCTGCTAACTATCCGACAAACAAACGCAGATGGGCACTCTGAGGCCACATACAGCCGCCAAGGCAAATGCCCTTTCTTGCCATATCAAAGCAGTGTTTCCCATTAGACTCTGCCAGTCCGCTAAAATTCTAGTTTGTCCTGCCACAGGTTTGAGTTTTTGCTCCTTTGCGGCATTGTACAGCCGTGTGCAGCACTGTTTGCCACGTGTTCACGCTATCGCCCATAAAGTTCTTACTGTCCACGCAGACAGTCAGACCTCACAGTTTCAGCTGCAGTTGTGTGCGTACCTGTATGTCGTATTCAATCCATTTCTCTCTCTCTCTCTCATACGAGAACTTGCCTTTCACTCTCTAATCTGTGTACCTGTCACTCTGAATCTGCTGCTGCAGAGAAAGGAAAACCAAATTCCTCGATCTGCCCATTTATTCGGATCTGTACCAAAATTTAATGGACTGACCCATGCCCCATAGTGGCAAGTTTAGAGGTAACCTGTCAAGCAGTTTTTGTGTAATCCTGCAAATTAACACACAAACGAACGCAGATGAAAACATACATGTAACCTCCTTGGCGGTGGGTAATCAAAAGGTATTCAGTAGAACATGGTGTCTGCAAAAACCCAGACCTTTCAAGTTCTTGGTGGCTTTTTGTTTGTTTTGGATTTTTCAAATGCAACTTTGCATTTCTTTATACAGTAGAGTTGAAAGATCAGGAAACAGTTTCTCATCCTGAAGCATTTCTTGGTCAGAGTAAACCATTCCATGAAATACCAACTGCAGTGCTCATTGCTTACACCCAGCTCAGGGCAGGGAAAAGCCCGTTCCACAAGACCATCTCTCCATCACAAACACACACATACACACACATACACACATCCTTCTGTCTTTAATGTGTGTAGTATTCCAGATTAGGGATCGTCATAGAAATCCCTGCCTCTGATGCTGGTATGACAAACCATTGTGTTCCAGTAAAAAGGAGACATTGGGCAAGAAGTGGATATTTGTCACCTACACACTGTGGGAATTACTTTACAGGATGTTGCTAAACCGTGCTCGCCTTCAAAAATCACCCAACTGGTTTAACCAAGTGGTAAAGAAAAGACAGGAAGAGAAAAGGAGTGAATGGTCTTTTGTCAACATTTGTCATCCCTCTTTACTCTCAGTGATTCTCTCTCTCACTGCAGCACTTCGTCTTTCTTTTGACATTTATCCAACCTGTTTTTTACCTCTTTACCTCTCATCCTCCTCTTCCCACGCATTTGCTTTTCTCCTCCGGTCCATTGTTGCAGATGTGGGATGGATATGAATCAGTGTCAGGGCTGCAGCAGCGAGGCGGATTGGGTTTCAGTAGATTACCTGAGTCTGTCTGTTTTCAAACTGAATGTGGAGTGGAGGGGTGATGGATGACTGGCATGTTAGCGGAAATAATTGTTGGACAGACGTTCGTAGGAGAGATGGAGCGCAGAGACACAACAGTGGGTGGACTGGATGGATAAACGGACTCAGAGGTGTGGACTTAAAGACAGAGGAACGGAAGACGGAAAGTGGAGAAAGATTAATGCTCTCCATCGTTACTGCGGTGCGATCCTGTCTTGATATTTCACAGATTTATTCGGCGAATGCGTCACGAGTTACATTATCTTCCAGGCACCTATATAAGCATGAACTAAAACCCACATGAAAAGATTTCCCAGCAAAAGGAAGTGTGAGAGGACGGCGCTGGAGCCGAGCAGAGGAAGTGGACAGCTGTCTTGTCAAATGGCAGCCGCTGCTCGGACACAGTTTCCCTGAGGTGACAAATTAAATAGTCATGGGGTTTACTCTGGCTCGCAGACGACAAGAAGAGATGGTGTGTGTGTGTGTGTGTGTGTGTGCATGCTGACTCTCACTCTCTCACATCTGGGATCCAGTCGAGCAGCTGGTTCCGATTTGGCCCAACTTTCTCTGCCTTTGTTTTAGTTCTGCTCTCTCTCTCTCAGTATTGTGCATTCCGGTTTTTCTTTACATCCTATTATTATTTTCAGCTCCTATATGTTGTTTCTCCCCCCCCCCCCCTGTTTATTCTTGTGCCTTTTCCAACTCTCTCAGTCTGTCTCTCGTCCTCCACCCGCGTTCCTGTCGCCCCGGGCACCATGTGATGCTGTGTGGAGGAGGATGGACCAGATTGCATCAGAATTTTGGACCACTGACTTTCACTTCCGGTGTCTTGAACACCACCACCACTCACCCACTTGATTTGTGTCACCTCCTCTGCTATTCCCATGTCCTCTCAGCGACAGTGTGTTGAGACATTTATCATTTATCGCTTCCTCGCAGCTTGCTCACACAGGCTCGCTGTGTGCTTGGCAGTACACCTTCCCTGACTCACTGAATCCAAACACCCCTGCGTGATTGACATGCCAAGCTTCTATAGAGACAAGAGGAGAAAACTGGAACACTGATTGCACTCTGCAGAAACCCATGGATTCCCTTTCCCCGTTCTCCATCCTTACATTATTCAGCCTGGATCCCTGCCTCTGATCTCTGTGGAATTCCTTGTAACCAAATGAAAACATTCCCATCTGCCGTGTCAGCAGTCCCGCACTTTCTTGGATCCATCACTCCCACCACCCCCACAAAATCGCATATACACATGCGCTCTTTGACACAGGGAGTGCTCTCTTCCATTTGTTGGATGGATTGCCCATCGCATGCAAGCTGAAAAAATCTGAACAGCTGAAACATGGTCCATAATGCACGATAATATGTCTTGGGGCAGGAAGGAAGGATGACCATGCTTGATATACCATTGCGTTGGAATGTGGGTGTAGAGTCATGATGGGAATTACAGTGTGTGTGTGTGTGTGTGTGTGTGTGTGTGTGTGTGTGTGCATACTTCACTGTGGAGTTGACAGATGTAGCTGGCTGAACAGGGAAGTTCTGTAAAATAGATTTTGGCCGGAGAGAAGGGAGATTAAGGCTCAACAGTATGTGAAACAAGCATAACTAAATGTTTCATGGTGACTGCAACTGGCGGTTTACTTTGGACGAATACAGCAGATCAGAGAGCTGGCTGTCAAGGCTCCACTTTCACTTGCAGCCAAACACATTTTTCCAGTACTGTCTTTTTATATATGTATATGTCAAATTGTGTAAGTTGCATAGTTAACTTTATACCTCCTTCAGAATGGTACAAGACTGTAACACATGTCTTTAACGTTTTGGCGAGATACCACTTGAGTATATTGATAAATTCTGCCCAAAGAGCCAAAGTCAATACTAAGTTTGATAGTTTAGAGTTTAGTATGTCTCTTAAATCTAATATCTGTAATATGTGTTTTGCCCTGAGGCCAGCAACAGTTCTTGAATGTTGTCAGACAAAACCTGCTGATAGCACAACACTCATGTAGGTTTTTAATTCCATTTTAAATTGCTTGTATAAGAATAACATTGGCAAACACTTCAGTTTCTTAACAACTTCCTAGAAAGAAACTGATATGTATCTTCACATTCAAAGAAATGTTCCTGGAAAGGATCATGTAATGTGGGACTGATTATAGAGAAACTAGAGCGAGGGGTCAATTCACTTTGATTAAATCTTAGTGATCCTCGAGTTTTTCATTGAAGCAGGTCGACAAAGGTGTGTACAGGCAGGGGGAAAAAAAGAATCGCGTCTCGAGTAATAAATGAAGATTGGCTTTGGATGTAGTTGATCTATTAGTTTTCCAGTCATTAAGATCTTAGCAGCTCTTTCATAGAAATCCCTCTAAAGATTACAACTGCTTATGAAGTAAATTCAGCTAAGTCTCAACTCATCAAATAGAATATTCCCTCATCATTCATCATTGGAACAACACACTTTGTTATTTTCAGTAAAACTAGGGAAGTTATTAGAAAATGATGAGACCTGTAAGAGAAGGTGTTACTGAATGATATTTTTAAAAAATGAAAATGAATGGCAATTGAGTCACTAGGATTCATCCATAAATCCATCCATCCATCCATCCATCCATCCATTCTCATTACCACTCATCCTTGGAGGTTTGCCTAGGGGAGCTCTAGTCAATCTCAGCTGACATGGGGTTTCACCCTGGACACGTCGCCAACATACACACCTACGGACAATTTAGAGTCTCCAATTAATCCAACCCCATTCTGCATGTGGACTGCGCCACGCAGACACAGGGAGAAAATGCAAACTCGACACAGAAACACACCGAAAGGCCCCATACAGGATTTCTATTCGTCTCATATATTTTTGTACAGATTCTGTTTTTTAAAAAAAAGTCATTTCAGCTCTCTTTGTTTCATAGGTGAGGCCATGACACATGTCCACACATTCACATACACACACTTTGACTGTAACGTCCTACATGTTCCAGACCGCGGCTCTGAGTCCAGCATGCTTTGTTTCTCTAGCTGTGTCTGTGTGCGGGGGTCTTGTGTAAGACCACCCCTCGAGTTAGTGTAAACCTGTCTCTTCATTCTTTCTCCAACCCTGAACCTTCTCTCCATTTTCCATCTACTCCACTACATGTTGTGCCACGTGTGCTGAGAGCCATTACTGTCTGACTGAGAAAATGCTCGAGGGAAGGGAGAGAAAATGTGGCCATTGTCCTAAACTGGGAAATAATCCTCTGGTGTTGGCGGTCACTTCATCCTTAATCCCAACATTCAGTGATAAAGACTCTGGAGTGAATGAAAAGACAAATCATGGGCCAACAGAAACTGTGCTTTCACAATGATAAATACTAATGGGAATCACAGTATATTCTTTATTTTATATTTGCCGCATGGACGTTCCAAACTAAAGATTGGTAATCACTCCACAGTAGATTCTACTTCCTTTCTTTTATCACTCACATTCACACTAAGATAAGGGAACCATTTGTTTCCACATAATATATTTAACAGTCATTCATTGAAAACATTTGGGTCCGTGTGACTTCTGAAATGGTGATGACAGGTCATTTAGGATTCGGAGATAACAGCCACAGTTTATTTTCGCTGACGAAATCAGAGCATGAGATTCTGTGTTTGTAGCGGTTGGGTCGTATTCTCAGTTTATGGACATTTGACAGTGTCGTCTGTGCTAAAATGATGACTGACTCCAGACGTGGAAACATCAACGACCAGTGTTTCAGGAAGTGAGACATTAATAACTGTCAGAGGTCTGATCGTGGGTTTTATTTGGATGAAGCTTAACTTTAATGATTAAATATTGTTACAGCCAAACAGTGATGTACATCTACAAGCATCTGACTTGACGCATCTGGTCACAATCCAGTAAAGACATGATTCATCTGGTTATATACACTTTTAATATGTGCTCACCTTTGCTGTCGATAAACTGTCCATCCATCTGTTTTCTAAACCACAACATGCCATGATAATTACAAGGGGTAGCGGCCTGTCCCAGCATGCTTTTAGTGAAAACTTACACCCTGGACCGGTCTGTCATTGTGAAATCCTCCAACTGACGTGACAACATTTAATAAATAAATAAAAAACATCAGGTTACGTGAGGGTCGGATGGCGACAGTACAAAGTTAAAAGAGGAATGAGTTTACATGCAGCTGTATAGGGATTTTAATTCCTGTCCTTTAGATTCAAACACAGTGTATCAGTTTACCAAAGCTGAACCCAGAAAAATAAAACCAGATCTGCAGGTTGATTTGTGGCCAAGATCTGATTGTTCAGATTGCGTGAGTGTGAAGCACATGTACATGATCAGATAATTACTTAATGCCAACCAGAAAGCCAGAGCGTGTCCCCTCACTGAGTCTTTGGCACCAACACACTGCTCTTAGATGGATAAAAGTGTTAAAAGGTGGTCGTTTCCTCTCTGGCACATCTGACTCGGGTGTCAACAGGAGACTTATTCTGCTAATGTTGGATCAGTGCTGCCAAATATAACAGGAGGGAAGCAGGCTGTTGTGCAAAGCTCATATCTTTCCTCTGGGTCTCATGGTTCAAAGTAGCATCTCTACTCTATCACATGTCTGCATTAAAATGCACGCACACACTCACAAAGACACACACACGCACGCACGCACGCACGCACGCACGCACGCACGCACACACGCACACACAAACACACACACTCAGCCATAAATACACACCTAAGCATATATCTTTAGCTTTGATTCTGTAGGTTTTTGTGGGAGGAGGAACGATTAAATATTAAAACAAACTGACTCACTGCTTCACCTGGTTTCAGACCTACACAGTGTCATAAGGAATTTACATAAAGGAATCAATAAATTTGTGTATTTGTTATCCTTTTGAATTGAATGTACCTGGAAGTGAATGCAAAACAAACGTTTAATTTTGTTCCTGTTTTTTCCAAATATTGTATTTCTCTTCTCTTGTCAGACTCAAACTCAAAATGGGATTCATACAAATATAGAAACTGTATGTCTTTAATTTTTAGGTAATAAGAAACACAGTGTCTCAACATTAGATTGTTTACCTCTGCCAAGGACGTTGTGTTTTCCCTGCCTGTTTGTTTGCCTGTTTGATGGACGGTTTGTTTGTCAGCAGGATTACGCAAAAACTACACAACAGATTCCCATGAATATTGGTGCAGGTCCAGCAATTTATTTTATCACTGTCTTTAGCATTGTGAGATAAGGTGTTTGATTTTGTTTTTTTCGTGACATTTTCAAAGATTTCACCATTATGCATGGAAAATGATGAATAACCAGAGGACGTACTTAATTTGTCCAGTTTGGTGCAGCAGGTTTGAAACTGTGGCCTTGGCGGTGATGAGCGTTCTACTGAGTTGATAAATCAATTTGAATATTAGTAAATGTTATCATTGATATTAGTAAATGTTATCAAGACTACATTTTATGATACATTTATATAACATTAATACAAAATAACTTAAGTCTTGCACATGTTAATACAGTATATACATATACTCTATTTAGGTTAGCTCATTCACAAATGCATACAATTGTGTGTGTGTGTGTGTTTTAGGGCTGAAACAAGAAGCAGGCCTTATCTGTGCCAGACATTCTTTAAGGAAGAAGTCCTGCTCTTTGCTGGGTTAATGTGAACAGTTGCTCAGCAATGCTGGAGGCGTTTACCTGTAAACCTGTCTCTATCAGTCCCTTAGCATCTCTGTAGCTTTCTTTGAAGCCGTACAGTAAAAGGCCAGTGAACAAACCAGTTGGGGACAAGTTGGTATTTGTGAATTGTGATTTTCATTTGGCAGGATGTTTTAAGCAGAGTTTGTGTTTCCTGTAAATTTTGTAACACAAGTTTTAACAGGTGCTTTGCGCAGGTGGCTTGAATCCAAATTCTTGTATATTTGAATCATCACTAGTCATGTCTGCTACTTGACTTGGCTACTGTTGTTATTTTTTCCATTGAAGACTCTCGCTGCCATCTCAGTGGAAAGTGTATGTCCTGAAAAGCCTGTTTTGGTGGAAAGGAAAGGGCTGAAATATCCTTAAGGACAATGTGCACTTTCATTCTGATTTTCGTTTCTCTTTCTGGCTTCCAGCTCCAGGCGAATGGGGGTTGTTAGTCCCTGGTATCACAGTATCAGAATATCTGTTGAGTCCGTACAATATAGAGGGATCATTGTATGTTGAGAATGTAAAGTATAACGAACAGTATAAAACTGTGATTCTAGAAAATACTTTTGAACTTAAGCAACAAAAAGTTCATAACAACAGTGACTGTGTAGGTTTGCACATGTTCCTCTGCTCATAAATGAGAGAAGTGATTCCTCCAGTGTGAAAATGCTGCAGGATCTAAATTCAATAGATCAATTCATGGCTCGGCAACACTCGTTTACTTGAGCGTGTGTGTCAACTGCACTGTTTACTGATACTGATCCTTAGTAGATCATCAGCCCAAGTGAGCTGGATGCTCTCTTTCTATATGTACAATTGACGAATGGGAAGCGAATGTATAGCTACATACAGTTTTTGTGTGTATGTGACAAAAATGCTTCTTTCTGTATATAATGACAGTAGAAGAGACTGACATATCGTGAGAGGTGGGCTTATTTTATAATGGTTGCTTCATTCATTTGGATTCTAGAGGGATCATGAATTGTTGCCTTCATAAATGCAAACAAAAAACTGATTGTCTGGACTTGGCCTGGATATTCTTTTTATGTATATATATATATATATATATATATATATGTAGAGAGAGAGAGATCCTGGTGGGACGCCACATCTGCAACCCCCCATGGGTTTCGCTAATTATGTGAAGATGGGTTGGGATGGGAGTCCTTTTACATAGCTATGCTTGGGGGTCAATTGTCTTACAATCCATTCGTGGCTTTGGGACACAGCGATTGACTTCCAGTGTGACTCCATCACTGTCATCCTTCAGTATCACAAGTGGTCACACGAGACGCATTTGGAGACGCGGCCTAATTCCCGGGGTGCACATGTGATTGGACCATTGGAGACGGGTTGTTATTGCCAGGATCTGAGTGGGGCCTCTGTTGGCTGTGGGTGGGATGGATGTAAAGAGGACAGAGGCAGAAGAGTCCTGGGAACAAAGTGCTTTCACACCACAGGGGTTCTTCTTCCTCCCCTGCATTTCTCATGCAGCCTGCGTCCGTGTGCGTGTTGGCTGCCGCTTCTACCCCTCTGGAGGGGTGGGGGCTTGGGAGTCAGTGGAGGTTAAAGAGGTTGGAGTTTGGGATGAACATGCAGTCTGACTTTATGCTCTTGTTTTTGTGGCTTCCTGTTGCTTTCAGTCTGTCTTTTTATGTTTTACTGAGCCAGTACAGGTTCTCAGCTCAAACCATTGTCTCCATAGATTGAGTCAGACCTTACACTGTAATACTCTTTATCTGCTAACATTAAAGTAGCATAGTGGCCAAATCTAGACCATCTTTACGCCGCATCGTTGTAAGCAGGTTGCTGCACACACATGAACAATGCAGCAGGAGATTCTCTGCTCAGACGTGTTCACAACAACACAGAAATCTCCAGAGCGTTAAGGTGAGGGCTGGTGCAGCATGTAACGAATTAGTTCTGCTGCAGAGGTCACGTGTTTCTATTTACATCACAACGACCCTGGTGTCGGCCCTTGTTGCTAAAAGCTCTCTTAACATCTCCGTCAGTATATTCTACGTCTATGACTCTGCTTTTCATCTTAAGACATCTGTTTGGGGTTCTTTTTCATTTGTCATCTGTATTACATTTTATATACGTCTCACACAGGTTTGAGACTTTCTGGCAACGGACTCATTTTTGTCACTTGATGATGATGTAACCAGCAGTGTGGCTTCCTGTGGAAAACAGTCCCTCTCAGTCGTTTTTTCCCTGTTTCGATCCCTGTTCCCTCATGTCCTTTCAAAAAGGAGAGAAAATGTTCTGCGCTGTTCCACCGGGCTCCAGTTGCTGTTACAATGCATTAGAGGGAAATTATTTCTGTCTGCTTTGCACTCTGAGGCTTCCAACTCACTTCCTGTGGCCTTCTGCTGGAATGTACTCTTGAATGATAAAATGACGTTAGCACATCCCAGACGATTCCACTACACCAGAAATATTTAGAGCTGTATTGTGTTTATAGAGAGCAGCGTACAGAACCACGGCTTGTGAGTTATGATAGCAAGGACCCATCACACTCTTCTTCTTCAGTGAGGCCAGTGAGCAGGTGGTCTGACAGCTGCTGGGAAGCAGAGACTCTGTATCTTCTCTTATAGTTTGTGGCAAATGTGCAGATCTTATATATATATATATATATATATATATATATATATATATATACTTATAGAGCACATACCTCTGCCAAGGCCCAACAGAGCCCTTAAATTCTCCACCAAATCCGTCATTTTGATTTGGACATTGAAAATATATACAAACTGTTGATTCCTTCTGAGTCCACAATATGTCACCTACACATTCCAACCCTATTTTTACCATACAGCAGTAAAAAAAAAAAAAACACCCCATGTAAAACCATATTTAACTCCAGTAGACCTGGATTTTTATTTGGATTTGCATCAAATTGAGAAAACACTCATATACATCAGTTCCCGAGTGACCTTGGGCTTTTGGAAATTGTAGTGGATGTTTTTTTTACTATTTTAATTTAGTCAACTTTTTTTCATATATTTTAACATTTTATGAACATGTAACAGCATCTTATAGACAACACTTTCTAGACTAAACCAACAATCTCTAAATTGAAAACATGATCGTCAGCTTTATATATGTTACAATGTAAATAAGGATTTGTTTCCAATAAACAGTTCAACAAAATAAGCCATGGTGGCTGCATACTTGATGTATTTTGTAGCCGAGCTCTGGATCAGCACATTACTTTGTCTCCAGTCAGCTAAGTTGTGTGTATCACCACGAAGCCGAGGCTCCAGGATACAAGCGAGGGTTGTCCTTTTTGTCCGCGTCATGTTTGGTCTCTTTGTCTCATCAGCCCTCGGCGCAGTCAAATGTTTTTTCAGGTGATGAGTGTGGTGTTTGTTGTGTGTTGGGATGGGGCGCAGTGAAGGCAGCTTTGTTAGACGCACATAAGATACTAGTGTTTGGCTCGACTTGTTATTGGTGTGAAAAGGCAGCCTGTTTATGCAAGTGTGTGTGTGTGTGTGTGTGTGTGTGTGTGTGTGTGTGTGTGTGTGTGTGTGTGTGTGTGTGTGTGTGAGGATCATTTACTCTGTTAATTGAGTCAGAGCACGAGCGCGTGTATTTAGTGGTATGGAGCAAGTGGTGCAGACATCAACTGACAGAGTTACATTTTACATGTGACTTTTAGTTGTGAAAGCTGAGATTGTTTTCACAGCTTTAATCTTTTGTCCTGGGTTAAATTCTTATTCATCTCTTGGTATTTGCGAAATACTTGTAAGAAAAAACTAAATATCTTTGTATTTTTCACCAATATCTGTCTTTTATCTGCCTGAAATGCTTTCAACCCTGCACTCAGGGTCATTATACTGACTCTGTGTCCAAGGATATAACCTTGTCAAATTGTTAATGTCCTCTCCATGACTCTAAATTCTGCCTATTACAGACCAATGCACAGCGACCACTGTCCAATGATTCGGTTAAATCTGCAGGCGTAGGTGCGGGCAGCAGCGAGAAGTCCTGGACAACAGAGCAGCCTGTCGTCATGGCTTTCCAGATTAAGCTGCCAATTAATGTCAACCTGGCAACTGTACACAAATCAATATTTCCCTCCACACCTATAGGGAATCAAGGAGCACTCTGACATACACTCCACAGGGTCTGTAATTACAGAACAGTGGACAATACAATATACTGTAGCCTAAGTACATGGTCATCAGTTTCTAGTTCATCTTTTGTTCGCCCTGGTATACTGGTACAGCCTCTCCTCTCTCTCCTCTCTCACTTATACACACACACACACACACACACATATACTGTCCATGCCAATAGCTAATGAAGGAGCGTTACAGACAGACAGAGGGAGCAGAAGGAGACGTGCAGAAATGAAACAAAGAGAGAAAGGAGGTGGAGGATGTCTGTGTGTAGAGAGATGACGTGGAGAAAAACTGGAGCTAAGCACGGAGACTGTTTGAGAATATGACCACAAAGTCGTACAGAACCCTTTGAAGATGTAGACAGTTTGAATATAAAAGCAGTAAATGTTTGTTTGAGTTGACTAAAACTGGTTTCCATACGGGGATTGTTGGGGATTGGGAGAGAAGAACAAAGAAACGAGGGATGGGCTGCAGTCGAAACCACCTGCGTCTGCTCACTGTCAGACAAAGCAAATTATCCATACCAGCACATCACTTCATCTAATGTAATCTGTAAATTAACAATCAGCGACCAGATTTTATAATTTGAGCTTTGTGGTTGATATCTTGTTGAAGAGGTTTCACAGGAGAATAAAGCAAATTACATTATTAGTTTATTAGAAACATGATTTTATTCAATTAACACTTTTAAATCAATATTAAAAAAAATATATAATAATCTAAACACAATAAGAGAATGTCCAGGTGTTTAAAGACAACGTTTGCAGCATGCAGGAGTGACCACAGAGCCTTTTGTAGCTTTTCGGGATCAGCAGGCTCCTCCTGGGCACATTGCCTGTGAGGCAGCGGGCACTGCAGCTGCACCACTGTATCACACTGACCCGTCTGTGACACAGACTGTATCAGTAGCTTTCTGTGTTTTGGTTAATGGAGCTGCACGAACACACATCAGTGGAGAACGAGCGTTTCATAAAACAAGAATAATGAATTGGAGATGCACAGGGACAGACACATCAGACTCGGAGGAAATTGGTCAGTAAAAAAAGCGTAAGTAATGCTGATGCCTGTTGCCATGGTGATTGGGGGGTCAATGAATGGTTGCCATGGAGTTCGCTACTTGGAATTCTGGGAAGGGGATATTTTTGTGTGTCTATGTGTGTGTACAGTCTGAACTTGTGGGTGGAGCACAGATGAAAATGTATATACATTATAAATGAGTGTACAGTTTGAGTCTGTGTGTACATACAGATCAAGTGGCTTAATGCATCAACAAGATTTCTCTACTGTTTTTGCTTTTATTTTTTATATCTACAGTATTATAGATCATGTCATACAACGATGCCAACAACGGTCTAATAGAAACATTAAGGAGACAGAGACCACAGTATAAATAGCATGACAAAATCTGACAGTTGACAAATTTGCATATATCTTCATATCCTCCACTGCTGTCCGTTCTCAGTGCTGCCATGGTAATTAGTGTCTTATAAACCCATGAGGACTGAGCATAATCAGACAGGCAAGCATATAGGAGAACATTAAGCTGTTATTACTAAAGTGAAACACGCCTGATGATGCTCTTAAGTTCACACTTCTCCACTCACTGCTGTTCACCTTATAGCGGTATGAAAATACTCACTTTTGACTTTTTGTTTTTAGTAGGTGTTTGTCTCTGTGTGTGTCTGTGTGTGTGTGTGTACTAATACATTTGTGAGGACCATTTTGAGGATAGACCTTATGGAGTTAGGACATTTTTGGTAAGTGAGGACATTTATGGAAAGTGAGGACATTTTGGCCGGTCCTCACTTTTTGAAAGGCTTGTTTGAGGGTTAAGACTCGGTTTTACGGTGAGGGTTAGAATTGGGGGTTAGCCATTTAGTTGTGATGGTTAAGGTTGGGGCAAGGTGCTGGCAAATGCATTATGTCAATGAGTGTCCTCACTAAGATAGAAGTCCAAGAGTGTGTGTATGTGTGTGTGTGTGTGTGTGTGTGGTCAGACATGAGACCGTGAATTTACTTTTCACCAGCCTGATGTCAGTATAAAATGACCTCATCACAACCTGAACTTCTTAGTAAACCTGACACTGCTGATTTTAATCTGTAATTAGTCCAAAATGTCTGTCACACAAATACTTATGTATACTTTACGTGTATTTTAAGTCAGTGGATCAGATTAGGAAGCAACAGGACAGGTAGTCCTATTAAATCTAATCCAATACACACACACACACACACACACACACACACACACACACACACACACACACACACACACACACACACACACACACACACACACATTGCACTGTGGTCCCAATAAAGCTGATGAGATGCGGCTATTTTGGTTAAAAGCTGACAATCTTAGCTTGCTCTCTGCTGCTCCACTCCCCTTGTTTCAGGATCAACAGGTCAACATGTCAGATTTTGACTCTCTTTAGTCACGTTTGTTTTACTCAAGGCCCATTGTGTGTAACAGACATGTATCATGTCAATTCCAGTGAATATCTGTGCTAATGCCTCATATGATGTGAGTATTTCAGCCATTGGGTCGGGGCCTGTCTGGTATCAGAGGACTGTTCCCTGTGCTGCTGTCCTTCTGATCCAAGTGATGCTGATGTGAATGTGATGTTGTGTGACACATCAAGTCTGGAAGACACAGGGTCCCGGATATGTCTCTGGGCTCAAAGCATTACTTTGAGCGTGTGTGTGTTGTGTGCGTGTGTGTGCACATTGCTCTCGTGTGAGGAGGTTGGAGAGGATAGCCACGCAAGCTTCATGCTAGAGTACACACACAGCGTGGAGGACAAGAATAGACCCTGAGCACTAGTGTAGATGCTTGTTGGGGCTGATGGGAGTACACGTGGAGCAAGTGCACGTGAGGATCCCCTCCCCCCTCACTGATGACGTCAGACCCTGTACAGTGTGTTGCCGCTGGCAGCAAGTATGAGCCCATCCCCCGCTCCTGCATCATCATCATCATCATCATCATCATCATTTCATCTTTGGGGATTTTTTCCAGTGTGTGTCTCTCTAACACACCACACACACACACACACACACACACACACACACACACACACACACACACACACACACACACACTGACCACACAAAGGAAGTGGGCATCACTGAGACACATAGTTTGAAACACACTCACAAACACACATGCGCACATATACAACGTATATATCATCTTCATCCTCAATACCGTGGCATCCTCATGCAGCTGTTGTGTCTTGCAGCATTACCCATAATCCTCCTTGGGAGACAATCTTACTCCTTTTCCCTTTAATCCCATAACTCTCTGGTGCATTCAGTTGGAGGAAATTAATAGCCAAGATAATGTACACCACTGAGAGGAGCAAATAAGGACAAACATGCGTTGTCAAGCTCACACATGCTCTCATTAACACACACCTTTATCTATGTACTTCTGGTTTGGGGTTTTTAACGTCGACAGAGCTGGCAACCACATAGTGTATGGATTTTCCCAAAGCACAAACAACCTGCGACACGAATCACAAGAACCTCAGTCAGTTTATCTCTGTAAGTCTGTGTTGAACTTGAAAACTTTGATCAGTAGAGTATCAGCTGACTCCTTGTCATTAAATGTCAGTGACTGCTTATTGGGAGCGTGTGCCGCCAGAGACACGACATGCTTGTAATGAGCTTATCCACTGCATTGAACAGCTGTTTGACATTGAAAGTGTTTGGTTCAGAGTGAGTGAATGGAGAACATGATGCTGCTTGGGTGTGGAGCTTGTGAGTGTGCATGTTGTATTTCTAATTTAAATGCAGCCGAAGAGCAGGAACTATATAAGCCAGCTGATGGATTGGACTGCACGCCACAAATTTGACAGCAACAGCACACAAAGTGCCACAAATGCTCCATCACCTCTGTTCCCCAGTGCAGACCACACAAGAAAAAGTGCCACCTTTGTAAACAGTGTTTTGGATGAGAGGAGAAGAAGACAATTGCAAGAAGGACACAAGTTAAGAATAAGCAGGAGCAGAAAGGAATTCTGGGAATGTTGTTCTTCGGAGCAGGTGGTGAAGCTCCTGACCCCATCGTGCACTTCCCTCGCAAAGCACAAACAGTCACAACCTTTAGAAAACAACATAGAACAACTTGTGCCATCACTTGATTGTTCACATGTTCTGCTCTGAGTTTTCTGCTGTGATTTATTAGATCAGCTGTCTGTGTTTTTACAAGTAGAAGAGTCGGGGATGAGGGCGGGGTTGAGGATTGTGTGATGAGCTCATCAGCTCCCACGGTTTCTTTCTGGGTTACGTTCGACATGTTCCAGCACATGCAGGGTGTGACGACGTCGCTTGGCTCTTGGTCGGACTTCAGCTGATCCTGAGGAATTAGTTTGGATTTATTTACCTGAGGAGACAGTCTGCATTCTTTTGCATTGCGAATTGACTGTATATATAGCAGTTCTCCAGTCTTATCGATTAGTCAAAGCACTTAACAGTACAAGTCACATTCAGTCATTCATGCACATATTCCCACAGCGCTTCTATATAGACACACTATTCACACGCAGTCATCCGAGACAGTTTGGGGGAAATAAAGAATGCAGAATGATATTGGAGACTAGTGTACAGTATTATTACAGTATGTGCCCATTTAATCAAACATGTCTGTCACACACATACACATATACTCTATACTTTACGTGTTTTTTAGGTCAGTGGCTCAGATTGGGAAGCAACAGATGAGATGCAGCTATTTTGGTTAAAGGCTGACAATCTTCAGTTGTAGCTTGTTCGCTGCTGCTCCCCTGCCCTTGTTTAACAGGTCAACATCTCAGATTTCAACTCTAGTTAGTCAAACATTTGTTTTACTCACGGCCCATTATGTGTAACAGACATGTATCATGTCATTTCCAGTAAATATCTGTGCTCATATGATGTGAGTATTCTAGCCATTGGGTCGGGGCCTGCCTGGTATCAGAGGACTGTTCCCTGTGTCGCTGTCCTTCTGGTTCTCAAAGTGATGCTGATGTGTATGTGATGTTGTGTGACGCATAGACCAGACGTCTCTTTTTCGGTTTGGCCCACGAAGAAGGCGAAAGGATGCAGCCCCCTGAATTGAGACACAGCTTGTGCCCCACATATATGGGGTTGCCATAACAACTGACCCTGTAAATGTGGTCATGGGATTCTGTGTGTGCATTTATGTGTGTGTGTGTGTGTGTATGTGTACTTGCATGCTAATCGAAGACCACCCCCAGGGGAAGGAAGGTAAAAGCTTCTCGCCCCCCCAAGAGCCATCAAGTCCCATTACCTTCATATTTATCTTACATGAAACTGAAAAATGAAATAACACCTCATTTTGGAGATCTGCGTTTTTTCATTATTATTCAATGCTAAGCTGCTGATATCTTCTCATAAACCCATCTCTGTTGCTGCTGCTTCTTTTAACAGCTCCCCTTACTGATACTTAAGTAACAGAGTGTGTCTCTGCATGATGTCATTCATTGATTTTGCAGCTCGGCAGTGTGGCCACTAATCTTCCAGAGTGATGCCTTTGTCGATCCAGTCATCAGGACTGATGTTCAACTCGCTGTGATGTGTGGTGACTGATAGCTATGTGATTTGCAGTATGTTGGGGGTAAATGATGGTAGATGGTGCGGCATGTGTTTGAATACAGAGAATATTATTCATCCGGCTTCACTTTGTCACTTTGATTCCTTTCAATTATGCTTTTATCCCTCCCCTCCCTTTTATTCCCATTGTTCTACATTACATTTCACAGACGATCATTTCAAATCTAAATCATGTAATTTAGTTATCTGGTATTAGTTACTGTGATATTATGGCTCACCGCTAATATAATAAACATGGATTTGAATCTTTCTGACTGCGACCACAATGGGTTTCGTCTTCATTTGTGGCTCCTCTCTTCACAAATGGTTTTGAACAGAGTCTGGAAATGACTGAGGAGCAGATGATTAACTGCGTGGCTTTGTGTTCTCTCTACAGGGCTGGCATTGATGATGTGGAGACAGATGTGGTGGAGATCGAGGCGAAGCTCGACAAGGTATGAACCATGCTGCTGAAGACTGTGCCGCTCATTCAAAATGTCAAACCTGCATATGCTGCATGCGTCTGTCTCTTTAAACGGCTGTAAACACTGTACCTCTGTGTTTTAGAGAACATTTTACAAATACCTGTGAAGTACTCAGACATGGCAATGCTTGTGAGAACAACTAAAAGACTTGCATGTGGCTTTGATTCACACTGTCAAAATGAAAAAATGCAAACAGTACTTTGAACCTGATCAAATGGCTCACTGTGTCTCTACCTGTCTGCCTCTCTCTATCTGTGTGTGTCTGTGTGTAATTGTGTAATTCTCTTTTCATTTGTGTATCTGTCTGTCGTCCTCTCACTCTGGGTTATCGAAATGTCAAGGTTATTTAAGCAGGGAAACACTGCAGACATGAGTTATAATATTTAATAGGTTAATGCGCTGCTAGAAACACACACACACACACACACACACACACACACACACACACACACACACACACACACACACACACACACACACACACACATGCTGGTATGGAGCAGCTCCACTGAACAAACCCTGATTAGCGTTATATTCTGTCCTATGTGATCATCACACAGAGCAGTCTTTGTCTCTCCTGCTTCACCACACCCTGCTAACTCCATGCAACATAATAACAAATGATCATTATCATCTTTTGTGTGACCGTGATTTGGAATAAAGTTACATTCAGCCACCTTGAAATACAAGGTTTCAGTTTCTCTGCAGTGAAATGTGGCTGCACCATTTTTACAGAAATGTTGAAGGTGACTGAAAATACAAAAGTCTACTTTATTGATACAGATATAATATGTTCATATGTTACTATTGTATTGAACTAGGCATCTGACACAGTTGTAAATGTATTTGTTGAAGACAAGTGGGTGAACAGGTTAAAGAAATAATGTGGGTCAGCTGCTATTATCCCCTTTAAAAACATGACTAAAACTAGAATGGCAGTCAGGAGAGCACATACCTCCACCAAGGCCCACCTGTCACCTTATGAAACCACATTTAAAGTCACTTGATCCAGAATTTTATTTGGATCTGCACCAGATTTCACACAGTAATAGATAAATATCACTCTGAATTTCTTTAATCAAAATCCACAAATTATTCTCTGAGAAATCAAGGAAATGTTGAAAAACCTTTGCAATATTTAAAAATGGAAAGAAAATTCTTGTATCTGCCCCTAATCCAGATTCTCACCAAAATGTATACCGCATTCATCCACCAAGGTTTGTGGTAATCCGTCTAATAGTTTTTACATAATCCTGCTGAATAATAAATAAACACTGATGAAAACATAACTACTTTGGCACATGTAAAAATAGTGAAACTGGTTAAAGGCAAACAACTGAATGTGGAGAAATGTCTTAGTTGACCATTGTCAGATCTTATTTCTCATTATTATAAGAGATGGATCCAAAGTGTGGAGGGCCAGTGGGAATGAATGGAGAACTGTCTCTGGGGAGTCTATGAGCTGACATCATGCCTCTGCAGTTAAACTAATAGACTAGTGAGTCAGGCAGCATTTAAAGGATGAAATGGTGTTAATGTAGTTAAGCAGCGGCCGCACCCTTTTTGGTCTCCTGTCCCCTAGGAATGGACGATATGGCCAAAAATTATATCATCATCGATTGCATTTTTTTTACATCAGTCGATGATAATAATCAGAATAAATGTCCCTTTTTTATTTCTTTGAAATTTAAAAACAATGGATAAACAGCAAAACATTTGACAAATCTGAGGTCAATCTATTATGTATTTTACCTCCTCACTGCTCTTACACAATGTATAACATCAATATAAATATTTAACTTTTATTATACTGCTATTGATGAAATATATTGCAATAATGATTGATATTGTGTCATTGCCCGCCCCTGCTATCTCCTCTCACCTGTTTTTTTAAATGCATACATAAGCTAAGACATCCTATTGGACAACTGGCCCCTCTCTCCAGTATATATATATCTGTGATGTACAAACTGTTTAGATGATTGTGACAATTCCTCGTTGTTGCAGTCTCTCTCAGGTTTATCAATAGATCAGCCCCCCACTCTTAAAATAGTGAACCAGCAGGCGACGCTTTGACATCTCAAACAAATGTGCATGCCCCCACCCCACCCTAACATCACACACCAAAATACACACACATATACACACACACACATCTACAGATTATTTCTGCCCCCGGAAAGGTCAGGACCCTCTATTGAACTCTGAGCTCCATTTGAGCACCACTGAAAGATGACCGTCAATCAGGGTGATTTGTTCTGTTCAGCAGGGGTCCTCACGCGGCTCTGTTAGGAGGCTCTGAAGCTGCCTGAGGGATGGACTCAGGGCGTTGAGGGTTCTTAGAGAAGAACAGGCTTGAGATTAATGACGGCTGAACCTGCCTGCAGGGTCCAAATGACTGTTAGAACCAGTGTGGAAACATGCAGTGCTGTCCATTCTGATGGTTTCTATTAATTAGTTACAAAAATATAAACACAATTATATAACAATGTTATTTATATAATTGGTAGATGGATGATAATACATTTTTTTTGCTAAAATGTTGCTGCTATTGACCAATTTGCCCAAATCTTAAAACCCCCATCCTACACCTCAGTGAGCTCTCGGCGTTACACTCTTACTGTTTCAGTCCGTCTTGTGCTGCCAGATGTGGCGTTTGAGACTGAGTGGACCCCCATGGTTCTTCCTGTCCATTAATCAACACATCCTGACACATACACTGTCCCTCTAATGGCCCTGCTCAGACCCTGAGGGCTCAGTACAGCACACGGTGAGATCAGGTTCCCTGCGTCAGCCAGTCTGTTGACAGATATGTTGTCAGACCAGCCCGAGAGCCGCAGCAGGCCAGGCATCGCGCTGCCTTGTGTTTTGCATTGGATTCGTACCCGTATCCAGTTGTGTGCACATGAAGGGAAACATGTACACTGGATAATGTGCATCAGATCAATACGCTGTACCCAGCCATTTGAAGCCAGCACCTCATTCCAGCGATGTTCACATACACATTACAGCTGTCACAGATTGTGCAGTTATCTGTCCTCACTGTCTGGTCTCTCATCTGCGGCCTGTGCAGAATAAAGGTCTCTCTGTCAGCCACACACACACACACACACACACACACACACACACACACACACACACACACACACACACACACACACACACACACACACACACACACACACACACACACACACAGCATCAACCTTGGGAACCTCTGCACTAAATGAAATAATTAAAGGTTTACAGTACCCTCCCTTCTGCACCCCCCACCCACTCCCACTCCAACCCTGCATACTCCACCCCTCACCAACCCACACAAACACATATGTTCTGGTTCGGCAGTATACACAGCTGCGTCAGGACAGTGGTAATGACAGTGTACCACCCTGAAGCTTATCATATTTCCCATAGAGTGGGAAAGTGCAGCGGTTGCCAGTTCATGTGGTCGCCGTGTGTTTAAATGTTTAAAAGAGAACATACCAGTGCTGTGAACTCTCCTGGTAACATACATGTTTACAATTAGGTTTCTGCTTTCTGTGTCTGAAATCACTCCCCGTGTGAAGACTTCTAATCTTCAGTTACTCTATCCGAATATTATTAATATTTAACAAATATCTAATGAAACTAATAATTTTTTCTGCAAACATTACATGACATGATGCAGTGATTCTTCATTTACGAGCTCTCTTAGTTGCTTTATTCAAGGACTGGATTGGTTCCGGACCTTTTGAAATACACCTATTTGCATAATGAATGTTTGTTAAATGTAAGACTACAACTCGTAGTCATTTAGCTTAACTTAACATTAAGTCAGGAAACATGGCTCTGTCTAAGGGGACCCAAATCCAAAATAGTTCAGCTCCTAATCCCTCATAAAGAAGGGGGTCATGTGCCTTTTATACAGTTAAGTCAGAATGTCCATGCGTGTGTTTTCCACTGGAAACATGAATAAACATTACGGTAAATAGACACAAGCAAACTCACGTGACAAACTTCACAACCCCTGGACGAAATCACGAGAAAAATAAACAATCTTTACAAACACATGTTAGAAATAAGAAGTAATGAGGGACCTCTGGCACCCACTTCGGTACACAAGTAATACCCACAACTTTGTTTTAAACTAATAATCACTCAGCGTGGTGCTTCACTTTGACTCTAGAATTGGCAGTGATGTTACTGTAAAAATACAATATTGGCTATTATTAAATATGATGTACAGAGTTGAAAGTCGAGGAAGAAGGGATTAGGTTTGGATATTTCCAAGGTTAGATGTCAAAATTGTCAAAATTGCAGGCACAATCACACACAGACAGAGACATGTTTGTACTTCTTTCTTAGTGAGGACACATGTTTACATAATGCATTCCCTGGCCCCTTACCCTAACCTTAACCATTCAAACTAAATGCCTAACCCTTACCCTAAACCTCATTCTAACCCTAAAACCAAGTGTTAACCCTCAAACAGCCGATTAAAAAAAGGAGGACCGTACAAAAATTACCTCACTTTCCAAACATTACCTCACACTGTAGGGACTATGCTTAAAATGGTCCTCACAAAACGATATAAGTACAGGAACACACACACAGTCTATATTCTGCTCTTACGAAACATTTAAGGACCATGTGTCTTGTATCCAATTTGCATATTTTTAATTTCACTTGTATTGAACTCTTTATTGATCACACACAACTCTTTTGGTCACACCAGCATCAGTCCTGACTGCCCCCGGCCTCGATGCCTCTAAATCTGAGTGTCCTTGCAGATTGTGCATGTGACTAACAATTCTTATCAGTTTGATTTATGTAATCACTGTGTCTATTAATATCCTGCATCACACTGTGTGAAACTAAAATAGACAGTCTTATTTAAAGGGATGATTTCTATGTTTCTGTCCCAGCTGGTGAAGCTGTGCAGTGGGATGATCGAGGCGGGCAGGGCCTACGTCAGCGCCAACAAGCTCTTTGTGAACGGCATCAAGGACCTGTCCCAGCAGTGCAAGAAAGAGGAGGCGATATCGGTGAGTGGAGGTGACAAAACCTCAGCTGCGCTGGAATCTGTGCATCCACAGAGGAATGTCTAGCGGTCAACTTATCAACATCTTTTCTCATCTATCTCTTCCAGTACATTCCAGTGATTCCCCAATTGGAATAACAACAGTAACTCAGTATAAACAGTATTGTCCAGACACAGAGTCCTTCAGCTTTTTTAAACACCAGAGATGTGACCACATGCAGACAGGAGATGTTTACACTGCTAGTTTACATGGCTGGGAGCAGTGAGATCGGAAACCTGCTTCATGGTTTTCTTTTAGGAAAACATTTGGACTGGATTTCCTGTCAGTGCCAGCGTCACCCAGGAAGCTCAAAGATTTAGCAGAAGAGACATTAGTGTTTCAGTTACAATTACAAGTGAATGTGTTAATGATATGTTATAGACTAGTATATAGACATATTTTTTAACACGTGTGTGTTTGTGTGTGTGTATGTGTGCGTCAACATTGCAGGAATGCCTTGAAAAGTGTGGGGAAAGCCTCCAAGAGATCGTCAACTACCACATGGTGAGTTTTACACACACGCGCGCGACTGTCAGCCAAAGGCAAGAGGTCGAGGTAGAGCATTGTTCGGACACGCCCAGGTCCTCTTGGCATGTTAACATCTTTCAGACATCCAGTCTCTCCTGGGCCTGATGTTACAAAACACACACACCCCTGACTTTAACTGTGACCACACTTTGTAACGGTGAATCTGTACTTGCTGGACAGTGTGTGTGTGTGTGTCTGATTCAAGCCACATGCTTCACCAGATGTGTGTAATGCACAAACATTCACACACACACACATACATGAACACACACTCACAGGTTTTATTCACATGAGTGAATTTTCCTTATGACTAAGTGTTATTATGACATTCTCCTCTCTATGAATCATGCTGAGACGCTGCTACAGGTTGGAAAAGCTCAAAGGCAAATCTGCATTTAAAGAGATGAATATGTGGAAGTCATCAATATTTACAGTTACATGTGTGAGACACTTAAACTGCACTGTTTTATACTGACAAGACAATATGCATGTCCATGTCTTACCATGATTATGTGTGTAAACAAACAAATCTGCCAACAAAGAGGTGAAGTCAGGATTTATAACAGTTAAAGAAAGAGAGTATGAGGAAGGAGAGGAAGGAGAAAATAGGAGAGGGAAGGGGAAGTGAGCAGGAGAAAAGATGTCCTCTCGAGGAGGGGGAAATGGATACATTTAAAGATTCAGTTGCAGGACACAGGAGACAATAAGCTGTGGCTTTAAAGGAAAAACATTTAAGTTATTTACTCATGTCCATTGTCCATCTGTCCCATTCGATTTGGGTGGTCAAAGGTCAAAGTGGCCCCACCAAACATTTTTTCGTACTCAGGAAGATGATATCTCAAGTCTGCCTTTTGGGATACAGCCTCATTTCTAAATAGTTCATCAGTTCAACCATTTTGGTGGCATCTGATCTCATAACAAGTTCAGTTGTATTAACACTTTGAAATATCTCAATGAACACTAACTGTGGTTAAAAAAACAAGTTGTATGAAACTGCCTCATCTTTCTGTTAGTATGCTGGTGTTGGTGTCCAGCGGACTCCTGTGCTGTACTGTGACCTCATCAGAGACCTTTTCCCTTTTTGCTTTTATCATTGCACTGCATCGTTTCATTCATTCGGATTTGTCACCCTGATTAACTCTATCACTTGCAATCAATGTGGAAAATCTGTGCCCTCTGCGATCTGAGCCTTGGATAGAGGCCTCTTGTTTCCTGCTTTTGAAGTTTGATCAATGTTTTGATCACAGAGCTGAAATGATCTTGACTGAAGCAGTTGAAGGACATTTAATCGCTTTTCTCAGTATAAATCCACCAGTTGGATGAAATGAGCTTCAAGCAAAAACATTTACCACAATAAAAAATGAAATCCTCCTCATTCCTCTTCTCTTTCTCTTTAATCTGTCCTGTTCTTTTCCAATATTTTTTCATTTCATTCCACCCAGAGCCCTTTTAAATCAAATCAAAACTGTAGATATGATCCATCAGCTGCATCAATCCAATACAATCTTCTCCTCTATCTCTCTTTTTCTATAATGGCTCTCTGTTGTCTCTCTACCTCTGTCCAAAACGTGTCTGGACAATTTCTCTTGTGTTTGGGTTCTGCCTTATCACACGGGCCATTTTCCACTGTGATTTTTGTCACCACCTATTTCTTTTCCTCTTCTCCTCCATCGCCTCTCCATCTATCCTCCGTATCCCCCTCTCCTCCTGCCTCCCTCCTCTCTCACCCTTCACCGCAGGCGTCCCACTCCTCCACTCTAACACCCAGGACTTACTCTAATAGCTTGTCTGGCAGACAGTAGGGATGGAGCGACATGGGGAGGAGAGGGGAGGGAGAGACACAGTGAAAGGAAATCTGTATTTGTTCGACCACCCACCGATGCCTATTTCTGCACCTTCTCTGCTCTCGTCAGGAACAAAAGACGGCGTTCAGACAGGAGAGAGAATCCTCCCTAGTATCACATGATGGTTAAACGTGTTTACATACAGACATAATCCTTCCATGAATCTGAGCAGGTTAAAATGACCCCCAACTGATTTTTGTGAGGTTGTAGCGTCTTCATTTATCTATGGTGCAACTCATCTTGTAAAATCGACATGCTGTTTTACTATTTTAACATCAAGGCATCATGACCTTAAGAGTATTAGGAGTGTAAACACGAAGAAGTGTTTGTTGGGTCATGCCCAGGACACTGTAATCCAGAGCAGGTTTGGGTGGAACATTTGGATTAGTGCACATGTGCAAGTCTGTCTGGTGGAAATGATTTAGATTTTTTTTTTATGGGATTTACTTCTGTTCTGTTGAACTGGCAGATATGTTACACCACTCTGGAAAGTACCAAACCTTCTTTTTTTTTTTTTATAAATGAGCCCCAGTCCTGTGACTCACTTGTCATATTTAGATGCTGTATAAACAACACAATTACAGAAGCAAACTCCATGAGTGGAGAGAAATGTGTCCACCGTACTTACAAATACCTGAAACGCCTTCTGTTTTTCATCTCATTTGTTAATATTGTAATAATTTAAGTTAGTTGTATTGCATTCAAAAATGATTTACAGTGGAATTTTATTTAAAATTTTAAACCATCCATCCATTATCTACACCGCAGTCGCGGGGGGGGGCTAGAGCCTATCAAGTAAATATTAATGCATCTGTTTGTGTAAATAATTATGCAACTGTATTCTTCATAAAGATTTTGAAATGCACATAGAAATATTTTCTATTTTTGATGCATCCAGCTGGCTAAAAACGTATATATTGATATGAAGCTGGAAAGAGTTTTAAAATGATAAGAGAACCATTTCTCTGTGACCTATATTAGATCCCCCCCCCCCCCAAAAAAAAATAGTTCAAACTTGGTTAGCCTACAGTATATCTCTCTTAATGGGGATCCGAGACACATGTGATTTCTGTTCTGTTGGTTTCTCATGTGACCAAATCGGAATGACAAATTTCATTAAAATCTTGTGACGGTGCCAAACAAAGGTTTGATGATTTGACTCGGAATGACCCTGAAGTGTCTGACACCAAACTGACCACTTGATGTCCACCATTTAAAAAGCTCTTCAGTCAGTGGGGAGCATGACACAGTGTTCTGTATTCCCACAATGAGCACATCAGACTGGATCTGAGAAAACGTACGAAAACCCACCCAAACAAGAACCAGCCTGTGACGTCATCAGACTTGGGAGGGACGTCATATGGGTGGAGGCACACACACACAAAACACACACACACACACACACACACACACACACACACACACACACACACACACACACACACACACTTACGCTATATATATATATATATATATATATATATATATATATATAAATATACACAAAGCCTGTAGGCTAATCCTCAATGTGTATGTTTATTAACAAGGGATTGCTATAGAAAGTTTAATCCACAGGCTGATTGTTGTTTGTGTGGGTATGTGGTTGTGTGTGCCGTCGTGTGTGTGTGTGTGGCTGCGTGTGTGTGTGTGTGTGTGTGTGTGTGTGTGTGTGTGTGTGTGTGTGTGTGTGTCCGTCCGTGAACATTTCCTTCAAAAAGACGGATGTTCTGTTCACCAGCAGCCATTTTATTTCGTATGATCAGAAATGTAGCAATGGAAGAAAACTCAAATATCTAGATGGAGACTGAAGCTGCTGTTCTTACTATGCTCAAGAACCGGATGGAAAATACACAGACAGAGAAGAGGAGGAGGACGATGAAGAGGAGTAGTACTGTAGTAAAGGAGAGTGAGAGGAAGAAGGAGGCAGAGTGAGAAACCCACAGTTAACAGGAAAAGACGTCTGTGAGGCTAAAAATGTGTTGAGGCAGCAGCTCAGTGTGTGCACATGTGTCTGTCCTCATCCCTCTTCCTCTTCCCCTCCTCTGCCTCTGGCCTCATCTGTTGCTCTGAGTGTAAGGCCTCATGTTGCCATCTTGTGGTGAGATGTGGCCACCTCAGATTTGAAGATTAAATCAATAGATCTCAGCTCCCACCGTTTGTTTCACTGCCCCGCTCTTGTAATAATGTGTTCATGTTTCCAACTCTCTCGCCGTCTGTGTCCACAGATTCTGTTTGACCAGGCCCAGAGGTCCATCAAGCAGCAGCTTCACACCTTCATCAAAGAGTGAGTACTTCATCACATTTAATGGTGAAAGTTAATGGTCGCTTCTTCCTGCTGTGATGCATCAGGTGTGCACACCTTTTCAAGAGGTGCTGTGATGAAAATGGACGTCTTAGGCTCAACAGCTCTCATGTAACCAATATTACACAAAAACTACTGAACGGATTTCCACAGGACTTGGTGGAAGGATGGAATATCAATTTCTTTTTTACATTTTTGTTATTTTCTCAGATAATAATTCATGGATCTTAATTGGGGGGGAAAAAACAAACATCTTTAGGGGACTAATATTTATGATTGTGTGCAATTTGGTGCAGATAAAAAAAAAAATCTAGTGCATTTAAATGTGTTTTACGAGGGGACTGTTGGGCCTTGGCAGAGGTTTATGCTCAACTGAGTGCCACTCTAGTTGTTGCTTTAATGCTGAGGCGGCCCTTCAAGATACTCTTGAGCATGATATTAAACCAATATATATAGTCTCTGAGATAAATGTCTTATATAGAAACATCCACCATTGTTGAATACAGCTGTCCACCTCACTCGTATCATTGCCAACCCCCACGTTTAACCCCAATGCTCTTTGCCGTTTTGCAAACATAGGCAGAAAATGCGTATGTGCTATTCTGACTCCGCTCATGCAATGTCCGTGGTCATGAATGTGCATGAATTGTAAGCTGTCTCTTTTCTCTTTTCTCAGGGATGTGCGTAAATTCAAGGACACCAAGAAGCAGTTTGACCGGGTGCGTGAGGACATGGAGCTGGCCCAGGTGAAGAACGCCCAGGCCCCCAGGAACAAGGTCCACGAGGCAGAGGAGGCCGCACAGGCCCTCGTCCTCAGCCGCAAAGCCTTCAGGCACCTGGCGCTGGACTACGTGCTGCAGGTGAAAAACCCACCTGTTCTAAGCATAGGCTCGAAATCCAGCTGTGTTCCCAGTGTTGTCCAGTAGATGGCGCTAAAGCCAAATACTTGAGATTGTAGATTAAAAAAGAGACTAACCATCTATAATCCTCCTGTTGATCTGAAAAATCCAACCTTAATACAATCCACATTCTGATTTTCCTTTTTTTTTTACAGATTAATGTTCTTCAGGCCAAGAAGAAGTTTGAAATCCTGGATGCAGTGAGTGACCCAGATTTGTCCCTTTAATATCACAATAGCATCTGTGCATTATTATATACAGTATGTTCTGTGTGTTAAACATATGTATCCCTGTGCGGTGTGATGTGGAGCAGGGTGATGCACACAGCTGTATTACAGTGTTTCCTCCCTGTGTCTGCTGCAGATGTTGTCCTTCATGAGAGCCCAGTACACTCTGTTCCAACAAGGCTTCAACATCTTAGATGAGATCGACCCTTATATGAAAAAACTGGCTGCACAGGTAAAACCAAACAAACCCAAAACACACAAAGTGCCATGCAGGCTCAAAACAAGGAAATACAGCACTTGGGCACTTTATTACTCTTACTGTACTTCTAGGGAAATTAAATAATTAAACTGTTGTGCTCTATGCTTGTTTTCGTCTATAACTACATCTAATTTTGCAGCCTTTTCTGGAATTGTAGGTTATTTTACTTTAAGTGCAACTTAAGTACAATAACACAAACACATGTACACAGTCAATAATGAAATAAAAATAACAATAAACTGAGTTTACGATGGTGAGCAGATGTATCTGTGTGTGTGTGCGTGCATGTGAGCGTGTGCTGTCTCAGTGACTCTTCCGTTTTCTGCTCTGTGCAGCTGGATCAGCTGGTCATCGACTCGGCCGTGGAGAAGCGAGAGCTGGAGCACAAACATGCCATCATACAGCAGAGAGTGAGACAACAACACAACTTCTTCTCCTCCTCTTCTCTTCCTCTTTTCTTCCTCTATTCAGAGGAAACTAGTTCATGCTTCTACGTTTCATCTCTTGTCCCTAGATACACTGGAACTTTTCCTTTCCTGCACAATTAAATAAAAAATACGCCTCTATTGAAGATAAGCAGCAGAATACAGAGAAATATCCCCTCAGCACTGAGATGTGCAGTTTATATCATTTCAAAACTTTACTAACGTCCCAAAATTCATGGAGACACTTCAGGTGAATATCTTCACAAACTAAAACAAGCAGTTATTAGCTTATGAAACCTTCATGGCATGTGTCCATTCTGAGTCTAATTATATCAACACGTTTCACTCTCATTCCTCCTAACTTAGTTAAAGAATCTCAGTGAAATTAGTGTGGTTACAGAAGATGTTTATCGGTCTCTCTGGAATGTAAAACAACAAGAACTTATCTTATGTCATCAGTAAACACTTCATCTGAAGAATGCTTCCCACTGCAGCTTTGAATTATTTTTATATTGTCTGGTTCGTGACTCTTTTTTTTTTTTTTAGAAACAATTAGCAAACAAAAAGAGTACAAAGTACAAAGTGTATGAATGCTGAATAATTTAGTTTTTCCTTGATGCTCAAATTAAGATTTTAAAGTAGGAAATCATTTCTCACAAACACGGTTCGATGTATTTATGTTATAAGGCACTCGGCTGAATAAAACACTAAATTGAAATCCTCATGCACAGATGCACATAAATCATCCATCTGTTACCTCAGGAGACGCCAGAGGCCACAGGCTGTTTTCTGCCTGACTGTGCCCGTCCCTCTGATCGATCCTCAAGTGGAGGCATCGTGCCAGACACGTCGCTCAGCTTTATGTTCGACCTAATTGCCTTTCAGCAACACATCCTCCCCCTTTTAGTGACACGAGAGAAACAGTTTCCTGGAGGTGTGACGTCTGTGTTTCAGGAGCCCTCTGAACTAAGATTTCCTTGAAACTGACATTGATTATAACACGATATCTCACAGTAAAAAACATATTTAGTTGAACTCTCTGCGGAGTCTACAAACACGCCGCCATGATCAAACCATGTGACGTGGCGGCGTGTGTTTTTGGGTACAATATGTCAAAGTGAAAAATGAATTGTTTGGTCATATACAGGCAAGTGGCATCTAAAGACAAAATCCAAAGCATTCAAAGTGGCCAAAGTAACTGGACTCTTCAGGGTCAATGAATCTATATGTTCACGTGTTGTTTTATTTATGTATAACATCTCTCTCTCTCTGTCTCTCTCTCTCTCTCTCTCTCTTTACATTGCGTCCTTGCCCAACCACTTTCTTTCACCTCCAGACTCTGATGCAGGTGAGTTTATATTTATGTTTTTTTTTTTTTATCTGCACCTTTAAATTGTATCCTCAACTTCCACTTTACTTAGGAAACAGTATAATCCCCCTGGTTCAAGAGGAACTGTGCTACATTGCAAAATGTCATATTACAGTGTTTTTATGATGGTTCAGGAGGAATATGGCAGAGGGCTTTACAACTCCATGTGCATGGTTTTGCATTGGCATTGTTGTTGAATTTGTTTGAAAGAGAAGATTTGTTTTTTAGATACTTTTGTTTTTCCTCCGTGAATATTTCAACCAAGCAGCCACATCACAGAGTTTTATTTTTTATATCAATTCTAAACGTTTAACGTGATAATAATGTTTAATATTTTCATTAGACAGTTTTCTGACTGCATATGATTTGAGTAACGTTTCCACATCTGAACTCCCCTGTTTACATCAAACTTGCATTTAGAGTGGTACCCCATAAAATGTGGTCTAGCAGATGCCTGGGTCCCTGTGTGTGTGTATGTGTATGTGTTTGTGTGCGTGTGCGTGTGCGTTGTGTGCGCAGCGTTTTGTGTGTGTGTGTGTGTGTGTGTGTGTGTGTGTGTGTGTGTGTGTGTGTGGTAGTTATCTTAGCAGACTCAGTGACTGATGTACTGCGAGCAGTTTTATGACCTTCACGTGCTGGTTTCTATGGCAGGAATCTATAGCCTGTTCGGAGCAGTAGTGCAGAGGGTATGTGTGTTTCTGCATGAATTGTGATTCTTTCATACTTTAACTTGTGTGTGTGTGTGTGTTTGTGTTTGTGTTTGTGTGTCAGTCTGGAAGCATTCCAGGATGTCAATCAAATGCATTTCTTATCTGGTAGCTTGGCTTCCAGGGAACCTGAGCACATTCTTGTCGGCAATAGCCAACAGGAACTTGTTTTTCCATAGTTAAGTACTTTTACTCAGGTATTTCTCGTTTTGTGTGACCTCACCTCCACACGTTTGTTCCACTGAAGTTTGGGCTTCATGACTTAGTGTCCATGAAGTGTTGAATTTTTCCACTATCCCCCTGATATTTCTGTAACAACGTCTCAACTGATCTACTTACATCGTACAAACCTTGTGAGCTTATTTTTGTCTCGCATTGGATGTCGACTTTGTTCTCTTCTTTTAGATCTCTCCTTTTATTTCTTCTTTTTCTGTTTCTCTCTCACTTACATGGAGGCAGCCGCACACACATTTTTCTTCATCATGCACCTAAACAAACACATGCACCCACATCTCTCTCCCTCTCTCTATCTCTCTTTCTCTCTCTCTCTCTCTCTCTCTCTCTCTCTCTCTCTCTCTCTCTCTCTCCGTTCCTGTTTTTTTGTGCTGTTCCAGTTTGTTTCATCTCAGAATGTAACCCTGAGGATTTGTCAGCACATCAGTAAGCCTGTTACAAAGATATTATTGTCTGAGTAGACGCTTAAAAATAGTAGTCGTGATGTTTTTTTGTATTGAGACAGTGTTTTCCATCATTACCTCGTTGTATTTTTAGTTAAATTCAGCCATTGACTTTCTAAATTCAGATATCCGATGCTGCAGCATCAACCCATTTCCTTCTCCGACCCCCGCCAGCTTCAGCCCCAGTCAACAGACGGCATAACTGAGCACAGTGGGGGGTTAAACATGAAGTGATAGAGCAAGAAGACAAAGAGCAGAGGACTAAAGAGAGGAGACAAGTTTAAGACCCAGGCAGGGACCATGAAGGATAATAGAATTATAGAGTCACTTCTCAGCTTAACCTCTGTCATCATAGAATAAATGCTGATTTAAAGAATTAAATCTGTTTATCCCTGCTCACTTGATTATATGTGAGTTTTCTAAATTTAGCAGTGTGGCTACCGAATGGAGAAATTAGCTCCATGTGATGGTGCTCTTTATAGTTAGGAATCAAAAACTCCTATTCCTATAAAATCACTTTAGTTTCATTTACTCATCTATCCATTATCTATACCGCTTGTCCTTTTGAGGGTCCTGGGGGGGCTGGAGCAAATCACAGCTGACATTGGACGAGAGGAGGGGTACACCCTGGACAGGTCACCAGCGTATTGCAGGGCTGATAAAGACATATTCAAATGTGCATGTCTTAGGACTGTGGGAGGAATCTGGTGAACCCAGAGAAAACTCACACAGACACAGGGAGAACATTTAAAATTCAACACAGAAAGACCCCGGCCGAACCGGGAACTATCTTGCTGTGAGGCGACAGTGTTAATCACTGCACCATAATTTTGCTAATAGTTGTTACAACATCACAGTTTAAAATGTTGGCCTCCGTTGTGAACCTTGACACACAGATCGGATGGTTGGATGAAGCCAAATGGTGATGACGCACAAGAAAATATGTAAGCTGCTTCGAGTCGAGTGTCTCTTATTCCCGATTTTCTTTGTCTTTGCATCTGTGAAAAGAAATTTCTCCAAAAAAAAGGTCTGGAGACAGAAAAAGCCACAGCACATCAAGACATTCAGGAGATGTTGCCCTGAGCCGTTTCTGATATTCTCCTGCGATCAAAGACTTCTTTTTTTAGACTCCTTCCATATGCAAATGAGTTGCTGCAGGAAGTAAAGACATGAGACTGAGAAGAGTTTGTGAATTATTAATAGAATACATTCTTTATTAATATACCATTAAGTAACTGCAGGAGTCCTGCTCATAAGAGAATAAGATTTCTTCATCATAAAAGTATAGTTTAAGATACATTTGATGTGGATTGGGTTATTTTTCAGTTGGAGGAGATGGATACCAGAACAGAATCAGTATAAGATACTGTATGGTAATATTTTTTCAAGAAGAAATGTATTAATCTTATAATGGATGAAAATTATGTGAGATGCATCAATACAGAAAAAAAACAGACAGCTTGAAATGCCGGAAATGTCTTATCTTGATGTCCATGGTCGTGATGAAATGAAAGCAATAAACTCTTTATCAGTGAGGGAGTGTTTTACACAGATGATCACTGTACGTTCACCTTCTCTCCCTCCTCTTCCCCCTCTCCTGTTTGTGTGGCTCCTGACCTCACCCCTACACTTTCACTGTTTTTGGTCGACTGCCCCCCACCCACCCACCCACCCACCTGACATGTTCTATCTAAGGATAATAAATTCTGGAACTTTTTTCAGTCCCTATAATAAAGGCTGTTGTTGTGCAGCCTCCTGCGCCTTTTGGACTCTTGCTGCGCTGCATTCTTCCACTGTGCCGTCTGATTTAAGGTGGGAAGCAGGAGCTCTGTGCTGGTGTTTGGGGAGCAATAACGTCAGCTTGATTAAGCAGGAATAGTGTTGAGAGCCAGAGACAGATGGAGAGCTGACTCCTCCAGAAGTGTGCACTAAACCCGGGGTTGGAGAATATAGCTGCAGGGGTTAGAGGAGAGCCTTAAATCCCGGGTTGGGACGGAGGATGGAGGGAGGGAGGGGGTGTAAAGTGAAAATGTTTGATCTCCGGCAGCCGTGGGGGGGTCAGAGGGTCACGAGCACGCTCTGTGACAGCTGTATGGTAATGAGGGCTCACGACACATGCATGGCGGCCCTGGAGCAGGAGCAGTGTGCAGGCAGGTGGCGTGGAGTGAAGCAACGGCACGAGCCTGCTGACAGTCTCTCATCTGCACTGGTGTGAGATGTGTGTGTGTGTGTGTGTGTGTGATGTAATGCATCAGTTTATTTCTTTATCATTAAGTTATTTATTCTTTTACTGTTGAATTGGAGATGTTGTTGGATCTCAGTGTGGTGAAGATGAAGATATTTGGCAGACTGGACCACACACTGGTGAGAAACATGTTTCTTCTGTTAATGGCTGTTTTCTCTTGTCAGGAGTCCGTTGTCATGATACTTTTGTTTGTTTTTTGGTATTGGTATGTAATAGGGCCAGTATAACTTGAACAAGAAAGTAAGGGGTCATTTTACCACAGTACCACTGTGATGCAGTAAACACCCCAGACCTATTTCCCACTGAGAACTACTCACAGTGTGTTGTGAGGATAGATCACATTGATAGGAAAATAATAACTTGTGTCTGTCTTAGTGTGATATGCAATAAAAATTATACTAAGATCAGAAAAGATTCACATCAGTCGATATTGATAAATACCATGATAAATGGAACATTATTATTTTCCAGTTTAAAGACTTTAATTTTGGTCCGGTGAAGGTTGTGGTTTGATGAACAGCAAAACATTTGACACATCTGAGGTAGATCAATAATGTGTTATAGCTCCTCATCTCTGCATAAGCATTGATATTGAACCTTTGATGAAAATGATGTTGCGATAATTACGGATATTGTTTTATCGCCCACTTCTAGTGTGTAGTTAACATTCACTACAAATCAAATACAATAGTTACATTGGAAAAAAAGATGCTTGACACCATTGTGTGCATACTCTGCCGAAGTCTTCTCTTTTTGTTCTTCTCTCTTCTTCTCCACAAAGTTGGTATAAAGTAGCTCTTTCCCTCTAGTGGCCTGTTGCAGAATGTAAGAACGAGGCAGCGTTGGTGTTTACAAGCGTCTCTTTTGGATCCTGCTGGAAACACCTCAAGCTATGAATGTCTCACAGCCAGGAGACGGACAGTTCTGTTACATCCCACCATGTTAACGTATCACATAGCCTGAATGTTGTCACACAAACCAGCAGAAATCCCACACACGGGCTGAGCAATATGCCAATTTACATTTCTAATAACCCAATACCACAAGTTGCTCATCTTCCACACTGATCTGCATAAAGCTGCCAAAACGATCAATTTGATTTGAACGTTTTAGTTATATTTAATAAGGATGCTGAATATACACTTGATGGCGTTGGTGTAAAAATATTTTTGGGAAAAACACAGAATTCTTCAGGCTAGGGTAAGGGGCTAGGGAATGAATTATGTCAATGAGTGTCTTCACAATAGAGAGACAAGTGTATGTGAGTGTGTGTGTGGTCGTGTGTTAATGCCAGCAGCTTGCCATATGCCTAGTATTCCCTTACACCAAACCAAAGGCCTCCTTAACAATACTGAAACCCAACCTCCCTGTTGACTCGCATGTGAATCAGTATGCTTGTTTTATTCACCTCGCTGGCCAGGTGGCATGTATCTCAGGAAGTTCAGCTCTGAGTGGACAAAGCCGGTGAGGTTTCAGCTGACAGGTAGAGAGGTTAGAGAGGCTCAGATTCGATGTCATCTTTGAAGATAAACTAAAGAACAGATGATCAGTGAAGAGAGGACACAGACTGATGTTTGTGGAGGAACACAGACACTTTTAAAAAATGTAGAGAAAATGTGTAACGTCACAACGGAGCAAGGCGTCAGGAGCTACTGTTTGTGCTTCTGATAAGATGATATCTCAGGCTCCTCTTGATATGTTTTAGTGGACGTTAATCACTCCTCAGCATCTCCAGACCTGATCTGTACGCAGATGACTGATTAAAGCTGTTTGTCTCTGAGCCATCATTCATTTCTGTAATTACTTATTTGTTATCAAGAACAGGGGAACATCCAGTATCTACAGGAACTAGACCGTGGAGATGTGGACTTTTCATTACGTTGATCATAGACAATCCATCACTCCCTGACAATAAGAGCATACAGTGGAGAGGAAGTCAGATCTTAATATTTATGTGTGTTGGTGTTTTCCCTGCAGGACTTTTCCTATGATGACCCCAAGTTGGAATTTAATGTGGATGCTCCCAATGGTGTGGTCATGGAGGGCTACCTCTTCAAGAGGGCCAGCAATGCTTTCAAGACCTGGAACAGGTAAAAGACAAGAGTGACATAGAGTGTTGTAACTATCAAAAGTCAGGAATTGTCAAGAAAAGGTTTGTTTATTAAACTTTACTTAAATACACCAAAAAAACGAAAATTGTTTAACGACTCAAAAAATCACTTAAACTGGTAACACACAAATTGTTAAAAAGTTTTTTCAACTTAAAATAATAACATGTATTAACATGAACAGACTCTATGGGTTTAATCTGTTTCTTTAAGCCCAAAGAACAGTGTTTTTAATGGGTAGACATTTGATTGTTTATGTCTTTTATACAGAAGCTAATGTCATACCCTCTCCTCCCTGCAGGCGATGGTTTTCCATACAAAACAGTCAGCTGGTCTATCAAAAGAAACTCAAGGTACAGTTTGATTTTCCTAAATTTTTTACAACGTGTGTGTTTTTATGTAATAATTTATTTCATTACTAAAATTAAACTACTCCAAATCAATGTCAATGACATATTGACAGAGAAGGAAGGAGCCGTGCAGTGACTCATCCTTTCCTGCCAGATATGAGGACGTTAACCTGTTCCAGTGTAACTTGCAGTAAATAGATCGACCTTGTTGTGAGTGACGTTCCTCTCTGCCAATGACAGGACTCTCTGACAGTGGTGGTGGAGGACCTGAGGTTGTGCTCAGTCAAACCCTGTGAGGATAACGAGAGGAGGTTCTGCTTTGAGGTGGTTTCACCCACCAAGTAAGTGGTGTGTTGTGTGTGTGTGTGTGTGTGTGTGTGTGTGTGTGTGTGTGTGTGTGTGTGTGTGTGTTATATATATATATATATATATATATATATATATATATATATATATTCTATATGTACTATCATTCGGAATGAACTGAGCGGCTCACTAACATATAGATTTCTAATATTAGACCATTATGATATTTCTATAACTGGACTTTTATTTTGTAGGAGCTGCATGCTACAAGCTGAGTCTGAGAAGCTGCGACAGGCCTGGATTCAGGCCGTCCAGGCGAGCATCGCCTCTGCTTACAAAGACATCGCTGACAATTACTATATTGAGGTATGAACACATGCAGAAAAATTCACATCACTCATTTCTTTTCATTACTGAATTTTCCTTGAAATGAAAGTGTCTGCCGCTGACCTGTCTGCCCCTTGTCTGTGCAGCGTTTGGACCGGACAGCCTCGCCCTCCACCAGCAGCATCGACTCTGCCAGCGAACCCAGAGAAAGGGGTGATAAAGGAGTTAGGGTAGGGGGGGAGAGCCTCCTCCAGAGGGTGCAGAGCCTGCCAGGCAACGAGCTGTGCTGCGACTGTAGACAGACAGCTCCGTGCTGGGCCTCCATCAACCTGGGAGTGCTGCTGTGCATCGAGTGCTCAGGGATCCACAGGTATAACTGCACCAACACCGAGACTGGGTTTGTTTGTAGAGGGCGGCAACAATATTTAGGATTATTTTTTTACCTATCAATTGGCTTCGTCAGTTTGAAATAAGAATTCACAGCAATTCCAGATAATTAAATCATCCTTTTAGAAAATGTTATTAAAGAAATAATATGTAACAACTCTTCGTTAAAATGTCTAAAAATGAAGTTTTTTTATTTTGTTGACTTGTGAACTTACATTATCCAAAATGTTTCCAATAATATTCAAACTCAGACAAATCCCCAGTTTTATACAAGTTTACGGTACCTTTCATTTTCCTTTTGTGTCAAATATACTTCACCCGTGGATTACCCCATCTCTGCTATCACTTCCAGGGCAAACGACGTGTGACGAAAGAAAAATGCACTGTTAGCCAGTTGTCTGTTTTTTCCTTTTCATAATGGATCAAGATTATCCATTGACGAGTCGCGGCATGTCGATTTTCATTGGCAATGTTGGTGAAGACAATGATTCCCGTGATCCCGCGCCTTTTCACAATGTCATCAAACTAGGGCTTTAGTTATTGTTTTGATTGAGAAACCCCTAGTGGCTGAAGCTTCCTCCTCACACATGTCACTCTCTGCAGAAGTGACGTTCATCCTGTTGCTGATGTTTTATTTATGTAACTGTTGCATGGTAAATAATAGAGCTGCTCTTTTTAGTTTAACTCTAGAGATTTTCTGAGCATTCAGAAAGTAGAAACACAAAAGTGGCACCATATTCTGATCTGTCCCTTCTAGCAGATTTATTAAAAGTGGCAAGAGTAAAAATGTGCTAAGATTTTGTAGTAAGATGTAAAACTCTATATTCTTTATAAACTTTATAAAATCTCTTCTCTCCTCTTCTCCATGTGTCTTTCAGGAGTTTAGGTGTCCATTGCTCCAAAGTGCGTTCACTGACGTTAGACTCATGGGAGCCAGAGTTACTCAAGGTGCGTCTCTCCAGCCCGTTCATCACACAAACAGCTTCTTCTCTCTGTGCTGAGCTTTTTTCCCCTGTTACAGTTGGCTCTCTGGTATTACATTGCTAAAATAACTCCTTTAAATGACTTTCCTGTGTCTTCTTTCCTTCTTCTATCACATTTAGCTGATGTGTGAACTGGGGAACACTGTAATAAACCAGATTTATGAGGGACGCTGTGAGGAAGTGGGGGCTAAGAAACCTGGACCCTCTAGTTCAAGGTCAGTTTTTTACTCCATGACAAACATTTGGAGAGAAAAGAAAATCCACTGTTTGTTAATACCGTTGGCTATAGGTTTTCACCCTGAAGACAGTTAAGTTAAAAGAAGTGTGATGTAAAAAGTGATGGGTTTGTGATCATCTCCCTCCAGGCAGGAGAAGGAAGCCTGGATCAAGTCCAAATACGTGGAGAAACGCTTCCTGAAGAAAATGAGCGGGAGTGAGGCTTTGGTGGTGGGCGAGAGGAAGTCCCGCCCCTGGACGGTGAAGAAATGCCAGCGACACAACAGCTCTGTGCGAGCCCCCAACAAGGTCCGCAGGAAATACCACCGCTACGAGCCAGGCAGCGCCTCTCCTGCAAATCTCTCAGCAGGTCAGTTCAGCTAATCACCATCACTTTATATATATATATATATATATATTCCCGAGTCATGCTTACCTGAGATCTGTTAAATGCAAGTTCCTTTTAAAGGTTCAGTGTGTAGAATCTACTGACATCTAGTGGTGAAGTTGCTGTTTAACAGTCTTGTGGTTGTGATGGTAGACGACCAAAGTATTTGTGAAGTGGGTGTGAGTGGACCCTGAGGATGTTAAAGCCATCAGCTCAGGAGATGCTCCAGAAGTTATCTAGACTTCGATGATCTTCTCAGCTCCTCCTGCAGGGCGGCAGTATCACTGTTAATGCAGGTTGAATAAGTGGTGATGCTCTCACAACTGTTCCTCTCTGGAAGGTTGTGAGAATGTTTTGCTTCAGTTTCCTATGAAAGTGCGATCTCTGCTGGGCCTGGTGGTGTTAGTGAGTCTTTCCGAGATCTGCACCTCAACAAACTAGATGCTCTCAGTGGAGCCACGGATGCCGAGGGGTGTTTGCCTGAGATTAGATTACTGTGGTGGTTTTGAAGCTCTTGGGATCAATGGCTTTACTCAGGGAGAAGTTAAAGATAAAGTTAAAGAGAGATAATAAGGTGGCTTAGATATATTGTTTAATCTGAAATCCTTTGTCTCTCGGCAGCGGCGGCAGCAAAGTTTCGCCGAGACTCCCTGTTCTGCCCAGATGAGCTGGATTCACTATTTTCCTACTTCGACACCGGCAATGGTCCTCGCAGTAAGTTCACCACTCACTCAGCACACACGTCTACACACATCCATTGCAGAGTTATTGTAGATTTTTATTCAGCAATTTCGGACATATCTTCTATTAGTTGTGCAGTCTTACCTGTGATGATGTGTGTATTAGCGGCACAGTTTGTGCTGTGTAATGATTAACGTGTCCGTGGCTTGGCGATGCTTGGCCCCGCAGGTCTCAGCAGCGACAGTGGCCTCGGAGGAAGCACTGACGGCAGCACTGACATCCTGGTTTTTGGCTCAGTGGTGGACAGTGTTACAGAAGAAGGTGTGTGTGTGTGTGTGTGTGTGTGTGTGTGTGTGTGTGTGTGTGTGTGTGTGTGTGTGTGTGTGTGTGTGTGTGTGTGTGTGTGTGTGTGTGTGCATGTCGAATACAAAAGAGTTATTCATGGTAGAAGCAGGACACTTGGGTCAATAAGAGTTACTTAATAACCCAGTGTGAATTTTTTCAATAGTTTTGATGTTGTAAAGAAACATCACACAAAAGAGAATTCCTGTTAAGACCTTTACGAGCCCAGTCACACTGCATGACGTACACTCGCTAGCATTTGTTCTCCTTACCTGTTTCCTTACCTACCCTCAGAGGAGGAGTCGGAGGAGTCGTCCAGTGGCGAGGTGGAGATCGAGCAGGAAATGTCATCGGACCCGGAAGATCCAAGGGAGCTACACCCCGGGGCGCTCCTCTACCGATCCTCGCGTCTGCACAACCTGCCGCTCATGGCTGAGGCGTTTGCACACGGTGCTGACGTACACGCTGCGAGTGAGGAGGAGGAGGGGAAAACGCCGCTCATACAGGCCGTGATCGGGGTGAGACACTAAGTTGGTTCGACCCACAAAAGCATTTGAATTTGTATAAAGTGAGAAAAGTGTAAATCAGCAATTTACTCTCTAGCAATTTATTTGACCCTTACGTTTTTTGCGATATCAAATAATTGTGGAATCCGTGTGGGTTAAATAGTAAGTAAATAAGTCGGTAATGTTCAACTATCACTCGAAAGAAAATAAAAAAACTAATAATAAACTCTCTGTCCGTCTGTCTCTCTGCCAGGGCTCTCTGATAGCTTGTGAGTTCCTGCTGCAGAACGGAGCTGATGTGAACCAGAGGGACATGAGGGGCAGAGGCCCGCTGCACCACGCCACCTACCTGGGGCACACTGGGTAAGTGACGCCTGCAAAGGGAAAAGAACAGCTTCAAATCTCTCTGCCTCTTCCTCGTGACATAGTTCATGTGCCAACCTGCCCCAAATTACTCTGATGTCACCAGGATTGCTCCATTTTCCAGGCATGGTTTGGATTGTATTAGTCATTACGTATTTTCGTCAGAAACTGACAACAGCCACATTTGTAGAGACTGTTGCTGAAGGACATATATTCTTTGAGAGTTGTGTCACACGGTCTCAAATCATTGCTTGGAAAAATCAACAAATGTCACACCCATGAGTTTATCAGCCCATAAACATTTTTTCTCATCCTTCTGCTTTTTATTAATAATGATAATTATAATCTTTATGGAATAAAAAGTGTAAAGAATAAATTTCTGATGTTAACAACTGACATCATTCTCTGTCTTTTCTCTCGCTGTAACTTTTGGTTCCCAGTCAGGTGTGTCTCTTCCTGAAGAGGGGAGCATCGCAGACGGAGGTGGACGAGCAGGGTCATGACCCCCTGAGTATCGCCGTGCAGGCTGCCAACGCAGACATCGTCACACTGTAAATCATCTGAATTCTTCTCAAAAATCAACTGTCTTCTGCATCTAAATGTTGTTCAATATGTTTTAATTATTCTTCTGCAATGGAAGCTCACGGTGATAATGACCTTCACTCTCTTCTTCCCTCCTTTCCTCCCTCCTCCTATCATCTGTCTTCTGTCACTGCTGTATACCACCACATTTCCCATGATGTCATGGCGCCTGATCATCTCCATCCTTTCCCTTCCTTCGTATTTCTCTCTTTCCTCACCTGCCGCCTTCCCATTTCTCATTTCTGCTTTTTTCTTTGCCTTTCTCTCTTTCTCAATCCTCTCTCTCCCGCTCTCCCTTCTCTTCTGACAGATTACGTTTAGCACGGATGAACGAGGAGATGCGGGAGGCCGAGGCTCCGCTGGGTCAACCAGGTCAATACCCGGGCAGCAGCCCCACTGAGCAGCAGTATAGGAAGTGCATCCAGGAGTTCATCTGCCTCACGATAGAGGAGTGCTAGTTACTCCTGTATCCAAGAGTGTAGCTTGTGTTATATACATGTATACATTATATATACATACTCTAGTATATACATACAAAATGTTCCCCCTGATTGGAAACTGAAAATAACCACGTAGACGAAGGCTTACAGGCGTCTAAGAAGAGAGGAGCGTACCACTCGCTCATTGTGGGGGTGCGTCGTGTCATAGGGAGACCCCTGATGGACCTTTTTAACTCTACTGACAATACAGCCACCACTTCCATTTTCTCTGCATCACCGTGTCTCTGCTTGCCATTACTCAGCACCGCCATCACACACACACACACAGTAAAAATACATTTTGGTGTTTTATTAACAGGGTTATCCTCTAACTTATACCTGTCGTGTGAGGGTGCGGGGGTTTACTGTGGCCTAACAGCTCTGACCTCTGAACAACTGCATTAACCCCCTCCATGCTTTCTATCTATCCAAACCATCTGTGTTGACATCCAGCGTACCCATCTCTCCGCAATCAGAGATGTAAATATACATATTTAGAAGTTAAAATGGCTAATCTTTATATGTGCTGTGGCATGGGGTGAAAAAAAAAAGTTCCATTACTTTAAGAAAAAAAAAAGCTGCATCAGAGGTGAGCAGGGCAGTTTCCTGTGTGTATTAGGGAGAAGGTCTGGGAGGGAAGTTATTGTAAAACTGTGACAAAAATACTGAAAGGCTTGTGAGGGGGGGAGACCCTCGCTTGCTTTCTGAGATCCTTTGTGACATGAGGAGTGAATGAGTGCGTGCATGAGAGAATACTGAGAGACCGAGTTAAATAATATGATATTATGATACAATATGTAAAGGAAAAAAAGAACCTGTGCACTTTTCCCATCTCCAGTATTATTTTTTATTTTCATTTAGTTAGTGCGACTTTTTTTACATTGTTCTTGTCCACTCAAGTTATTGTACATCTATCTATTGTCTATTTTTTTGTATTATTATTATTATTTATGTTTATCTCCAGAGGACCAGTGCAATGCATTCTTGGTGCAGTATATCGTCTGCATTTCTCTAAATGATTGTCATTTTGATCTGATAGCGTTCCTTGGAATTGATGACACAAGTTGTCAGACCACATTACTCGTGAGACTTTTTGCTTTCAGTTTTGCTTTATAAAGGCCTCATGCTTCTACATGTACAATTATTTGGCATTCAAACGAACCATTGAAAGAGATTTGACTGGAATTTTTTATTACAGTGAATCATTTCCTAAGTATGTGCGTTTTTGAGAGTGGGAACTCGCTGAGTTGTTCAGGTGATGTGCGGACGAACCAGAGCAGTGGTGCAGTGCAGGGAGAGAGTGTGTAAACAAAAGATCTCGCCTTTCAACAGCCCCTTTCTTCTCCGTCATTCACACTCCTGTGTGTAAACCCACGGCTCAGTTTTGTTGTAAATACGCGAACATGAGGCAGAACCTGTGGTGAGATCATGGAGCACATCACTTTAGAACAGTTTACACCCTTGGTGGGGGTCAAAGGTTGTTTGTTTCTAGCTTCCCTCACTGGTAAATGCTGAGAGTATTCCCTGCATGCCAAGCCAGAATCGTCTTTTTTGGCAACTTCGACATCGTTTCGCATTATGATGAGCATGATGAAATAGTTTTCTACGGTTTGATCATGTCGTGCAGTGCAGTCCAGTGGAATAAGCATGAACCACCTCGACCCGTTGAGCGTCAGAGGTTCCTCTTTGCACCTCTGTGCCGTTCTTCCATCCACCAATCCAACCTGTGGTGACCTCCTCAATCCTGTCCTTTTTTGATTTCTTTATTTCCACATGTGGTTTTATTTTCCTCTGCCAAAGATTTTTTAAAGGGAAAGTGTCTGACATTGTTGTATGATATCACAGTTTTTTTCTTTTCTGAAACTGTTCCGAGTAGATGCAGCATAGTCTCACCTTGCTTTGTGAAGTGACAGAGTGGTAAAAACACTGACCGTGTACTCATGTATTCAAAAAAAGAGGTGACAGAAATGTGACTCGCCCGAGAGACTTTGTGACAACAGGTGATATTCTGCAATAGTTTGATGTGCTGCAAGTAGAACCAGTCTAGGAGGTGATGTGAAGCTACTGTGACCAAACTGTTTAGTGGCCCATACAGGCCCTATAGCAGGAAGTATTAAATGTCGTGTCCATTGTGTGTATTGACATAAGAGTGGTTAAAGGTGCTGTTCAGAACAAACATGCTGTAAATAGTACACTTGTGTATTTTAACTCGAAGCCCACTGCCTGCCTCTCAGCATTCAATCAAGGATCCTGACTGTCTGATCGGTTTTATGTTTGTCTTTTTACTCTCTTCCTAAAAACAACTAAAACATCCTGTCAGGCAGAACTGTGACAGAGAGTCCTGCTCTACTTGTTTCTCTGTTCGCTGACATTTGGATATCTTTGGAATACTTTCTTTCCTGTCTTTACAAGCACTGAGGGGGAAAAGAAGAAAACAAAATGCATACAATAAAACTGAGAAACTCTTGATGAACTAACCCTGCTTCCCGCTTGTTGCTCTCATTTCTGTTTCCTGTCTCATCTCTGATCTGTGACATTCTCTCAACATCGAAGCAATACATTTGAAATGGTTTGCAGAGAGTCGCTGCTCTAAATTTGTAGTAATTTCAATTTCTCGCTACCTAGTTGTTGAAATATTGCCAGATGTTGGGAGAATAGTATTTTTCACAATATGGTCTGGTGTGTCTTTTGGTCTATAACAAACTGGGCAGCATTTGGCCTATTCAAAGCAATACACTAGTTATATTAAAGTGAGGTGTGCACACAGACACCTCCAGCACACATGATATTTAAAGACTATTTTACTGTTTAGCAGGTTATGGCTATTTAACAGTCCTTCTGTTTTCAGCCTGCAGCAGCTGCAACACTGTGCCTTGAATAATTAAGTGTCTCCAGTGTGTTAAAACATCTCATGCGATCTCACAAGCGTTCGCACACCATCACTGAAAACCTGTTCTCATGTGCTAGAAATGCCTAATTCCTCACCTGACACTAAACACGTGAGCAAGTAAAACAATGTCTGACATTTCATTGCTTCTGTTGCCACAGGGGTTGCCACAGGCAGCAGGAGAGTTAAAGCCAAGGATGTTCGGGAGAGAGTGAGTGAAGCCTCCCAGGCCGTCTTATAGGGGCACTGTGTTCTTTCTGCTTCTGTGGCTGTGGGGGAACTTCAGGGTGTCTTTCTGTCATAGACTCATTTTACCCCCTCTCTCTGGGAAAATATTCGGAGCCGTCTTGATGATGTGAACCTTATTTGTCTCACAGGGAGAAATTATATATCTGGGACTTCTCACAGATGTGCTGTTGAGGAGAGTTAAGTCAGAAGAAAGTGCTGTAAGATTCAGTATTCACATGCATTTGAAAATATGTAGTTAATACCTAAACAAAATGATAAAAAATTCATACATCCAATGGTAAGTTGAGCCAGTTACCTCGGGCCAAGGAGGTTTGTTTGTTTGTTATTTAGCAGGATTACATAAAAACTATACTCGACTGATTCCATGAAATTGTGTGGAGGGACGATGACCTAAGGAAGAACCCATTAAATGTTGGTGCAGATTGGAATAAGTGTTGGATCTAGAAATGTTTTTTTTTTGTTCACTTTCTTTCTTTAACAACGTGATTGGGTGTTTTTCAAAATGTTCTTGATTTGTCAGAAAAGAATTCATGGATCATTTTTGCCTTTATTAGGGTAGGACAGTGTATTAAGTGTGAAAGGGGAGATAGAGGGAGGGAGGGAGGGGTGACATGCAGCAAAAGGCCAAAGGTCGGACTCGAACCCGAGCTGCTGCATTTCATGGATCTTAATGAAATAAAACAGACATGTTAATGAGACTGATATTTATGAGTGTGTGAAATTTGGTGCCGATCCAAATGAAAATCTGGATCTAGTGAATTTAAATGTGGTTTCATAAGGGGACTCATAAGAGGAATGCGCTCTACTGAGTGCAGTAGTATTTCATATTATAAAATGTGACTTTGAATATTAAGCACATGAGACCAGATATCGTTTCCTAGTGATTTGAAAATGTACAAGAGAGGAAATTGGATCCAAGGGATTATTTGTCTTTTCTAATTTCCCTTTTTGTAAAGAAACATCTTGGAGAGGAACCTTAAGCACGTGGTTTCCACAGAGAATTTGGGGGAACAAACAAAAGAAAGTTTATAGAGGAGTGAGTAATTTAATCATCCTGAAGGAATAGGTGTATACCAGGCTAGACAGAGGAGCCTCACTCTTGGGGTCTTGAGACGACGCTTCAGGGGACTTTGCTCTCTCATGGGTGCATGTAGGTGGATCTATTTTTCTTGCCTCCTGAAGATAATGATATGTGGGTGACTGGAGATCTGTATTTTCTGGCTCATTTCCTTGATTTTATGTCATTAATAAGGTTTGATTTGTTACTAAAGTAAAGCAAAACCCAGCAGACAAATACCTGCTGTCTCCACAGTGCTCACAGTCGGGTGAGCCCCCATCGACTTATGTCAAGTGTCCCATTCCACAGGTCGGGTCTCCTGTGTTGACGTCTTTCGCGAGTTTTCTCTCCTCGCGTCTCTCCAGCCCGAGAAGTTGAGGAGAAGGAGCGTACAGTTCGGCCGCTGCAGGACACCAGAGTGACCACAGCTGACCACCACTTCATCTCACCACTCTTCAGATATCGAAGCAGTCCATGCTGTTAGAAAAGACGTGTGGTGCTGGGGATTGAGTGATGCAGATAAAGACAAATGTGTCAAAACCCTGCAGACTCTGAAGCTATTTTATCACTGAATATCATTGTTCTCTATTTCTATGCTCAGTTTGTACAAGTGAGGTCATGTCATGTTCAAACAGTTGCACCTTTGCACAGTTATTTTAGTTCACCTGACACCAGACTGTTTTTTTGTTATAGGGGAACTTCAACAATATAGTATTGCACCACCATAAGACACAAAACACATGTTTAAAAGCCTTTATACTCTCAAGTATGGATCAATATCAATGGATCAAAGCCAAAATAACACCAGGAATTATAAAATACTGTGCAACTGTTCCCACAGCTTAAATAATACTCTCTGTGATGAGTATATTATACTTGAGGTTTAAAATCAGTGAAGTGCCCCATTTAGTGTTGTGAATAATAACATTTTGTCTTCTGCACATCTCTGATTCTTGCACCTCATTGCAGAAATAAAATATTTGACCAAAATAAAAGGCTGTCATGGATGTTTCTGTGCATTTAAATTTGTCTTCTTTAAAATTGTGTATAACAAAGAAGGAAAAGGAAAGACATGGTCATCTTGGCAGTGTCAGTCGCCTTACGGTAACCAGACTTGCCAGATATCTTTAGTTAATACTATATAAACAAACCCCCTTTTGGGTTAACATATTTAAGTCAGCATAGTACCGTTTGTAAGCAGGCAAGATATGTACACAGGCTACTTCTGGGAATCTATGTACATACTTGTAGTACCTTTATCTAACCTACCTATGTGTATCTATGGATGAACAAGAACTTACTCTTTATATTTTTCTTTATGTGTCACTTGGTGTTCAAAACAGAAAACAATAATTGCAAAGACACAGAACAATACAGTTGATCGTTATGGGTCGCACTGATGAACGACTCCGTCACAATAAAAGTATTTAAAATGTATAATTAGGAAATATTCACTACAAATGTTAGTTGGTGTACTAAGGTAAAAAATATATAGTTCTTTTCACGTGTGTAAATTTGGCTTTCATTCATTTTTTTTCCAAATTCCACAAAAGCTCATAGGAGACGTTCATTTCCTCGGTCGTTTTCTCAGCCCCTTTCCCAACAAGCGAAGAAGAAGAACCGGAAGTGTCACTCCTGCTGTAGGCGCTAGCTGAAGCTACGTCGCTGCCATCGTCTCACCGGATTGGGGGGTTTGACGACAGGAACAACCGCTTCATCCCGGGTCCAGTCACGAACACCCGTCTTCACTGGGGTCTCTGGAGAGGTATGTGCTTTCCTACACTGCGACAGACCCGCGGGCTCAGCTCTGGTTCGTAACAGCGGTTCTTACCGAAGGGATGCTAACGCCAGCTAGCTAAACATAGCTCTGGCCTAGGCTAGCTAACGTTAGCCGTTGGTGGCTAACACGGGGAGCACAGTTTACCTGCGAAATTCGTGTAAAGCCCAGTTAGCCTTCCTGAGCGGGCAGCGCTGATCGCACCGTGTTTACTACGACACAAGTCTTCAGCTACGTGTCATGTCGGTGTGCAGTTGGAAGCTGGTCTGCTCTGTTTGTTTACAGCCGGGCGATCGAGGGGGTTACCTGCTCATACAACTGGTTCAGGTGGGGATGTAACATTAGCGCAGCTCGCCAGGGATTAGTCCCAGCGGAAACACAACATGCGTCAACTCGCTCGTCCTGCATGAGGAAGCGACAATGACTTCACTTCCACTCGCAGCCCGTCGTCAGCTGCTCGCCGCATGACAGCAGCTCTATTGGCAAACACTGAAGTTATCTGGAGTTCAATGGGCCGCGCTGGAGTTAAATCTACGTCGTGTACTAGCGCATAGGCCGTGTGACGTGAAGTTCACTTTCAAAACACCACACCAGTGGCATGGAGGCTGCAGCCAGCATTGGATCTAAAATCTGACACCTAATGGGACTGGTTTTTATGAAGGACTGGGGTGATATAACTATCACCTGGAGAGACACAGGAGAACACACAGCATCTCCAAGGCCCAACAGTTCCCTTTAATTCAATCAAGCTCCAAGAACTTCCACACACTCATAGATGTGAGTTCCCTAAACATGGCTGACTTGTTTCATCAAGATCCATCAATCATTCCCTGGGAAATAACACTTTAAAGGAAGTGATAAGAAATTCCTGAAGACAACCCTGACCTGAATCTGCATCTAAATTTAATTGGTAATCCGTCCAGTAGTTTTTTTGCATAAGCTTGCTAACTAACAAAAGCCTGTCAAAGTCTGCATTTTAATCCAGAGATATTGATGGAGAATACATTATCCATTACTCAACACACAGTGGATCTAAAATAGATTTATTTAAAAAGAACCTTTTTGGGGAAATGTAATATTCTTAAATTTAACAACTCTAAGGGTGTACCCTGTTGTGGATTTTTGCCCTGTGAGTCAATCAGGCTAAATTAAGTTAAAGCTAAATTTTGGATTAAATTTTACTGCATGTTTACAAACTAAGCAACAAACAGACAGGTGTGAAACGTAACTGTGAAGGAATTTTTGAACAACCTTTTCTTTTCACCAGCTTCCTGAAAACTTCCCTCACTATAACCTCCTTGGTGGAGATAATAATTATCGCAATATAATTGTCCTCAACAGCAATACAACAGATGTCCAATATAATGATTATACTTTTTGTCTGATCTACTTCGTAAGGTTTTGTTTGATCAAGTGTTTGTCATTCTCTGCTTATGAAGAAGGTTTTAAAACCACAACATTCAATCGGGAGCAAAATAATAATGTGACATTTATCCTGATGATTATAAATATTGACTATGAAAGACACTATTCCTTATTCCAGTGCAGCATCAACGTGATCTAAATGATTCACACAACTCACTGTCAGCAGGGAAATAGGCCTGAGATGTTTACTGCATCACAGTGTTGCTGTGGTAAAAATGACCTATAATTACCTTCTTCGGGTTTGGCCTTGAACTTCAGTCTGTGCTTTTGATCTAAATAAACAATTGGCTGACAATCAAACACGTTTCCTTGTAAGCCTCACTCACAGCTGCAGTTACATTTTGCAAACGCAACATGTCTGTTGCTGCTTCACATTTTAGTCTTTCTATCAGCTAATATGATACAATCGCACTATGTTCTACACAGTTCTTAGTGGCAGTTCAACCAGTTTGGACACATTTAAATATCTGTGTCGCTACAATCCAAGACATGCACGACAGCATGAACACTGTCAAATTAACAACATACACTGGTAAAAGATGGGTTTACCAGACAGCAGAACTGCTCCGGATTTGAACGAGTACATCCTGATGATGAATCCTGATAAGTGTAAAGACCAAAGGAACCGAGATGAATTTCAATATCTTCCTTTTTGCATGTCTTCTAAATCCTCAGATGAACAACAACGGGAATAAGAGAGCTCCAACCACAGCCACTCAGCGACTTAAGCAGGATTACCTCAGGATAAAGAAAGACCCCGTGCCTTACATCTGTGCAGAACCTCTCCCCTCCAACATCCTAGAATGGTAAGATGCTCATCTCACACATTTTTTTAACACATCCACCAGCTTCAACCCATTTTTCCAGATAAATAAATTTGAATTTTCAGATCCTCTAATTTATATACTTAAAATACATAAAATTATTTAAAAAAAAGTTTTTACATCAACTTTTAATTAAGTTAGTCTTACTCAAACAGACAAACAGAGAGTTGTGGTTTGGCATCAGTGTGCACTGTGCAGGTGTTCTACTTTGCAGCTTACCATCATGTGGTGTGCCTATAATTACGCCACACCCTCGTCTTTTGTTCCACTGCCCTGAGCAGAAAATCCAGTTTCTCTCATCACTGCCTGTGAATTTCAGTTACAGCAGAAATATCTGTCCTGGGGAAAGCCGTCTAGACCTGCGTTGAGTAGTTGACCATTTTGATTGAGAAATTCATTTGATAACTATTTTGATGATTGATTACCAGCGTACCTATTTGTTTATAGAAAAATACCAAAATGTGATGGCCCTCAAATTTCTATAATAAGATCTTTATGGTTTAATTTGTCTTACAATTACATATTTTTGAATAATTTATAGTTTTCGACAGCCGGTCAAACAATACACGATGTTTGACAAAGTGATCTTATACTTTTCTTATGTTTTGGAGACAAAGTTAGTAATCAATATAATTACCAGCTGATAAATCGCAGGTGAAAATAATTGATAGTTGCAGTTTGAGTCGTGTGATGTGCATCTCAGCCATTAGATCACCGAGATTCACCAAACAAAGTTAAAGACAAGAAAAAGGAAGGAAAAAAAAGCTGATCAAAGGAGACACTCAGGTAAAACATTAGGTACTGTAGGTGGCTTGTATAATTGTTGTGACTAACACATTTTTCCTGTCTTTTCCAGGCACTATGTAGTCAGAGGTCCTGAGAAAACTCCATATGAAGGTAAAATATGCTGATGAGTTAACTTGTACGTACTCTTCAGGTAGTCTCTGTTTCTGGGGCTTTTTTTTAGAACGTGCAGATTTCTGTGTCTTGTGAATAATGTGTCATAGTTTCCCACCTTTCTGTCTCTACATTGTGTAATCCAGTATTTAATCCGTACTGTGATGTCTTTTTCTTTTGTGCAGGAGGATATTACCACGGAAAACTCATTTTTCCCCGAGAGTTTCCTTTTAAACCACCTAGTATCTATATGATTACACCGAATGGGAGATTTAAGTGTAATACAAGGTAAGACTGTAGTTTCTTATTGATGAATTGTGAGAATTCAGGATTTTAAGAAAGTTCCAAAAACTATTTGTTGCTTTGTTTGTTTTCTGTAACATCGCCTGTTTTCTTCCACAGGTTATGTTTGTCCATAACAGACTTCCATCCAGACACGTGGAACCCTGCGTGGTCTGTTTCCACCATCCTCACGGGTCTGCTCAGCTTCATGGTGGAGAAGGGCCCCACCCTCGGGAGCATTGAGACCTCAGACTACACGGTGAGGTCAAACAAATGATCCTTTACCCATAAAGACGCAAGGCCAAAAGAAAGCACCCCCCCTAAGACCTAAGCATTATTTGAAACCTGAGGCTTTTCTGAAGACTGGACAGAATTGCCAAATTTTACAAAACTTAAATTTCCTCATCATCTGAAGCAGGTAGTGACATGAAATATTACAAACATGTCATGGCTTTCATTGTCAATCATTGCTGTTTCCCTAAAACTTTTTAAAAAACCAACAAAGCCTGCAAAACGTCTGAGATTCTCCCCTTCTTCTTCCTCCTCCTCAACAAACGTGTCTCTTACCAACTAAGCCTAGGTCGATGGGTCAGCAGGAACATTGTCTGGGCCTTAATCCTCTTCATTGTTATTTGAATTCTCCTCGCTTAGATCATCAGACAGTGACATCTCAGGTGTTAAATTCTTTTTTCTTTTTTTTTTTTTTCAGAAAAGACAGCTGTCGGCCCAAAGCCTGGCCTTCAACCTCAAGGATAAAGTGTTCTGCGAGCTGTTTCCTGATGTAGTTGATGTAAGAAGGATGTGATCTCTAACTTTGCCATCTAAATCTGCTGCTTTTGTTTTTTTAGTGGCCTAATATTCTCCCATGTCTTTCCCTCCACCCTTCACAGGAGATGAAACAGAAACAGAAGGCCCAGGAGGAGTTAAGCGCCCGCACACAGCCCCTCCCCTTACCTGACGTGGTGCCAGACGGTGACCCCCAACACGCCCACTACGGCATTCCTCCCCTTAACGGAGGTCCCGTCCCACTCGCAGGTGCCAACCCTGCCCCTGGTCTGCAGCAGGCCAATCGCAACCACGGACTTCTAGGAGGGGCTCTGGCCAACTTGTTTGTGATTGTAGGCTTTGCTGCGTTCGCCTACACAGTCAAATACGTGCTGAGGAGCATAGCTCAGGAGTGAGAGGAGCTGGCTTTGTAGGGTGACCCCCCCACCCTGCAGGCGGGCCAGTTAGTGGACTCCAAATTCTACAAACACACTACGTGGGGGGAGGGATGTTCAGTCCAGGGTAAAGCCCCTCCACAACCACCACCACCACCATGGACTATGGAAGACGGAAACTCAAAGCCGACCCGCCCAGGAAGGATTGAGAGGTGGGGGAGTGGACAATAGGGCAGGGGCAGGGGTTGTAAGGGGCTTATTAATAAGGTTGTGATCCACTCTGGGCTTTGGAGGTTTAGGTCAGCAATAGGAACAGACTTGGCTCATGGGTTGTGGTAGAACGTTAACGTGACGTCTTGTAAACAGGCCATAGGTTGTCGCAGCGTGCACGAAGACACCAACACGAATGTGCTCTACTGAGGTGGAATGGAATGCAGCATTCTCCTGCAGTGTCTCGAACAGCACTGATAAAATCTTGTCTCCTTTCAGTAGATCATACTAAATTAAGTCTCCCATGCCTGTCTCTGCTACCGAAAGCCTTTTCCTCTGCAGATTTTCCATTTTACAGTCGCCTCAGGGTGTGATGATGTTGCAGTTTTGAAATTCAAGAGAAGAGATTCAGGAAATGTTTGCGTGATCTTTCAGATATGTACGTGTTATATTTCACCATCAGATTTCTTCACCTGCAGAGTTCAGACTTTCAATTTCACATCCTCACAGGTGACTCTGTTACTCTATAAAGTCATGTCTGGTTCAAGGAAGAATTATTTTTTCTCAGGTTTAAAAAAAAAAAAGAAAAGAGCAGTCAGTCAAACAGAGAATAGACACTGGTCTGAAATTTAAGCACATTACCTGAAAGCTCACTTCATCAGTTTTTAGCATTATCCCTGCCGCCCTGTCAAAGTGTGTGTGTGTGTGTGTGTGTGTGTGTGTGTGTGTGTGTGTGTGTGTGTGTGTGTGTGTGTGTGTGTGTGTGTGTGTGTGTGTGTGTGTGTGTGTGTGTGTGTGTGTGTGTGTGTCAAAACCTTAACATCAGAGATAAAAGGCTTGTGTCCTTTGTTGACAAGAAAAAGTTAATCATGAATATTTATGACCTGCAAACATCCAACATGCTCATTAGTAATCAGTGACTAATATCAAACAGCACATGCACAAAGATAAACATCAAAAGAGCGTCTGCGTGTGTAATCATTAGATTACATTTCTGATGATGACGAGTCAAAACGAGTGAGTGGAAAAAGCAGTTTTGCCACAACAGGGTATAAACGACGTAGAAACACCAACTTGGGAGCGTCGGTCTGTTGAAGAGAGACTGACGCACGGTCAAGGTTTGAAGCGAGTCCAGATGTTGTTTCCAGTCAACCCATGAGCCAAGCACTGAACCAGTGTCTGCGCAGGATGTCAGACCAGGACCTCTTCTTTTCCTTTTTTCAATTGGCTTAGCTGACCAGTATAGTATAGCTCTATATACTGTAGGTCCAAGGAAGGAGACGCGTGAAAAGAACCAACAGTTTTGTGTCTTTATGTTTTTTTTGTTTTTTTTCTTTTGTGTTTTTGTTCTCTTTATTTATAGAGAAAATCTGGGCCTGTCTGTCCCAACTCTGAGGAAACGTCTAGTGTTGCCTAAAAGAGGCGTTATAATGGACAAACATGCGCAGACAGGTCACTTCCCAGACTCCCATAATTGCTGATAATTTACTGTTGTGCATTGCATTTAGTAAAGATGGTTCTATTGTGTATCTAATGTTTCAACAGAAAACTGATCTGACGGTAGAAGATTGGCCTTTGTGTTGCTCTTTTCTCTGCACCATCTTTAAAAAAAAACAAATACAAACTGATGATGATGGTGGGAGTGCGTTTGTGTGATTATCCAGCAAATGCCCACATTTCCATGCTTCAGTTAATCTTGTGTAACATATGTTTTCATAGTAAATGCAAATAAATAACCCTGCTTTGCAGGGCCTTTTAGAAAACCTTCCTCTGAAGCATGCATTCATTAATAGTTTCACTTACTTGGAATCCAATTGTGTGTGTGTGTTTGTGTGTGGGTGTGTGTGTGTGTGTGGGAGGGAGAAATTGCCCGCCCTTTGAGCTTCCAAAGAACTGGAATGAAAAACATTTTTTCCAACGTTTCCGTGAGTGCATAACAAGACAAGCTCAGGCACGTCCGGGTAACCTCCTTAAGAGCCTGAGCCGAGCGAGCACTCGTCAGACACTTCACCCGCAGTCCGGCGACTGAACACTCGTCTTCCACGTCACCCTCCACATTTACACTGAGGTTCCACCATGTTCAACAGCGACGAGCGCGAATGTGTGGTGTGCTGCCACGAGTTCTCCCGCAGCAACCGAATCCCACGAGTCCTCCACTGCCGCCACACCTTCTGCATCCTGTGCCTGGAGAAGCTGACCAGGCGGGAGATCACCATGCTGACCATCCCCTGCCCTCTGTGCCGCTGGATCACGTGCACCCCAGTCAGCCTGACCCTGTCCGACGCCCTGTACATCAACACAGAAATCTGGAGCCACATCACCGAGGACGTGCAGCAGGAGAGGGAGGCTCCATCGGTGGTTCTGAACGACGCAAAGACACAACTCAAGTCGAAGCTGTAAGTATGCAGGTGCCCGAGTGGTCTGTTTTTTTCACTTCTCTGAGGTGTAACGGCAGTTTAATCTCAGCGCTGACTATATTTCATCCAAAACTAACATCAACAAATGTCTCTTGTTGTCTTCAGCTCTGATTCGAGGCACTCGGGATCCATGTCTGCGCTCAAAAAGATGCTGAGCTTTCTGAAGGGCTACTGACCCGCGAGGAGCAGCCTCTTCCCTCCTTGTGTTGAACTTGACGAAGCTGAAGATGAGCCTCATGTAGTCTTGCGCTCAGTGAACACAACAGATACGTCTGTGTGGCCTGTGAGGAGCCGAGACCTGGACTTTAACTTCAAAGTTAGTTTTTAGTTTGTTGGGTTTTTTCTGTCTTGAACCTGAAACAAGAAGCACTTGCCTGTAAGTAAACATGTCTTCTGTGAATAAGTTGTAAAATACATTAATTGTAATTTGTATGTATTTATTATCTAATGTATATATGTGTATATATATATATATATAATAATAATATTCAGTGAAATATCAGTTAATTAATACTTATTAGATGCTGATTTGTTTCCAGACCTCATTCTGTAACAAAGAACATAATCCAGTGGCTATAAGGTCCGACTGTGTTGGGGCCATATTGAAGGAAAAGTCATTAACAGAATAAAGTTGTAATTTGAAAAATACGACTGTATTCTTCTGATATACATTGCTACACTGATATATTTCTAGATTTGTATTTTCTTATTTTGTTTGTGTGGTTTTCATATAAGCCTTTACTGGTTTCTACCACATTTAATTTATGTTTTGTATTTATGTTCATTCTCAAATTCTGAGATTTATTACCTTTTACATGACGTTATACTCTTGTAATATGGGATACTGCGATTGGTTAAATATTACACAATAGATTACAATTATTCTCTAGTTATTTATCTGTGTTTAGTATTTGATCCAATGTTGTTGTTTTCCCCTTGTGGGGCGTTGAAGTGTCTTTGGCCAGGTGGTTTGTTAAAACTATAGCGAGCATTTCTAAAGTGTCAAGGGGAGAAAACAGGACAAATATTCAGCCCCACCCAAATAATATACATAATATATATATTAAAAAAAGCTGTTAAAACTGGCCATATATCAATTTTAATAATGAGCAGGTCCTACACAATCAGATTCACAGATAATAGATCTTTTTTTTCAGTCCACGTGTAACTTGATTTTTCATATTTCAAGGAAAGGAGGGAAAAAGGGTAAATGTTCTCTCTTTTTGAACTGTTTAAAACCAAAAGCTTTTCACGTCATTCCTCAGGATGGTGTTTCCACTCCTCTGTACTTCATAAATACATTCAGCACTCAGTTGATGCAGTTTAAAAAGAAACAAAACAGACATGATTAATCCTGTCTAAACAAGGTCACTACATTAACAGACTATCACATGTGCACTTAAATTAACATGTATCCATCACAGTTTTTACCACTTTTCTCTTATTCCACATCATGGACGTTCCTCTTCCTACCTCTCACCGACAAAACATAATTTAATAAACATAGTAAAAGACATTTGTGAGTAAACAGATGTGAGTAAAAGGTACAGTCATGATTATATTTGCTAAAAACATGGGGCCTCGCTGATTAGTGGGACAACTTCGTAACGAGGGCTGGTGACGGTCGCCGTCAGCCTCAGTGAACACAACAGATACGTCTGTGTGGCCTGTGAGGAGCCCAGACCGAGACTTTTGCTTCAAACTTAGTTTTTAGTTTGTTGGGTTTTTTCTGTCTTGAACCTGAAACAAGAAGCACTTGCCTGTAAGTAAACATGTCTTCTGTGAATAAGTTGTAAAATACATTAATTGTAATTTGTATGTATTTATTATCTAATGTATATATGTATATATATATATATATAGAATAATAATATTCAGTGAAATATCAGTTAATTAATACTTATTAGATGCTGATTTGTTTCCAGACCTCATTCTGTAACAAAGAACATAATCCAGTGGCTATAAGGTCCGACTGTGTTGGGGCCATATTGAAGGAAAAGTCATTAACAGAATAAAGTTGTAATTTGAAAAATACGACTGTATACTTCTGATATACATTGCTACACTGATATATTTCTAGATTTGTATTTTCTTATTTTGTTTGTGTGGTTTTCATATAAGCCTTTACTGGTTTCTACCACATTTAATTTATGTTTTGTATTTATGTTCAATCTCAAATTCTGAGATTTTTTACCTTTTACATGACGTTATACTCTTGTAATATGGGATACTGCGATTTGTTAAATATTACACAATAGATTACAATTATTCTCTAGTTATTTATCTGTGTTTAGTATTTGATCCAATGTTGTTGTTTTCCCCTTGTGGGGCGTTGAAGTGTCTATGGCCCTGATAGGCTGGTGACAACTTGCTCAACATGTCAGCTGTTAAATTAAATTGTTATATTATACTATAGCCTTAGATAAGAGCTTCATTAAACTGACATGAAGCATCATGGGCTCTTCCTCATGATCTGTTTCGTGTTTGTTTTTTATGAACACAAACGGTTCCAGGTTTGGGTTTAAGAATCCTTGATGTTTGAAGTTTCACCGACTCGTAGCAGTTTCTTTTCAGAGTCGTGAGGGAAAGTAAATAATTGAGTCACGCCAAAATAAAAATCAACACGTTTGTGAATTTATGGTTATTTTATTGAAAACAGTGACGGTGGATTAATTGAGCTGAAACCTTTTTCCCTGAATTAGTTCTACCAAAGAGCCTCTGAACTATACTATGTTAAGATGAAACACAGTTAAATACTCAGACAACACAAAACTGATGCAAACGACAGGAAAGGGTTTACTAAAAAAAAAAGAAAAACATTTCATGACCCACAGAGACCATCTGAACACATCACATCTCCGAGCTCAACACATGGTGGCCGGAGATCTGCTCTGAATTCAGAAGACACCAACAGGGACTGAGTGGAAAAAAACACTCGCCACCTGTGATTGAACGGTGGCCAGAGACTTAACGGCTTCTCCTCCAACGCCAACTGACTTATCAGCCTGCGGTTTATCAACTTTATTATCTGTCAGTCATCGTACAGCAGTGCAGGTGGTTTGTTAAAACTATAGCGAGCATTTCTAAAGTGTCAAGGGGAGAAAACAGGACAAATATTCAGCCCCACCCAAATAATATACATAATATATATATATATATATATATATAATATATATATATATATTTAAAAAAGCTGTTAAAACTGGCCATATATCAATTTTAATAATGAGCAGGTCCTACACAATCAGATTCACAGATAATTGATTGTTTTTTTCAGTCCACGTGTAACTTGATTTTTCATATTTCAAGGAAAGGAGGGAAAAAGGGTAAATTTTCTCTCTTTTTGAACTGTTTAAAACCAAAAGCTTTTCACGTCATTCCTCAGGATGGTGTTTCCACTCCTCTGTACTTCATAAATACATTCAGCACTCAGTTGATGCAGTTTAAAAAGAAACAAAACAGACATGATTAATCCTGTCTAAACAAGGTCACTACATTAACAGACTATCACATGTGCACTTAAATTAACATGTATCCATCACAGTTTTTACCACTTTTCTCTTATTCCACATCATGGACGTTCCTCTTCCTACCTCTCACCGACAAAACATAATTTAATAAACATAGTAAAAGACATTTGTGAGTAAACAGATGTGAGTAAAAGGTACAGTCATGATTATATTTGCTAAAAACATGGGGCCTCGCTGATTAGTGGGACAACTTCGTAACGAGGGCTGGTGACGGTCGCCGTCAGCCTCAGTGAACACAACAGATACGTCTGTGTGGCCTGTGAGGAGCCCAGACCGAGACTTTTGCTTCAAACTTAGTTTTTAGTTTGTTGGGTTTTTTCTGTCTTGAACCTGAAACAAGAAGCACTTGCCTGTAAGTAAACATGTCTTCTGTGAATAAGTTGTAAAATACATTAATTTTAATTTGTATGTATTTATTATCTAATGTATATATGTATATATATATATATATAGAATAATAATATTCAGTGAAATATCAGTTAATTAATACTTATTAGATGCTGATTTGTTTCCAGACCTCATTCTGTAACAAAGAACATAATCCAGTGGCTATAAGGTCCGACTGTGTTGGGGCCATATTGAAGGAAAAGTCATTAACAGAATAAAGTTGTAATTTGAAAAATACGACTGTATACTTCTGATATACATTGCTACACTGATATATTTCTAGATTTGTATTTTCTTATTTTGTTTGTGTGGTTTTCATATAAGCCTTTACTGGTTTCTACCACATTTAATTTATGTTTTGTATTTATGTTCAATCTCAAATTCTGAGATTTTTTACCTTTTACATGACGTTATACTCTTGTAATATGGGATACTGCGATTTGTTAAATATTACACAATAGATTACAATTATTCTCTAGTTATTTATCTGTGTTTAGTATTTGATCCAATGTTGTTGTTTTCCCCTTGTGGGGCGTTGAAGTGTCTATGGCCCTGATAGGCTGGTGACAACTTGCTCAACATGTCAGCTGTTAAATTAAATTGTTATATTATACTATAGCCTTAGATAAGAGCTTCATTAAACTGACATGAAGCATCATGGGCTCTTCCTCATGATCTGTTTCGTGTTTGTTTTTTATGAACACAAACGGTTCCAGGTTTGGGTTTAAGAATCCTTGATGTTTGAAGTTTCACCGACTCGTAGCAGTTTCTTTTCAGAGTCGTGAGGGAAAGTAAATAATTGAGTCACGCCAAAATAAAAATCAACACGTTTGTGAATTTATGGTTATTTTATTGAAAACAGTGACGGTGGATTAATTGAGCTGAAACCTTTTTCCCTGAATTAGTTCTACCAAAGAGCCTCTGAACTATACTATGTTAAGATGAAACACAGTTAAATACTCAGACAACACAAAACTGATGCAAACGACAGGAAAGGGTTTACTAAAAAAAAAAGAAAAACATTTCATGACCCACAGAGACCATCTGAACACATCACATCTCCGAGCTCAACACATGGTGGCCGGAGATCTGCTCTGAATTCAGAAGACACCAACAGGGACTGAGTGGAAAAAAACACTCGCCACCTGTGATTGAACGGTGGCCAGAGACTTAACGGCTTCTCCTCCAACGCCAACTGACTTATCAGCCTGCGGTTTATCAACTTTATTATCTGTCAGTCATCGTACAGCAGTGCAGGTGGTTTGTTAAAACTATAGCGAGCATTTCTAAAGTGTCAAGGGGAGAAAACAGGACAAATATTCAGCCCCACCCAAATAATATATATATATATATATATATATAAAAAGCTGTTAAAACTGGCCATATATCAATTTTAATAATGAGCAGGTCCTACACAATCAGATTCACAGATAATAGATCTTTTTTTTCAGTCCACGTGTAACTTGATTTTTCATATTTCAAGGAAAGGAGGGAAAAAGGGTAAATTTTCTCTCTTTTTGAACTGTTTAAAACCAAAAGCTTTTCACGTCATTCCTCAGGATGGTGTTTCCACTCCTCTGTACTTCATAAATACATTCAGCACTCAGTTGATGCAGTTTAAAAAGAAACAAAACAGACATGATTAATCCTGTCTAAACAAGGTCACTACATTAACAGACTATCACATGTGCACTTAAATTAACATGTATCCATCACAGTTTTTACCACTTTTCTCTTATTCCACATCATGGACGTTCCTCTTCCTACCTCTCACCGACAAAACATAATTTAATAAACATAGTAAAAGACATTTGTGAGTAAACAGATGTGAGTAAAAGGTACAGTCATGATTATATTTGCTAAAAACATGGGGCCTCGCTGATTAGTGGGACAACTTCGTAACGAGGGCTGGTGACGGTCGCCGTCAGCCTCGTTGGACAGACGTCTAAAAGCTAAAAGTGTCGTTGCAGCTTGTGACAGGAGGAAAATCTCTCTTCACACACACAACCTCAAGATTTACAGGTGTAAAACACATTTACCAATGCTAGACGAGTACATCGGGATAAGATGGGGATAAAATATGGGCTATAAACTATATCTTTGAGGGGAAGATTAACTGATACGATATCAAATAATACCAAAGAACATTTCAAAAACACTCAAACAGTCCACAGCTGGAGGGGAAATTCTGCCTGGTGGACAAAAGCAGCTAACAAATAAGTGATTGACAGTTACTCTATTAGAAACACAGTTTAAATGTCCCTTTGTGGTAGCATGAGGGGAAGCAGATTTTTTTTTTTCTTCCTTTGTTTAAAGTAAAGTGTGTATGTCTCCCTATAGGAACGGGTACTGTGTGAGCCGCCTGGGACTCAGCTGGTAGGCACTGTAAGCCTCAGCCCGGGGCGTCACGCTAACGTAGGGGGTCCCAGTGGCGAACGGATGCTGGTAGGCTGTGGGGAGGCCGTGCAGCAGACTACTGACGGAATCCCTGCGACCGGCCGAGTCTCTCCTGGAGGAAGAGGATGAGGTGTATGTTGCTGCATAGGTGGAGGGGGAGTGTCCGTGGCTGCTGTGACCACGGCCAAGCAGCTGCTCCATGGCCTGAGAAGCTGAGGAGAGGGCGGTGGAGGCTGGGTAAGTGTACAGACTCGGGCCGGGGCAGGAGACGGACGTCAGGGCTGAGACTTCCGGGAAGTTGTAGTGGGAGGCCGAGATGGTGGGAGGGAACGTCTGCTGGCGACGCAAAGATGAGTCACTGTGAGCCAACCCAGAACGCTCCTGAGATGAAGAAACCACTGGTTGAACCTGGCCAGAAAGATAACAATCAGACGCCAGAACACGTTAGAGATTTTCCAACACCTGCATTGGAAAAACCTCGGATACTGCCGAGTAAACACATCTATGTAGCAATCCAATACCACGCCATTCAAGTATTTTAGTTCCACCCACATAAAACTGCAATTTTCTTTTCCCATAAATCACTCCTACTTCAGTTGTGCAGTACTGCCACTGGCAAGTACTGTTTATAGTATGACGACGACAGAGTGTTGTTGGGTGATGTAGCGTTAGGCAGAGCTCGCTTAAATGTCAGCAATTTGGTAATATTTCACTGTGGAAGGTCCCGCAAGTAAAACAGCAACGTGGAACGTAAGCAGGACTTCAGCTCACTCTTCCAGGAAACTACATGATGTTTACACTGTGCAATAAGTCATTATTTTCGACCCTAAACCGCCCGTCCCTCTAGAAGGTGAAAAGAAGGTAAGGGGATCGCTTTTTGAAAAATCAAGTACAAAAAAAATTACGAGACAAATCATGTTTACAAAAAAATCTTCATGACTGCAAAATGATTCAATAAAAATAAAATAGAAGTGCCAGGTTTTTGAATTTATGCACACAACTGTGAGAAGATATTTCAGATAAGCGCCTGTTTTCGGTGAGCCAGTGTTATCAGCAGGTAGCGACTCAGCACAGATGTATTGGTGCGGACAGTTTGGCAGAAACAACCACTTCATAAATACTCAAGTTTGTTTCAGGTCATTGACACTCTCCTGCCGTTATAAGGTTTGTCCAGCAGAGGGCACTATGGACTTTTTTTCTAGGACATGCTTTCCAGATTTTTTTTCTCTGCGATTTTGACGGCTTTTTTTGTTTGTTTTTTGTTCATGAAGTTTAGAGAAAAACAGCAATGATTTACAATGGAAGCGAAATGTTTAAGTTATCAAATGTTTTGCATTTCCATTTCTCGATCTACTTCAGATGATAAGATTTTTGTAAAAGCTGGCAACACTGTCGGCTTGTCAAAACCCTCCGGCTGTAGGTGGTTGTTTTCAAACAATGCTTAGGTTTTAGAGTGCGTCTTTAAAAAGGTAAATAAAAAAATGAATCAACAACACAACAGAAGCCTCACCTGGCTGAGGTTGAGGGGGTACTCCATGGTCTCCCCTGAACTGCACGGTTGTCGGTTAGATCTCTTCGGCTTTGTGTAGTTCACTGAGAATTAGAAGTTGTAGGTAATATATGATACGCTGCTTTTTCATCCAAAATATAAATTTTATTGATAGCTCACAAATTACACTCACCAGTCTCCAAGCGTCCACGTGAGGCCGCTCCTCTCTCTGAGCCCTGGGTTTTGACAGAAGGTGCCACCACTGCCAGAGACTTGACTTGGCGTGATGACACGGTGTTCGTTGGGTTGAGCGTGCGGGGCAGAGGAGTCAGGGGGCTGGCTGTGGACGAGTCAGAGTCGTGCACCGTCACACAGCTGATGACATTAGTACGCTGGCTCAGACCAACGCTGTGTGAGAAAAAGAACAGTGTTTATACACAGATCAAATGCAGAAATTTAGAAAATAGCAGAAAATATGTCATCATAGTGGGAGATAGCTTGAGGACATAGAATAGTTTTTAAACTACGAATATCGGATGAGCCCTGCCGCAGCTAAGATGGAAGATGTGAGGAGCCAAAGGAAGAAATAGCAGATAACCTCATTTCTAAGGCACATGTCTAATCAAGAGCAATTCTTATTACCAGAGCCAGAGAGTCCATTTTATTTGTTGTTTTGGTTGTGTGTGGTTTGTTTTACCTGTTTAGGATATTCTCTCATTAAGTTCATTGCTCTTTGAAAGGGTGAACTTGGATGATTGAGCTATAATATTATCCTTGCACCAGCGGTTTAAAATGGTTTTACGATTGTGACAATAATATCATTTATCGCAAACATTTCTGTGACAAAATATAGTCCAAAAACAATTGTTATTGTGACAGGCCTAGCTTAATATTTCTAAGAATTCACCAAGTTAAATGTTTCCTTGTTCAGTTTACATCTTGATTTCTGAGAATTTCTTTCATATCTATGAATGATGATGATAATGAAAAAACCTTAACTGAATGGATTTTCGAAAAAATCTAATTGAACCCTATAACCAATGGAAATGGGAACTGTCAAGAAAAGGTTCAATTGGTGTATTATTGCAGTGCTAAAGACGCAGTACATTTTTGGGTCCACCTAAATTAAAAAGTTAGGTGGTCATTAAAACCATGAAAGAATATTGTCGTACTGTTTCATCTCTAGTCCAGAGGAATCGTTTTCTTACCTGGCAGGATGGAACTTGCGCTCATCTTCAGTGTCGGTGTCACTGTGAATAGTGATAATGCTGACTGCTGGGCTGGGTGTGTCAGAGATGATGATTGGCTGGGACAATGTGGCGCTGGAACTTGGTGGGGTAATACCACTGCTGCTGAGTAACGACGCTGCGGATAGACCCCTAGAAAACCGAAATAATGCCGGTAATGAATTTTCTCAGAGAGGAAAGTGTGACTTGGTTGTAATAAAACAGAAAAACCACAAGAAAAACGAACGCACAGAACTCCTGTCACGTTCAAAATTCTGTTAACCTCTACAGAAGGAAACTCAAAATGTTTCAAGAAAAATATTTGAAATCTGGAAGAATCATCTAGAAATTAAAAGTCTGTCCAGACTCATAATATATGTAGTGAAGACTTTGAAGGAATTCAATACAAAGTTTTTACGTGCAGTTGTCATAATAAGTGTATAAAATTCTTGAGTTATGACCAAAAACTTTGACTATCTAAATCTGTTAATCTTTGAACCTGCTTTTTAAAAATTCCCTCAAAGTGTTAATGAAAAAATTATTATTCAATATATGATTTTGTTTATCATAATCTTTAGATTAAAAACTACAGGGCTGTACCAACCTGTTTCTGTTCTCTCCACGTCTGGCTTTCACCTTCTTCCTCTCCTGCTGACTCCTGGCTTGGGTTGTGCCCCTGTTGTGTTCAAAGATCAGTCTAGTTAGTGATGGACACAACTGAAACAATGACAACATGAAACGTGAACACAAGGGAAAGCTCATTATTCTGAGGGGATGTAGACAATAAGTAGCCATGTTAGATATTCCGTGAGCCACTATAACACACTCTAATGACCGACCTCCAGCTCTGTCCCTGTTGTATGGCAGCATCTGAGTGAAGTGTTTTGAGGGGAGATTCTGCGATGTTCATCTGGTGGGCGGAGCTGTGGATGGCCACGCCTGGGACCTGCTGCCATGAGGATGGTATGAGGATTTGTTGGGTGCCAGTGGGCCAGGCCTGCTGAGAAAAAACAACAGAGACTCACAATTCAGAACACTCAAGGATCGGCTGCTCATGAACCAATTATCTGATTTCTGGAATGGTCCGCATAAACTGAGCCATGCTGAGAAACAAACTCCCAAAACTGAAGAGGCAAAAACAATGGGCAATCTCTTCTATGAGCCAAAGAATAAAGCTAAGATAAGCGAGCAACCTTTTCCAAGCCATTCTCTTATTAAAGCAAAGCCCTATAACAAATTCACAGGAGGATATCATGCAAAGCACAGACAATGAAACACTGTCAACAGTCAGATCAGGTATAAAGACAAGTATTCAAAGAACCATGGTGCCTGTTAAAGAAGAAACACTTAGAGATTAGTTTAGTTCACTGATGCAAAACTGTCTGTTGATAAGCTGTCTTGGGGAAAGGCATGCCACATGTTCTGGGGCTGAAACAAAAAGATGTGTGTCAGAGTCGGGGCTGTGGAGTATTGCTTCAGTGAGCTCTGTAGCCGCAACCTCCTCTGCTGAAATCAAGGATGGACAGGACAAGAGAAGCTGCAAGCAAAGCGCAGACCAACTCAGCAGCACATGCGCTCCATGCCCTCAGCACACCTATGGGGAGAGACTGTGGGGGAGGGAATGACAGTGTGTGAAGGGCGAGGGGGGAGCGGTGGCATCAGGACTGGAAAGACTGTAAATCGTGAGACACAGAGGCAAATTTTAAAACATGAACACCATGCGAACAATGATGATCAATAAAGACCAAAAAATGCCAATTAGATTACTAGTAAGCACTGATCAGCCATGATCCTGACAAACGCATGTGAGGAAGGAGAATGTAGAAATATGACGCATCAAATAAAGACTACCCACATACGACGTGTGGCACAGAGGGAGAGGAAGAATTGTGAACAAATGAAAAGAAAATGGAAAGTGGGGGCAGGAGAGAGATGGCATTGTTAGTGGTAGAGCGAGTGTGCATATGCATGTCTTCCTTCAGGGAGGTCATCATTGCTTTACCAGCACTGTGGCTGTGTGCTCCAGGAGGGTGGGCCGACCCACCCCGGTGCCCAGCCCAAGGGGCAGAGAATACTGGGGGGCTATGCCTGCTGAGGGTGGGTGGAGGGTGGCCACCATCAGGGGTGTGCAGGAACCCTGGAGGAGGGAGGGAGGGGAGGATAGGGGAGGGCAGTGTTAGGGTTGGATGAAAAGTTATGTCCTTCAAGGCTGAATCTCATTACGATGAAGGGACGGAGAAGATAAAACCAGCTGCACACTCGTACCACCAGCCATCTGGACACCTAACCTCTGTCGGTTCCAGCAACCATTTCTAAATTTAGCAAACAAATTAAAATTAACTAGCTTTTTGTGCCAGATGATTCTCCGACACTGCACATCTGGCCTCCATCCCAGAGAGGAGACTGGGAATAAGAGAGGCCTGGCAGTCAAGTTTTGGAAGCAAATCCAAGGCAAGATGCAGTCACCAGGAACAGAAACAACAAAAACAGCATCATTTAAGCCACAGCCCTCCATCATTTCAAAAAATCTGTTGTGTAAATGCATTACCATAGCCAAAATCTCCATTGAAAGTAAACCAATTATTTTCTCTTCACAAACAAACTTTGGCTGCAAGAACAGAGGGGTCATGAGGAGAACCCCAACAGAGAGACTCTCTGGATGAAATCATTGCATCCACGAAATAAGCAAACCTGGACACCACCGCCGTCAGCTCGGTGCTAGTGACATGTTATCATTCATAGATGTCAGATTTTTACCACAGCCTCGAGTTTAGGTTACTGATTGATGGAAGACGTGTTCATGTGCACTGTGTCAAGTGTGAGGAACTGCTGGAATGAAATGAAAGTTACTGCAAATGAAATGACAGTTGTACAATACTGAAAATAGATCAACCTAATGTGACAAATCTACAGACACCTTTATCACATCTCAACAACTTTCACTCTCTGCAAATGATGCAGGTTTACGCAACGCATGTTTCACACTGGGGTCATATTCATATGGATTTATTTAATTAGCCTTACCTCCAGTCTCAAGTGTAGCCCCATACATTACATAAAAAAGTGTTAAAGTATAATGGTGAAAATGACCCAATAATAGTTACATCTTCATAAATCTCTTTCATAAACCATGCGCATACTCTTTGTTCATCTTTCTCTATCCTTTCCCTCTCCCTGATGTCCTTTCTCCTTGTATGACATTTAAATGTCAGTATCCATTATATTCATTTCTCTCTGAGAATTATGCTACTTCACTGAGCCAAATCCAGAGGTCAAACACATGCTGACTCCATCAGATAGACTGTCGATGTGGCTTTCAACAATGTCACTGTTTCAGTCTGAAGTGGGAACATGAGCTTGTTAGGTCTGTAGGTGGTATTCATTAGAACAGTTTACAGACTCTGGACAATGTAAGACTCATGTAACTCTCAGGTCAAAGCACTACTGTAAACAAAAAAAGGTTGAATACTTCTTCAAACTTTCCCAACAAGCCGATCATATCACCATTGTAATGACAGGTCACCCGCAATGAACATGACAGAGAAAAAATACAACTTGTGTCTTTTTGAAACAAGAACCCCCACACAACATATGAAATTTGACAACACGCATTCTTTACAAACTCTTACCTGGGTGAGCAGACTTGGCTGGATCTGCAGCGACTGAGCAGATTGGTTCTGAGGTACAATAGGTACAGAATTCTCCATCCTCACAGGGAAAGTGGAACTCTTATTGGATGGCTGTAGCCCTGGAAATGGACAATTCCACAGAAACAATGTCAGTAAAACATGACACAGTATGTTTGCATGCAGAGCAGGTATGCCCTAATAATAGGTCTGTAAGTATTGGTTATAGAAACCAGGATATGTTCATTGCAGTCCAGCAGCCATTGTGCATCAGATGCACATGATAGAGCACTGTGTGCATGTTCAGTAGGAAACACCCCACTCCATTGTTGATACAGTTTAAATGTTGTATAACCTTTTTCATATCACAGCCGTGTTCTGCCTTCAAACATGCCCATAATGAAGCCCCCTTGTGTTGTTCTACATGGTTCCAGTCTGGATGCAACTGTAAACATTACCTTGAATAGTGGAGGGTGGGCAGACGATGAGAGTCTGCTGGAAGGGCTCTGTCTGGCTACACAGCCCAGCAGGACGCGTTGGAATCGGCACACTCTGTTGCGCCAGCCCGGGAATGTTGATGGTCGCCTGCTGGTAAAGAGCTGGCTGGTAGTTCAGCAAAGGCACCGCTCCCCCCGCTGAAGGCACCTGTTAGAGAAACACCACTGCTTAACACTGGAGGAGTTACAGGTGCCTAAACTAATGTAAGAATTCATGGTGAGGATATGAGTCGTACCTGGTTATGCTGGTTGAGTTGGCTACTGAAGGTAACGGTGAGGTTGCCCGCTGCAGCACTGGGGACGGCACTGGTGGAGTACAAGGATTTGCCACTGTCGTAGGCACTCCGGCGCTTGCAGATCTCCATGTTCTGAAAGCATGACTTCACACTGAAAAGGAAAGAGGGATGGTGTTTCAGTGATTGCATTTCAATTAACACTAACCTAAATAAATATAATTACATCTCAGTACAAACACTCACTGGGAGCTGTGGGGATAATCCATGAGGTGGCTCATCGTGACAAAGGGATGACCCAGAGTTTTTGTAGGTGTGATTCTTTTGTCTGCATCCAGTCGGAGCATCCGCTTTAAGAGGTCTATAAACTCTCGTCTATCAGCTTTCTCAGCCAACATGTCTGTCCCCTCCAAATGAGACGACAGGTTGACCTGGAATTCACAAAATTACACCAAATGGGTCAAACTAACAATATCAGGTATTTCCTGATATGTGCATTTCAGAACCCCTACCAAAAAAACTAAAAACTGTAAAACCGGTGTGTGAAGTGCACTGTATCAAGTATAATGTAAAAATTTGCCATTTATACCTGCATCATGTCATCCAGACAGTTGAAGATATACTTCCTGGCCTCCTTGGACTTGATGCCCATCTCCATTTCATGCTCCGATGGGGTCTGAGAAAATATATAATATATAATGAATATTGATCTTTCTAGGCCCACATTTTGGCATAATTAACTATTTCCAGATGGCAGGAAAAAACATGTAAAGTCTGATTAACAGTATTTTTATGTGGCTTTATTCACCTTCAGCCTCCAGAGTGGGTAGCTGGAGTCAGGGCCTCTGTTGAAGAAGCGGCTAGTCTTAGTGCCAGCGCTCAGTAAGTACTCTGCTGGAAGGCCTTGAGTCTGGGAGATGTATCGAATCTGTAAAGAGACACCAAACAGCAAATTCTATCAATAAGACTACAATAACCTTATTAAATGATTAACTTCAATACCCCTGAAGTTTGTGGTCATACTTGTTCTTCTAGAGCACTTCAACATCCATTGGTGTAAAACGATATGAGTTTTTGTACAGTAGCACCTTGGCCTGCGACGAACTAAGATCTTACGGTTAAAAGGTTTTTAGTGGCTCCGTCTGTAATTTACGGCTCGTCTCAATGTCTAGCATTGACGCTGCACTTCGCAAGCAAGTGAAAGAAAAAGAAAGATAGAGAGAGAGAGAGAGAAAGATAGCGAGAGAGAACACGAGAGAGAAAGAGAGAGTGAGAGAAGCAAAGTCAGTGTCTGTGTGTGCGTGCCATTACGTTTCCCTCAGGTTCTGGGATTATCATAAATAAGCTACGCAATTCTTTATATATTCAACCACTCATGGTGATGAATTTGACTCGGGACAAACGTGAACACTAGAAGTTTCTACAGCAAGGCGCCATCTGATTGGTCAAATACAATGACATGCGGAGTGTGAATGCATTGAACATGACATCATTTTTCACAGTCTTTTGCGATAGATATATCGCGCATATTGATAGTGCAGCCCTAGGGCTAAGGCTTCACCAGTCCTGGATCCAGACATTCACTTTAGAAAGTCAGTAGGAGAGAATGGGGTCCTGCAGGGAGATACTAGAGCTTCATCTGAGGAAGTTGTATAGCTTTAATATAATAATGTCCCATGATTGGCTGATGCCTTTATTCGCCATGTAATATTTACCTATGTTTAAGTACTCATGACAAAAACAGGTCAAATATATATTTGTATATACATTGATGCACTGACCTGGTCATACTCAGAGGCTCCAGGGTAGAGAGGCCAACCCAGAAACAGTTCAGCTATCACACAGCCTAAAGACCACATGTCAATGGCCTCACAGAACGGCAAACCCAAAATGATCTCTGGAGCCCTAGAAAGCAAACAACAAAAGATAACAGGACTAGAACCAAAGATTTACAGCTGAGGTCAAAAGTCATGTCATAAAAACATGACTTATTATCAGCACTCATGCTAATAAGATTACAAGATGTATTTAGGTCAACAAAGCACAGTTGGATGCCACCAACCTGTAGTAGCGGGACTGTAAGTAGGTGGAGCAAACAGCCTTGGACACATGACTTGCTGAGCCAAAGTCAATGACCTTCACCTTGTAGGGCTGTCTGAGGGGGTCGACCAGCATGATGTTCTCAGGCTTTAGGTCTGCATGAATCAGACCCAGGCTCTTTAACTTCATTAGGGCTGTAGCCACCTAAAGATACAAACACACAGATATTTACAACTAGAATAACAACTGGGGATTTTTCAGATTTTAAAATTACATCAACAACAAAGTAGAAGTAAGGATATGACGGGTAATTACATAATTAGAAAAAATATATAGAAAATGTGCATCATAGCATTTTGCCAACCTGCTGTAGGATGGGTCTGATGTGGCGAAGGGGGAGCGGGCTGAACTTGCTGTGCTTGAGAAAATCATACAGGTTCTGCTCCAGCATCTCAAACACCAGGCAGGTGTGGCCCTTATGTTGGAAGCATTCATACGAACGCACAAAGTTATACTCATCTGCGTTCTCTGCACTCAGTCGGTTCAGAATCCCTACCTATAAAAGAGAGAGAAACAACACGCGACTTACTACTAAATGCTGGTATACACATGATTAAAACCATTAAATGTAAGAACAAAGAAGAAAGCAAGTTTTGGAAACTTTGCAACAAAATTATAATGACGTGAAATAACAGTTGCTGAAAGCGAGGCACATTAAATTAAGATGGATTTCAGTCTGAGGGTCTTTTCAGTCTAACGGCCCCAACCACCACCAACAACATATCTGTGAGGCATCTGCATTGACCCATGTAAACACCAAACTATTATCTCATTCCTTTAATGTAAGGGATCTTTTCCAACACAAATTTAGCCTATTGTTCAGGGGAACACATCGTTGATAAGCTGCTTTTAGATGTTGTGAAAAAACAAGTAACAGCATATTTTGGGATATTTTTCAATTTAAATAAATCCAGACTCAAGTCAACCACAATTCATTTGTCGTGTGCCATCACTATCATTTTGAGGTTAAAAAATTATAAATTAATAACGCCTAACTAATTCTCATTCAGGGGTGCTTAACCTATGGAGACAAAATGCTGCAGCACAAGAGGTGCTCTGGCAAAGCAGTCACCACTGCACAGAGAGGTTACTTATCAAAGCAGGAAGCACATTTTGTCAACAAAATGATCTAGTTACCTCAATTTGGCCCTGACGAGCATATGAAGGATGGTTTTTGAGGATCTTGATTGCCACAATCTCATTGGTGCCCCTCTTCCAACATTTGGCTACTTGTCCAAACGTGCCTCTTCCTAGGAACTCCAGCACTTCATAGCTACAAGACACTGAGCAGAGAATCTCATGTTGCACCAGCTGATAATCTCCTTCGCCATTGGAGCTACTGCTTTTGGTGGTTGGAGCTGAGTGGGGTATCGACTGGCCAGTGCCCCCCCCTCCACCGCCGCCTGTACGGTTGGAGTAAGTTGCAGCAGGAGCTGAGAGCTCCTCTAATATTTGGACACTGCCACACCCACTCCCACTGCCTTCATTGGCCTCCTCCATTTTTCTCTTCTGCCCGTGCCGGTGCCCCCTCGTTTCCGAGGATGTCTCAGCATGAGTGTAAGAGGAGGACGTTGCCTGCTCAGTGACCCGTCGACTGGAACCACGGGGAAGACTGCCAGTGCTGTCAGCTGCCCGCACCACCACTTGACCCCTGGAGCCAGGAGCTGAAGGGGGGAAGACCAGGGATGGTGCGAAGGGCGCCACAGCCATTGCAGGTGCGAAGGTGTATGCTGACTGGCCTGCTATGGAGCTGTAGGCTTCAGTGGTGGACACATCCCAAACATTGCTCTCCACCTTCAGCTTCTTCACACGGCAAAAGGCACTGGAGGAGATCGAGGGGGGGGAGAAGACCTGCAGCTGAGAGCTCATCGCTGAAAAGATAGAGATGAAAGTTAGGGAAACATTTCATTCTAAAAATCATGAAAATATTAGTAAAGATAATACAATTATAAATAAACCTTAAAATCAATGCAAGTATATCACATTGTAGTAAAGATTCAGTTTAAACACAATAGCCTGTCCCATTTACATCAGTGAATGTGGAATAAACATGATACCACTAAGCAGAGGCCCAAAGTTCAACAGTTGGCACCAACTATGAAACACACATTTCACCTTTTGAGAAACATTCAAAAGTTAAGTCCAAAGTTAAATTCATCCTTGGAGCCATAGCAGCTGCTGGCTAACAGTAAGTGTAATATGGTAATATTATTCATGTTGGTGGTAAAACCCCAGTGACACCAATCTGGGGTCCAAAAAATTAACATTGACTTGGTGTGTGCATATGCATAGACAATATCAGACTGCAGTTTTCTCTGGGCTCCTGTCTAATCTGACCAGTAATGACATGTACAACCACATGCCGCAGGATTTGTAGAGAATTAGGAGACTTTCTGGGCAAGGCGTGGTCTATTGAAGAAAAACTGCATTGATGGAGTAGCTCAAGTAAGTAAAGATCTGACCGACTTTATCAGGAGAGCAACAACCATGACAGCCCGGAGTTGAGACCAGGAGGCCAATACAAAACAATAATTAATGAAATATAATTTTCATCAAAAGCAACATTCCAGATGTACAATACATAGATATAATATCTTTATATTTCCATGCATTTATATTGCATGTTTACTTTTTCATTACTTTCCCTGATGTCAGTTTTTTATCGTATCTTATAATACTTATGCTTCTGCACAGTAAGGACGGATTAAAGGGCCCATATTTTACACCTTTCTGGGATTTGAATTTGAGGTATTGGTACCCCTAAGATTATATATCAGTGGTTTAAATGGACAAGTTTCCATGTCCTCTCTTCTGCCTCTCTCTGGAGCTGCCGACAGAACAGGCTGTTTTCGCCTGCCTCGTGAGCCCCTCCTCTGATTGGCTGACTGCACTTTGAGTGACACGCGACCAGGCCTATCACCGGTCTCTTTCTGGCGCATTCACTCTCTCTGGTAAACACAGCTGAAAGTCACATTGTTTATGTTTGCAGCTATAGAAGACCAGCCACATATTTACAGTCGGTTACAACCGGAGGTTTCTGAACGTTAAGTTACACCGTCCTCATGTTTGTTCAAGTTTTAGCAGGACAGTCGGCCAATGTAGGGGTGACGTCTCGAGTTACAGTACAGAGTTTCAATACGGAATAATGTAGACGTCACTCCATACTGAGCATAGCGACACGGCACGTCAGAAGAAATAAAGCGTAACCGCTGGTCTCGAACAGTAACGTTCTTAGGATGAATGTGCACGGACACATTCTCTTCCTTGCATCCCTCCACGCTGCAGTGTTTCTTCAGTGTTGTTTGTTGTGGTTAGTCTGTGGTAGCTAAAAAGCTGCTAGCTCAGCAACATGTCTGCTTGGTGTCGGGTTTGGTGCGGAGGGGTGGTGGTGGGGAGCGGGGGGTGGACTGGTACCGGCTTGGTGGGGCTGAGAGACAAGTGCAATACCGAATGACATCATACGGACAGGAAGTACGAAACGAGACGTTTCGATAACATATTTCTTTGAGTGACTGTTTTCATACTTTGAGGGTCCCTACTGACCCCCATCAAGTAATTACGGATAGTAAAAGCCCAGAAAATGTATTTTACACAATATGGGCCCTTTAACCCATAGTTGATCTACCTCAGATTTGTAAAATGTTTTTGCTGCATATCAAGTGTTTTACATTCTCTTGATTATATGATGTCTATCGTGATAATTATCGATATCGGCTGATATGGACTTTATTATTTTGATATCATTTACCATATCATTCAGAACTAATACAACTATCATCGAAGAATCAAAGAACAGGGTAATTAAATACAGACTATTAATGACATATTAGTCTACATTCATCGAAATCTATATTAATCAATGATATTACAACTGATCATCACATTGGTTAATTCTGTGTTTCTGTATGGTATACAAAAATAATAAAAGATGTTACCTGTTATACATATATTGCATTAAAGCTAGAAGAATGCTTAATTGATTATCAAGAGTATCAATTATTTTCTGGAGAAATCAGTACAACTCTGACCGGGATGATAATAAGAACGATAAATGAGAGGTATGTATCAGAAAGCACAATGTTGACATGGATTACAGTACGAGATATGCGTCTGTGCAATGTCTAAGTAGAGTTCATTGCTGCTTCTTTCCAAGAAAGACCCTTTGTACGTGGCTCGACCCTCTTATTGTTCTGTTTGGGTGGGGTGGGAAGGGAAGGGGAATGTGGGGAAGTTACGCCTTTGGAAACAGCCCGTGTTGTTCCTGATTTGTAGTACCGACTTTCCGTTTCTAAGAAAAGCCACAAAAACTCACACTTAACACAGTCGTATTTGATGGGTGTGATTCAATACAATTTCCAGTGAGGAGAAAATGAAATGTAAAGTCAGACAGTGGTGTGCTCACTGACAGTAGGGGGACTGTGATGGACCACGGTGAGAGCTAAGCTGCGTTAGCCGCTTTGAGTCAATATGATCACATCGCTGCCAGAGAATATCTTCAATCTAACGTGAGGCTGTCAGTGTGCTGACCACAGACATTTTCACTCCACTGACACACTCAGCCTTTCAGGACCAGATCGACAAGGCGATGCTACATAGCTCGCTGATGCTAAAAAGCCGACGCTTCAACTTTCTGAAAAATATGTCGATGGATATTGTACCGCTATCCTCACACAAATACGCTTAAAAGACACAGCTCGCGTAATAAATGAACAGAAAACACGTTTGTGGTTGGAACATACCGGATTGGGTGCAATTACAGCGTCGAAAATCGGCTTCCTCCGAGATTTAAATCCCACTGCAGTCTGCTGCTGGACCAGCGTTATCCGATTAGCTCCCGCTAGCTAGCTACCGTTAGCTGCTCGCTAGGCCTGCATTGTTTCTCCAGTCGGCGAGGAGCTAGGCAGCAGGAGAAGACGTCACAAACCTGACGGAAAACACACAGGTAGCATCGTCCCGTGGATCTTTAATCCACACGTCGTAAAAATATGTACATATGTTGATTAAAACAGAATAAATCCTGTGGTAAAAGCGTCTGTGTATAGGCAGGAGAGCCACCGCTCACCGGAACTAACCACGTCCTTATACCAGCTGCGATTCTTACGGCATTTCCGCTCTCTACCGTAATTACCGTAGATTCCGCAAGAGTTGCACGCTAATATGGACGTTGTTTTTAACAAGGTTAAGAGAAGAAATAGAATAAAGTAGCAATAGAATATAAGTTACAAGTGTAACACGATCCCTCAATGGTTGAAAGAGCGCCCGAGACACATTTGGGATCGATTTAGAAACAAAGCTTAAAAGGTAAAGGAAAAGTTTTACGGTAAAAAAAAAAGAGAACGTCACTTGGTAGAATACATCAGTAATTTTCCAGGAGGCCCGACTCTCTCTCCCCTCCCTCCCTCCTTCTCTCTCTCTCTCTCTCTCTCTCTCTCTCTCTCATCATATATCGTTTCACTCATCATCATCAATGTCTTCTGACAAAGTTTGACATGGTTGTGGTCAATGGCGAGGAGGAGTACATCAAAGTGTAAGACATGCAAAAAACAAGACATATCCCGCTGATTTTTGTGTAGATGTCATCAGGCAAGGACTCTTGTCATACATGTCCAGTTCGGAGAAGATTTGACCATGTATGTCCGAGATTTGATGATACACGTGTGTTCCGAATTTCGTGAAGATCGGTTAAACCAGACGGAATTGATGCGTTTTAGGGGGCGCTGTTGAGACATGTTGCCACGCCCATTTCGAATTACTCCAGAATATTTAACTTTTCATCAGGCCTGAAGCGCCTGCGAAGTTTGGAGAGTTTCCCTAAACCTAAAAGTGATCTATAGGCTCATCTTTCCTTACAATTCTTAGAGTTAGCATATATTGCCATACCCTTTTCTCAACAACACATTTGCAAACAACTTTGCTTTTATAAACCATTGGAGAAATAAATCAATCAGGCAAAAATAACTTAAAGTGCAAATTTTCTTTTTATTCTGATTTAATTTTACAGCAGAAATTATGTAAAGCATTCAGAAGACATTTTCCACATATAAGGGCAATATTCAAAACACTTTGCATGGCCTCAGCAACAAAATATTCTTTTAAAAACATCCACAATTTAGTGATGCTTGTGCATGCACATTTGTAAATTAAAAGGAAAGTAAAAACTAGGCTACAAAATAAAAGAGGGATGAAAGACTGTGGTAGGCATGGAGAACACAACAGCAGGCAAGGTGGGAATATAGCAGGAGATGAGAGAGAGAGAGAGAGAGAGAGAGCGAGAGAGAGAGAGAGAGAGAGAGAGAGAGAGGGGGGGAAGACGGGGTGAAAGAAGAGAAAGGCAAGGAGAGGTCAAGCCATAGATTATCTATAAGGATCTACCATTCTAGCATGCAATGTGGTGTTTGGCCACGCCCTCTCAAAACAAGGCCTGAAAGGTTATACCATTCATTTCTAGGCGGACTTATGAGAACAGAAGCCATCGCTGTGCATGTTTACCAGCTGTCTACTATGGCAATATTTCTTTCTTTCTTTTTTTAAAACTTGTTTTTTAACACTACATACTCTTTTTACAGTCACCATCCTCTCCGAAAACATGAACATATTGATGGATTTTCTGCAATCTGTGTGTTTCGTATTGTTTGTGTGGGTGTATGTGTGTGAGTGTGTGTTGACAGGCGCAAGCATTTGAGGTTGGTGTGTGTGTGTGTGTGTGTGTATGTATGTATCTGTGCATGTAGACAATGTATAAAGCAATGTTTTTTAGTTGTGCTGATATGAGAGGAGGGGCAGTTTAAGAGGAGGTTGGAGTGATATTGTAGCGTGAGTGCTCCTGACAGCGCTGTCCTAACCATGGCTGTCCCTCAGTGCGATGAAGATTCAGAAAACATGTGAAACACACATAATAGAGATCTTCCAATTGTAAGAGTTTGAATTTACCCTCTCTTCCAACTTCTTTCCTTTTTCTAAATTAAGATAATTGAGGTGATACATGGCTATTAGCTATTCTTGCATTACTTAAGAATCCTTTGTATGAAGAATCTTGTGCGTTTAAGACAAGAGCATGTGTATAAATAGAAACATCACATTACTTACTTTGAATTTAGTTTATATCCAAGCAAAATCCTATAAAATAAGGGATTTGGAGATTTGTATTTCCTTGTAGAAAAAGTGTTGCAAGCTACAGCTAGAATACAGGAAACAGACCGTTTGCTGTTTCAAAGTGGAGCTGGTAAATCCGGAGAGGGTTTTTTTTTGTAATCAAGAGCGTGATCTGAAAGTTTGTGGATACTAAATAGTGAATGAACAACTGGAGAATCCCTAATATTGTCAAGTTTGCTCACATACACATGGATACACAAATGTACACTGTCATCAGTGGTACAACTCTGTGTCAGCAAACATTACACTCCACATACCATCTCCCTGTTCTTCAACCCTGAGTAAAATCTAAGGGAGAGATTTAATTGTTCCCAAAGACATAAGCACAGAGAGAAAGGGTGTGGCTTTTTTTTGTATCTGAATGTGTACATTTGTGTTTGACTGTATGTGTAACATGTGTGTGTGAAAGAGACAGACGAAGAAAGAAAGAAAGAAAGAAAGAAAGAAAGAAAGAAAGAAAGAAAGAAAGAAAGAAAGTGTGTATGACAGTTGTTTTGTTCTGGAAAACTGCTGGGTAACGCTTTCACTTAAATGCTGCAAGAACGTTTTTTGAGGAAAGACAAGACAAAGCGAGTCCATGCAAGAAACACACATCTTCTTCCCGACAGCGACACTGGGACGTTAAACAGACTCATGACAGTGCCTTTCATACATTAATTATATGGTTATCTTCCTCTAATACTGCAAAATGCACACACAAGTGGGGCATAAAGTGATACCGTAATTACCAGTTTGTCTCATTAGGCAACACGTACCACCAATCAGGCCATGGGCATTCATTCATTCCACTGACAAACTGGAGCTTCTAACGTAAGACTCGCATTCCAGTTTAACACTGTCAAGTTCATTCTGAGCACACGATTTAAGAAAACAAACCTTTTTTTCCAAAACCTTTTGGAGGACATACAGTAGATATTTCCTGATATTGTCTTGCACTTTTTTCTGTTATTGAGCAGGCACTTTCTAAACAGAGCTTTCCAGAAGTCCAAAGTACATGTTGAAGAGTAATGGCAGTGACAATGAGGAGAAAAGGGAAATTAATCAAATGATATGTAAGAAAGTAAGGGGGGGAGACATTCTGTTTGAAGATGGGAAGCTTTGACTGGAGGCCAGGCTGGATCCGCTGTAGGTGTGATTAATGGTCTTAATAAAAGCTAGTATGTTGCTGAAGTACGACCACATTCTAAAGAATGTAGCGCCCTCTTCCCTTTTTTTGGGTCATCAGTCATTGCATTGACATTAAAACGCTCATCATCATTATCATCATTATCATCACCATTAATATCATTTTCATACTTGCATCATCATCATCATCATCATCATCATCATCATCATCATCATCATCATCATCATCATCATCATCATCATCATCATCTATACGTAAGTCTGCCTCAGACAAACTTCAGAACTTGAAGGGAGGTCTATGGTTGAGCTAGTACTAGATCTCTTCTACTGTTTATTGTGTGTGTGTATGTCTGAGTGTGTGTGTGTGTTGCCTCTGTGGATCTTACTGATAGCTTTTGGGTGTTGGTTTCCCCAACATAATATATCGTTAGGCAAAAATAGCATTCATAATAATTGGCACTACTGGCAAAAAGGGTTTAATTTTTGCTAGCCAAGAAACAAAAGCACAAAATGTAAATGTTTCGTCTGAAAGATCATTGTTTCAGCTAAAAGTTGTTTTTCCCACTTATAATTCTAACATTAGATTTTTCAGTTTGCATGCTTTAACAAAATGTTCTTTTCAGTAACACTTATACTGGATACTCTTAAAGTGAAGCAGTTAAAATCCTCTCACAGTCCATAGCCACTAACATGTTCTTTTTGCTGTTTCTTTGTCTCATGCACATTACTCTGTTTTAAATATCTACATTATTTACAAGCAATACAGCCATCCTGTGTTACCCAGATCTCTGTCTTTAAGTTCTCATTATGGGAGTAAAATAATTTATAATCTTAAATACAGTCCTCTTATGAAAAAGTTTCAGGGTCCTCGTATCCCCTTACCTCGTCAGTTTATATACAGGAATATGCAATAGTCCAAAATATGGATTTGAACGCCCGTATGGGCTAATATGGGGACCAATGCCCTGTATAGGGGCAGGTATAGGACCCATGTCCTGTACAGAGCACGCATAGAGACCTCTCAGAGTCAAGAAGAAGTCAAGGCAATGGTATGCGACTCTCTCCTCAAAACCACAGTTAGGATTTAGAGGTTCACGCAAAGAACATACTAACAGAGACATTTAACCATTGGAACATGTCATATTTTACCACACAAAGGGGGAAAACCAGTCTCAAGCTAAACCTCTCTTGAGCCAATTAAAGTAATAATCATATCCTTGAATAAATAAAGTAAAAAAAAGCACCCAAAATAAGTCATTTGTCCTTACACAGTTCACATTACACAGGGCAAGGATAAGTTGATGAGGACGTAAGTGAGACACAACTACACATAGAAATACAAAAGAAACAACACTAAAGCAGTTTGGCAAGCATGCAGGAGCTTGTAGCTCAAACACATGCATTGAATTGAACGAACACAGACACCACGTCAGGCGAGCAAAGTGCTGCCTCTGAGAACGACTCCATACAAAGTCCATGTAACAAATTAAGACATCGTTATTCAGACCCCCACCCTTTATCTAACAATGCCCCTCTTACATTCAAGTGCAGTTCCTCCCCTTTGGATCGGGTGACTGATTAATAGGTTTGTAAGCCTGTGAGTCTGAGTGGTTGGTGATATTGTGATATACGGAATCAGCAGAATGATTTGCCACTATAGCTCTTCAGGATGATGGAGAGGAGGAATAAGCGAAAAAATCTTGCATGCAAATGCAACACAGAAGTGAGTCTTTTGGTTTATGTTTTCTTATTCTTTCATGGATCACTGTTTTGAATACAAAACACAACAGTGTTTTGTAAGTTTTCTGCATGTCAAAAAAGTCTCAATCTGTTCACCACCGAATTCCTTTCGCAATCCAGTTGCTGCCACAAAGGCAGGTTGTCGTCGTCAGATGCTTCTCCCTGCGTTCTCTCATTTGACTCGTCGACTTTTCGTTGCAAAGAAACATATCCATGAAGAGTGCAAAGAATGCCATGAGGTTAATGTGATGACCTCCCAGTGAAACTGGGGAGGAGGATCAGTGGGCAGAGCCAGGTTCCTGGGCTCTACCCAGCAGTCTGTCTGTCTGAGCTGCCATGATGGACACCTATCCTGTCCTCAGTCTGTCTGGGAAAAGTTTTTTTTTCTCTCTTGAGAGAAGAGGGGAGAGAGGGTGAGAGTGAAGGAGAAAGAGAAGGAAAGGAGAGGGGGAGGAGAAATGCGGTTTTAGGACTGAAAGGGAGAGTGTTTGGGAGAGATGGAAGAGAGAAGAAAGAAAAAGGAGGAGATGGAGGAGAGGGAGGGTGTATAGATTGCTCACAGGCTGAGGGGGCTGTGTGTGGCGCCTGGCGGTGGGCTCTCAGGACCCCTGGCCTTTCTCTGCTCTCTGGCCCTGAGGAGAAACAAAACACACATTAGAGTATGTGTCTTTTACTGTGTGTAACTGTACATGTTTTGGCAATGTGTTTTTTCCCCCATTTTATATCCAAAGGCCATATTCCATCCTGTTATCTTCCCACCCATCAAGGCACAAAAAAGAGACCAAGCAGGCCAAGCAAGACACTTAATGTCCCCTAGTGTCAGTCAGAACATGCCCCCAGGAAGACCCTAAGCAAGAATCGCTCCTCTATCTATCTGTCAGTCATGCACAAGTACCAACATCATTCAGCAGTCCTTGGAGAGAGACAGAGAGAGATAGGGAGATAGAAGAAAGGGGGGCAAGAAGAGAGACAGAGAGAGAGAGAGAGAGAGAGAGAGAGAAAGAGAGTGCGAGAGGGAAGGATGATAATCCTTGACTTCCTCTCCCACTCCCTCAGCTGACATGCAAACAGGCATCAGCCATCGGGAGAGAGGGAGGGAGAGAGAGAGAAGAGAGGGAGAGAAGACTCACCCGTTTCAGAGGCCTATGGTCCATCAAGGGGCTTCACAGGAACAGTAAAACAACACCAACTATTAGCACCAATGAAGCGAGCACACATGTGGCAGTGGGCTGTAAGTGTGTGTGGGTGTTTGAGAGTGTGTGGAGCTTTTTCATGCCTCACCTGTGGCGGCATCGGAGCAGGAACCTCAAGATCTTGCGAGCAGCCTGGTTCTGTTTTTTAGTTAGGAGGCTGCTGTGGGCAAAAAATGTGAACAAATTCATACAATACTAGTACCATACATACACATACTATTAATCCTTGTATGTGTGTGCGTGTGTGTGTATGTGTGTGTGTGTGTGTAGTACCTGAGGGAGTGTCTGTAGGAACGGTAGTATTGCTGGATGAGGACCGCTGCTCGACGACTCTGCTGGAACTTCCTCTGCTCATGGAAACTCCGGAAACGACTCTGGATCAGGATGGCTGCCAGGGTCATCCTCTTATAAAGTGCATACTTAAAGAGAGGGCACAGCAGCATTTTATTTCCAAATGAATGATAAAGATAACAAAAAATATAGTCATTTAAAGTGTAAAAATATTTTAGGTTTGCTCCTGTGAATCAAAGTAAATAATTCAGAATATACGCCCCTGACCTAATCCTAATTTGAGTCAGAACCCAACTCAACTTCCATGAACAACATTCAGATAGTTTGATAGTGACAAGTTAGTGATAGTGGCAATTAGGTATACATACAATGATGTATACAATGGATCCAGTACTTGATAGTGTGTGGAAGAAGGTAGTGGGGTTGGTGTGTTCATGATAAGGAATAATTCTCTACTCAACAGCTGAACAGTACATGAAGCCTTACCTGCTTGTATCGCTTATAGCAACGTTGAATCACTGCTGCAATCTCTTTGCGTTGTTCCTGAATGGGACCCTGAGGGGGGGGGGACATTAGGAGTTTGAATAAACGTCATAGAGCCTACGATAAATGGTTCATGGTCATCTTAAGCTTTTTCTTTAAGACTGCAATTTATGAAAGAAAAAAGGAGGGGAAGCTAATGTGAACAGATGCCGGAATCAGATATGTAACCCAAAAAACAAAAACACAGTAACAAAATGCATCAGTTTCTTTAACAATCCCTGGGGCATCGTTCTAAAGGAGTGGAGGTCACGTATACCTTGTGTTTTCTGAGGGCGTGAAGGGCATGCCTGATGGTCTCATACAGCTCTCCCTGCTCTGCTTCAGTCATGGCTAGACAGGGGGAGTCATTTTTCAACCTCTCCTCTTTCATAGCTGCACAGAGGAAGGAGCTCCAGTCGAAGGGGGAGGGTGGGGCTTGCTTAGCCTGAGGACTCTGCTGATCCTCCGGCCCTGAGAGAGATTTTGGTTTGGGGTTAGGGGTCTGGGGCTTGGAGTTCAGGAACCTGGAGACAAACAGAGAGCCAAGTAAGTCAAAACATATTTACGCCATTTGATGACATAGGTGAAGCAAATGTGGAAAAACAATAGTTATAGTTTCCCTCACCTCTCCACCTCACTGAGGTAACCAGACAGTAACCTGACATCGCTGCTGATCCCCCCCTTCCCGGAGTCTGTTTCCACAGCCTCCTGTTTGAGCCTACCAGCTGAAGCCTCCATGATGTGATCAGCTAGCATTGTAATGTCCATCTGAAACACACACACACATACAGGACAGGTGTTATTTACCTATTTCGAACACCAGCTGTCCTTAAAATAAAATAAATACCTGTAATTTTGTCATTTATTTTCATATTTATTGACATGACACACAACTCTTAGTATCTAATACATACAGGTAGGCTAGGGAAAAAGTCAAAAATATTATCATTGCTACTTGATTTAGAATTCTCTGTTCTGTGATTTTGTTTGAACATTCATCTTGTCATGTGCTCTCATACTTTTAACAGTTAGATGGACTTGTGCTGTCCGTTTTATTTCACTGCATCACAGATTATACAGTAACATGTCTGTATAATTAATTCTTTATCCAAGTACAAAAAACGACATGGATCTGAGATTTAATTGATGCATTTCCATTCTTTCTAGCTACGTTTAGCTAGATGAGCACTACAAACTACAATATCCTGACTAAAAACTTTAATTTAAGGTTTAATGTAAGGTTTAACCAGTTAGTATTAGGTTATTGCCAGTTATAATTTACTATGTTTGCCCCTTTTTCCTTTCTTGTTAGACGATTCATATTAGTGTGTGTGTGCTTGTGTGGGACTGGGTGGTGAAAACAGCACAGATACACCTGCTGATGTTTTCCGATAATGACAAATTCAATGTACACAAACAGTAAAATCCAAATCATCACCCATTGTCTCTATGTCCTGTTTCTGCACCATTTTCTTTGGCCTTTGCTGAGCTTTAGTATTTCCATTTTCCCTTATTCGCATTGAGGGTCAAAGTTTGTGGAGAGTTTTTTTCATATATTTTTAATGTATTGTTTCATGTATTTTATCACAAACATGGCACACATGCAAGCAAGCTGTACACATTTTCCATCAAATAAAGTACAATGACTTCAGTTTTGGTTGTGGAACAAGATCCAAACTGACCCTAACAATCCGCTTCCCCTACCTGCAAGTCCTCAGTGTTATCCTGATAGGTCAGCAGCTCTGTCTCCTCTCCCCTGTCAGACAGCACTCTTTGGCGCAGGTGAATGGCCAGTCGCTCTTTTCCTAAAATTCTCCTGGCTAGGCTACATTGCCCCAGAGTCTGTCTCAGACTCCACCTGGTGCCCCCTCCGGACCCCCCTATCCTGGCCTGCAGGTGGGAGAACGGGGTGTTGGGGAGCTGAGGCCGGCTAGGGCTGGAGCTGGCAGGGGGAGGTGTGTTCTGACAGCTGAGGTTGGAGGGTTGAGTTTGTGGGGAGAGGGTGTTGGGGACGAGAGAACACCGAGCATTAGGACTCGGGAAGGTGTTGAGGAGGGAGTTGAGGGTGTTGGTGCTGGGGGTTGAGTTAGCTAACTGTTGCTGGGTGTCTGGACTGGGTTTGAGTCTCTTGGCTGGGGGTGGACCTCCCTTATCTCCCTGGGTTGCCTGTGGGGCTCTGTGTCCTGTTTGGCTCCAGCTCTGGTTCTGGTTGTCTGGCTGGCTCTCTGTCCTGGTTCTCCTCAGCTCTGGGGAAACGAAGATGATGGGAAATAAGAGCTACTTACCAAATTAGAAAACAGTCAGTTAACTCAAAACCAAACAAAAAAATCCTTCCCCTCTTAAAACTTTTTTTCGGTATGAACCGATTTCCCACCTGAGTTTGAGTTTGGAGTTGGGCTGTTACTTATTCCGCCTGTCCGTGACTCTCCTCTCCACCTGTCCATCCAAGTGTCACCTGGCTGGCCCTGAGCTTGAGGGGTCTGTTGCAGCTGTTCCAATAGCTCAGCCAATCGAGTGTGGCCCCTAGATCGAGCAATGTTGAGAGGCAAGCGACCCAGTGAATCAGGAATAGAAAGAGCTCTCGGATCCCACTGGTAAAGCACCAGTGCTGCCTCAGTATGGCCCAGAGCACAAGCCCACATCTGCAGAGGCCAGAAATGAAAAGTCATACACAGGCATGGAAAGAATGATACGTACTGTACACTTGTAGTACCATTCAAAACTATCAGTCACTCACCAGTGGAGTGCAGGAAAAGTGGTCTACGTTAAGAGGATCCACCTCCAGCTCGAGGTCAATACTGTCCGCATGCTTTGTGCTGCAGAGCAAGACGGCAAAAGTGAAATTAATTGGCACGGTCTGTGTGTTCACGATGGTGTCTCTCGTGTTTGTGTGTAACTCACCGCCAGCGAATGAGTGTCTGAATGAGCCCTGCATAGCCCTGAGCTGCAGCCAGATGCAGTAAGGTCATTCCTCTGGAGTTCTTACTGTGGATGAGCTGATTGGAAGAAGCCCAGCACGACTGAGACATCATCTTCTCACAAACCACCACCACGCGACCCTCGAATGAACCCTGATCAGGAGGAATCTGGAACATTGGAGAGGAGGAGTGGAGTAATGAGTTAAGCCAGTAAATCTTGGGTGATCAGACTTTTTCTGCATTTTGTTGCTTTTTCAAAATGTATTTCAAGGTGTCACAACATTTCACTTTACTGACAATAAGTCTAATGTTAAATAAAATGCAGAGCCTATGGATCTTGCAAACATAAATTATAAAATAAAAGCAACACATTTGAAATGTAATGTAATCCAGTGCCTATACGCCTGGAAGAAATGCTTCCACTGTGAGGTTTACTGTATATTCTGTTTTAAGAAAACTATTTCAGAAAATAGTGGCTTCAACACCTCTCTGAATCGTAACTTTCAAGATTCATTCTTTACAAAAAATTTACTTCTGTAGGTGTTTCAGTTATAAGATTATTATCGTTATGTCAATAACTCACACACAGTTTTCAAGACTTGCTTTTAATAACTGAAACCAAATTGTCTATTTTGTTTAATGCTGGTTGTTTGTTCTACTCACTTGATACAGTTTCAGATTGCATTGCTGAAAAAAAAAGAAAAGTTCAGCCTAACTGAATTACTTCCTCCTGCCTTACTTGAGACTGCTGATCAGTGGCTCCTCCTCCCTCCACTCCTCCGCCCTTGGTTGCCATGGTTTCTGAGTTTGGGTTCTGATTGGATATCTCAGCCATCCTCTGTTCCATCTGCTCCAGACGCTCCAAGATGGACATCCTGAACTGGGTATCTACAGAAATGAAGGCGTGACACACACGCAGTTGTAAGCATCGGCCAGGTGTTTGTTGTACTAAAGCAAAATCATATCATGATTTAGTAAATCCTGATCTGAGAGTCTTAGGGAAAGAAGCTCTTCTCTAGGGGCTCCAGTCTAGAAAGTATATCAGGTCTGGAATCTTGTAAATCCCCTTATCAACTAGGGAACTGGGGAACCAAGTAAAATGTGTGTGTGTGTTGTGTGTGTGTGTGTGTAAGAAAAGAGTGCATATCTTACAACAAATGTATGTCCTGCATGTCCGTGTTGGGGTTGTATGTGAATGTGACCCTTTTGTTTCAGTACTGCTGCAGTTCTGCTGCAGTGCACATTATGTCATTCCACCTGCTGCTCTCTCACTCAGTCTCTCTGTTTTTCCCTCCTCTCATTTCACTCCAATTTTTCTTTCTGCTTTCTGCAGCAGCCTCACTGGGCTGACAGGGTGGAGCCACAACAGTGACACAAAGGCTTGTGGCTCCTCCCTTTCCGCTCCGCCAATCAGACGCGGAGCAGAGTCTCAGTAATACAGCTCATCTGAATACAAAGCAAAACACCTGCCAAACACATGAGATGCAGCAAATGCAAACACAAACACAGACCAGTCCAGGCATAAAGACACACATACATTCACAAACAGTGCATTGGAATGTGTGATGAATTTGAAAAACTTTATTAACTGATACATAATATTTTGATTGCAAAGTTGACGAGACTAATTGAAATTTGACATTTAAGCAAAGAAAAATGGATTAGTGAATTTAAAATATGCCCATAAAATGTAATGTTCTATTCCACAATTCATTGCACTATGAGAAAGTTCACTGGTCCTCTGGAAAACTCCTTTATAACACACTGTAGGACTTCATCAAAAATGTATGATAATGGCATGCAATCATGTTTTTACTTAAGATGTCACTTAAATGCAATTTTAGAAATGTTTTTTGAGCATAAGATCAATAAATTATAGTTGATCAGTAACTAAGCTACTCTGGTGACACACTCTAGGCCAGTTACGGATCACTTATTGTCCTTTTTAACACAAATCCAGCTGCTTTTGTTCCAGGGTTACTTTCAGTTGTATAGATACCTGTTGATTTACTGACCAACACTGACACCTTTTCTGTTCTGTTGATGGTTTTTTCCCCCGATAATACTTTGTTTCTTCTGGCAGCATGTTTGTAGAAAAACATTGTATACTACATTTATTTTAAACCACTATTACGGTTCTTAACATTAATATTTCTATCTCAATATCCATATCAAACTATTAACCAAATTTAATAAAAGTTATCCAAAATAGTTATTAAAACCAGTTTACATTCATTACACTTTCAGTAAAACTGTGGCTTTAGTACAGACACAACCTGTTGGAATAGTTTTTGTTACAAAGTACATGCAACAGTAGGTCTATTAAACTAAACATATTTGGTTCACACAGATAACATCTATGCTTTTGGTCATAGGCCTAATTAAAAAATGATACACAACAGATTCAGATACTGAACTTTCAGTCCAGAAACCTGCAGTCGTGAACATAAACATCTAAGAAACATGTGTTTTCTGTGTTCAAGCATTTGGTGAACAACACCATGCACACATGTCTGTAACAGGTCTGTAACTGAAGCCCCATTATCATTATGTGGGCCTCCTCTACAGGAGCCACGTTAGCCTCCCTTCAGTTGTTGTTGTGGCGTTTAGTGGCGCTGTCCACTCCTGCTGGTGCTGAAACAGAACAGGTCGACTGGAAAACTACAAGACTGAAGGCTGATCATCAGGTCCGCAAACGCAACACAAACATCAGGCAGGCAGTCGCTTGGATTTCAGCTCAAACATATAGCGTGCAACGTGAAGGAAGACTTGTGGCGTTGCCACGGTCCCTTTGTCTGAACCAGACAGAGTCTGCATGTGCTCCACATGTCGGTTACTACTAATATCAATCCTGGGATGCAAAAGTAGCGCCAAGCTTTACATCTATGAAGAATACATTTGGACAACAGGTACATTTATCTACAACAACACGGCAACAAAAACAACTTCCACAAACAACAACACAGACCTGAACGCCAATTAAAAGAGCGCGTCTTGAAGTTGTGATCAATTTAAAATCAAATGAGCTACGAACCCAAACAGCGTATCTCTCTCTCTCTTATCTGCTGCTCTCTTTGTTCCCGCTTCTCCTCAAACCCCGTTAGTTTGAAGACTCACACATTCCTACTCCGACCGAGCAAAACACAACTAAGTGCAGTGAGAGAGAAACAGGGAGAGAGAGAGAGAGAGATTGTGGGAGAGGGGGGAGGGTTTGGGTGAGCTGTCTCCACGTTGTGTCTCGCAGAGCAGCGCTTCAAATCCGCCCGCCAGACTCGGAGCTGCAGGAGGCTCGGTCGTCATCGGCACAACAATAGACCGCACACTGAATAAACTGGAGCAACGTGCACGTGACGACTTCGTGCACTGACGCATATTTACTCAGAATAATATTTATCTCTTTATATTTTTTCTTTTCAAGGAGCTCTTGGCTGCACATTTGAGGCCAAACAAAGGAGCAGAGCGAAAATGAGCAGAGCGCGTAGCCAAGTGTCGCTATCTCCGCTGAAAGTCAAACACAGCTTCTCTCTCTCTCTCTCTCAGTCTACATATATAAAAATAAATATGTATTTATAAGGTGTGTGGGTAAAGTAGTTAAAATGCACCGGCGACTGTGATTTGAAGTCCTTGCCCTTCACTCCAGCAAACAGCCAGCCTGCTGTGACTGTGGAGCCGCATTGCCGCATTGCGCAACGCAGAGACGAGGGGGGTGAACAGAGTAACCCAGGACATGCCTCACTGAGGAGACCCGTGTGTTTCTGAGCTGCAGCTGCACCACAAGAGATATTTGCACACAGAGGCTATAACACCCCTGGTGCTGTGCACACATATGCAGCCAAACTCCCCAGGACTTGAATCCAAAAAGTACATTAAACTGTCCACATCTTGAAGCAACTTTTAATTAGATTTTTTTTAACTGTCACAAGATCAACACCTCCAGCTCGACCAAAACAATCTCCTTCAGAGTCCTCTCCAACAACCAAACACTTAATTTGGACTCCACAGTAAACCATGATCCTTAAACAAATCCAACAAAGACAAATTCTAATCCTTTATGAATCTTGGTTTAAAAAAAGAACAGGTGTAGTTCAACACCTTTTATTCCTGCATGAAGGCCGAGGGCGACCGTAGAAAATAAAGCTGCCTGCAGTTACAGAAGAACAGTTCAGCCCAACCGCAGCAGCAATGTCACTATCCTGTTTGTACATCAGCAGCTGTGGAATAAATATCTCAGAACATAACAGAGCAACAGAAACGAGCTACACAGTGACACACACAAACACACATATGCACACACATCAACAGGTTTTCTCAAAGCTAAGCTGATCAAAATTAGCAGAGAGGTAAGTCAGTGAGAATTTAAAATAACTTAAGAAAGAATGAGAAAAGGTTACATTTTCGAACATAATTTGAGGTTTAACCCTTTTCCGAGTACAAATACAACAGTAAAGTGAATGTTGAAAGATACACACATTTGCTCTCTCTCTCTCTCTCTCTCTGACCCCGTTCATTCCTGTCATTAACATTCATCCTGGGTGATCCAATCACAAATCCTCAGCACTAAGTCCAGGTCTAAACACACCATAATGCATCCTGAATGCATCGTGAATCCGATCACTCAGAGCATGTTAGAGGTGATCTGGGTCACAAATCTTTCTTCACAGTTGCACGCATTCATTCATTCATTCAGCCCCTCCTTGCTCACGCCAACACATACAACACGTTAATACCAGGTCTGAACAGGGCCTCTCTTTCTCCTTGCTTTGTTTGTTATTGACACATGCAACACTCCAGGCACACAATGCAGCAGTTATGCACAAGTCTCCTCCAGTTTATGGTTCGGGCTCTTTATTGAGTAAATAACAGCAGCAAGCAAAAGTGTAGCTGTGAAACCCCTTGTAGTCAAAATACACAAGCAAATTTCTCTCACCATCCAGGGACAGCCAGTCGTGCTGAGAAGATGGCAGGGCAGGAAGATCACGCGCCTTGTATTCAAAAACCACAGAGGAAGAGATGACTTCACCACCCATAGCTACCTGTAGCATCACCAAGCCAGTGTCATGGGCTGGAAGCAGATGTGAGGTAAGGTGTTAGTAAAACTGATTAAAGCCGTTTTCATACATGACTTTTTAGAGAATCTCCGGAGAATTGGGTCCGGACTTTCTCCGCAGTGGGTCTTTCACACATGCACAACGCAGGAGGGGGTTCTCTACTCACACGCATTCACAACAACAACAAATTCCCCACACTATTCAGGTGAGGGGTGGTGCAGCAGGCAGAGGCAGGAAATAACATAATAATTCTGCTGCAGGATCACGTGATTTGGTTTAAAGCACATCAACACCGGCATCGGCTCTTATCACAAGAACCTCTCATGACATCTTTGCCGGTGTCTTCTCCGTGCTTTTTCAGGGGGTCTCCAGAGTTATGTGCATGTCTGAAAGCAGCTCAAGTGAAGGGAGAGAGAGAAAGATCTCCCCCTCGAAGCATATTAGGACAATATGTGAATTATCATAGTGTCACTTTTACCCATGTGTGCCTGAAAGAGACTATTTGCCAAACACTTCTCCCTTGATCACACTTATTGTAGGAGGATATGACTCATGTATCACATACTGTATCATCCTAAGAACCATGTCAAGTACTGTGTACATTATCTGCCTGCAGGACAAAGTCTCTACTCTCAATTATCTTTTTGCATTGTATGTTCTAGTATAAAAGAGACAGCCGACATCTCTCTTTTTGCTACAGACTGCTCATTATAGGGATTGATGGGGCAATGGTTGGGTTAAGGTTTAAATTTAAAAATCAAGGATATAGCTTTTCCATGTATGAGTCAGTAATAAGAGGAGAGAGCTGTGTGTGAGTCATAGACTTTATATTGAGATGGACGACGTGTCTCCGCTTCCTCCCACTTTCCAGAAATGAAGCTAAAATATCCATGAACGCTGCTATCTTGCACTTTTGGACCCAAAGTCTGCACATTAGCGATCCGGGAATGGAGCAATCGATACACAGCCTTGATCAGTCTCAGCTGTCAATCACCATATTTCAGCCAGTTTTCATACCATTAAATAAGTAATTAAAACCAAACTTACTGGAAAAATTAACCCAGCCACCTTGGAGAAAAAAGCTATTGAACATGTGCTTTGACTGCTTAGTTGGTCATCCATGTCCCATCCACCAACATGGAGGGGGCAGGATTCATGTCTTATATTGCACTCAGCCATATGGTGGCAATCGAGATGCTTTGGCTTCACTTTTGGGAAGCTGTCATGTCGTCCATCTTTATAGACAGTCTATTGTGTGTGTGTGTGTGTGTGTGTATGTTTGTGTGTGTGTGTGCATACACAGGTGTGTTACCTGGGCAGTAGCAGCGCAGCACCCCGGGCTGGATGAGGGCAGCTGGGACACTGATGTGGTCAAAGAGACAGCTGTACTCACTGCCCGACTCCAACCATGGACCTGTGATCAGCACCTTCACTCCGCCCTGCGGCACAAAGGCACAGGCCTCAGTCTCATGTCACAGAATAGATTCTTTGTCTATAACAAACTGCAATTGCAAGTGTTTACTTCATCATTCATACAAAGAGATACTGGAGTCAATGCGAGAGTGAGACACCCGACGGAGTGCTTTTGATTGAATTTACCTGCTACAAAATGTCTCCAAGTCATTGAGGGTGTCTGAAACATGTGTGACTGTGTTTGTGTGTGCGTGTGTGTGCTCTTTTACAGATTACTTTGTGGGGTCCATTTTACAACCTACAACCTGCAGAGTGAGGAAGTTTTTTAAAACTGAGGACATTTTGGCCAACTTGGTTCTTAGGCAGGCCGAATGCATTATGCCAATGAGTGTCCTCACTAAGATAGATGCACAAACATGTGTATGTGTGTCTGTGTTTCCAGAAAAATGTGTTTCTATCAAATATCCTTATTCTATCTGTCAGAAAAAAACACCTCAGAGATACAGTGGCCTAAAAATGAAACCTTTTATTTTCTGTTATATAACTCTGAACTGATAGACATTATAATCTGCCTCATTTACAAAATAATTACTATTTTTTTAATGACATATCTCCAAAGAGTCTCTAAAGACTCTCTAACGAGCCTGGTAGCAGCCCCGAGAGGTTTTAAGGCTCCTTAAATCCAAGTTGTCTGAGAGACACCGCCATGTGTTCTCTTTAGTGCGGCTACAAATAATACATAGACAACATACTGTTGCCCACAAATGTTGAACTCATGAAGTTAGATTCCACAACAATGAAAAATATTGAATTTTTAAAGCCATTTACCAGCCTTTGGGAGAGTCTTTGGGAGAGAGTATTTTTGGGTGTTTTTTTTAAACCGATGGTTGTTACGTGGCATGTTTCCAACATTCAATCATAATTCAGTGGCAGAACTGGTGTGTGAAATATGATAAGCTGTACATGGGTACATTAATGAGGCCACCCAGGGGAATCGGTGTAATATTGAAATTTCATCAAAATCCAATCAGCAGAGTCTGAGACACTCTGGCTCCTGAATGACCACACAAAGCCAGGCCGGCGGTATTAGTACAGATTGTGCTCAACTTAATTTCATTGTTTAACATCAGTGTAAGCCACTGTCAATCATGTGGTCGAAGGACTGATTTTATGTTAGGCAACTATGAATAAGTAATGAATGATAATCATGTGGGGTTTACTAACCTCTGGATACGACCACTCTGGGGAGTAGTCTGTCACACCAAACAGCCTCCCAGTCTCCTGGAGCAGTCCCAGAGCTCCCTGCTCCACCTCCGAGCCCTGCAGGTGGCCCGCTGCTGTGCCATGCTCCTCTCCTGCTGCCCCCTCCTGGGGCATCAGAACCCCAGTGACCGCTGCCCCCACCCCGCCCCCAGACCCCTCGACTGAGATGAAATCATTGATGAGATCAGAGAACTGGCTTCCAAATGAAGCCTCAAAACCTTCCAGACTGATGGCTGATCCTGCCCCAGCTGCTGCGGCCGACACGCCCCCACCTTGCTGAGGAAGAGGAGAACTGTAGAGCGCCCCCTCGATGCTTGGACCTGCAGCTATCGACTCAGGACTGGCCCCAACTGAACTGCTGGCCCCTGGCAAACTTACACCATTACAGAGAATCTCGTTTTCCCCTCCCCCTCCTCCGCCCTCCTCTCCCCCTCCATTGTCATCTGTGGGTTGCAGGTAGTGCTCTGTGTCCACGCTTGCGTAGGCCTCGTGAGGATCCCCAGGCTTGAGCAGTAACTCTCCTCCATTCTCAGAAGTTTTGTCTAAGCCCCCCATCTCCCGATGTCCCCTGCTGCCTGACTGGTCGACGGTAGTGTCCTGTGTTGTCAGGGGAAACGGGCCCACTGCTGCTCCTTGGCCGTTCCTTCCACACAGGCCCTGCTGGTCTGGGCTGGCTTGGTGGAGATGTGTGTGCGGATCTCTATTGGTGACCGGAGAGTCTGTTGGCACTGTGGGCAGACCTATGTAAGGTTGGGCCTCACCCGAGTCCTGGGTTCCCTCTGTACCATTGGTCTGCAGCTGAGAGGGCTGGCTTGTCTGGGGGGAGGCCTGGAGGAAGAGGCTTGGGGAAGGGTGGTGTATAGTCTGGTTAAGACTTGTGACACAGGCGGTTGACATGACAGCACTGAAGTCCATTTGCTCCAGGGTGGTGCTGGGGCTGAGGCCGGTTCCCTCTCCTACATAGCTACTCTGCGTGGCCAGCGGCTGCTCCAGGGGCACCGGTTCCGTCTTGATGTTGTTGACAAGGGCTGGGTTGTAGAGGAAGGTGTTAGGGGAACAGTGGAGTCCTCCATCATCACCATTACACCCCTCCGTCTTCCCTCCACCTCCACCATACGTCTGGCCCTGCTTGGGATTGTTGAGGAAGCAGTCGGGGTCAAAGGTCATGGTGTTTTCAGGGATGCTAACTGCGCCGCCAGAGTCTAGAGAGCTGGACAGAACCAACTCCCCTCCCTCCCCTAAGCCCACCCCACCAGGAAACGATGCAAACCTCTGGTTTTCGGGGGCCACAGCCAACAGGATGCCAGCGGTGGTACTCTCGTGGGCAGATGCCAGCAGGTGGGTGTGACCAGCAGAGTAAACTGAATCCCCAGTCAGTGTGGTGACCTCCGACATGAACACAGCGGTGCTCTGTGACAGACCAGTGCCAATGGAGAGGGCAGGACTGTCGGCCATGTCGCTAGTGATTGACAGTGGGGAGCTCTGGGTGGTGTCAGGGACCTCCACCTGGTTGTTGGAAGTGGAAGAGGACACCTCCATGCTGCTCTGTGGAAGTAAGGAGGGTTTGGTTATCCTGCCATTCCTCCTCTCTCCTCCGCCCACTCTGCCCCTGCCCCCCCCAGGACTGGGCTCTGTCTGGCCTTCTGACACATCGCTGTTCTGGACCTCCGTGCCATCTGCTTCCTCGGCTCTCTGGCCTGCCGCTACACCAGTACCCACCGCAGATCCACCCCCTGCTGCTGCCCCGGACTCCTGCTTGGATGAGATGATGCGCTGCTTGACGCTGGAACATTTCTGATGCAGGCTGCTTCCAGCACCTGACAGAAGAGATGAGCGGAGGAAAACACAATTTTACACAAAGCACACTCTGATCATATTATCTTTATATTTATGTCAATCTGTAAAGTAATGTTGAATTGCCTCGCTAACATTTGACAGTGTGTAACGGCGCCCTCCAGTGTTCAGAGTCTACACTACACAACTGAGTTAATTGAACAGATGTTCAAAAAACACATGTATGCAAAACAAACTATTTGCTTTTTTTACATCAAATTTTTTTGAACAATATGTTTCAAGTTTCCAAATTAGACTTCCTCATTTACATTTTCTGGATTTAGCCCAAGTAAAATAACAAACACCAAAGAGTTGAAGTGTCAGAGACCTAATGCCCATTAAATCCCAATGACCACAGAAGGATCAAGTCGGTGTTTGAGAGACGAGAGCTAGGGAAAGGAAAAAACACAAAGCTATTTTGTTTGAACAAATTAGGGCAGACAGAGGGACAAGAGGGGATACGATTCAGATAGGAGACAATTCAAGTACTTAAGTCAACAAGCCACTTAGTTTTGGGCAGCTGTCCTTATATGCCTGTTTGAACCAGATCAAAAGATGGCTGAGATTAGGTAAGTCTGAGTGTCTACGTGTGTTAGTATGTGTACTGGAGTTATCTACTCCCTGATGCTCAGCTATGAATAATACATGCTGGATATTTCAGGCATCTCTGTCTTCCTTCCCTGTATTCTTCCCTTTCTTGTTTGCAATGATTTTCTGCCTCTAGGTGGCAGCATGGCGCTGACTGTTGGAACCATCAAGTCTTTCCTATCTGCATATAGCCTGGCTGAATGTTAAATTAATACTGAATGTCTCATTGAAAGGTGGCTTGTTAAAAAACATTTTTTTTCTAGAAATCTATCACTTGCTTGTTAAGTCCTGTTTTCACTTCAGATATATATTTAAAAGAGTCTTGATGTTCCAAATGTTTTTTTTTAAATCAAAATTTAAATGAGAAGGCCACTGTTTGAAAACACCTATCTGGGAAAATTCAGGTGTTGCTTTTTGGCTCATTTATTTATGTCTGAGCTAAATTATTCACACCTACAAAATTAGATATTTTTCTTTCATGCAAGAGACATTTTCACATCATCTCCCCTGAATTGTTGTAAGCACCTGTTGTCTCATCTAATAAGTGATGGCATGGTTTCAGACTGCGCCCCTTTCCGCTGCCAAGTTTGTTTATAAAACCCTAAAAACAAGCCAGTGAAGCAAATGATCTATTTTGGATTTACTACACTGGTTTCCTACAGATTAATTTTGAAGCTTGGCTAGTGTAGGGTCATCATCTTTTTCATCACTACTGTACCATGACAAGTGGTATTGTTATTGAGCCAAGGTGACTCACAACCTCGGGTTTTGGAGAAGCGTGAGGGCTGAAATATGAGATCTCTGGAGTAGGAGGGAGGCGAGCGCTGAAATGGCAGTAAACACTAACTCACACATGGGTTTGAGTTGTCCAATGAGCTCCTCCTTGCTCCACTTGGCCCACTCCTTCCTGTCTGTGTTGATAGAGCAGAGGACGGGGCCGCATGGCTTCCCGCTATCGTCCACTGCCGGTACATTCAAGTAGTGCACCAGCACAATGTCTGGGTTCTACAGGACAAGGGCACAAAACACAACCAAACAGAGACATGCACACACTTGGAGTTAGTGTAACACAACTCTGTGTTCATTAATTCATTGTTCTTACAGTACACGGGGAGGGCAAGAGTAAAATGATAGTCTATTTACAAAAAAAGTGGAGGGTGGGGAAAAGGAAAGCAGGAGAGAACGTGGAGGTCAGGGAGGTCGGATGTAGCGTGTCAGATAAGATTCTCACACCTGCCCATAAAAGATTTAACAGCTAAAGCCCACTCATCACTCTCTCTAACCCCTGCAGAGGCTGTGTAGGAATGTGTGTGTGTGTGTGTGTGTGTGTGTGTGTGTGTGTGTGTGTGTGTGTGTGTGTGTGTGTGTGTGTGTGTGTGTGTGTGTGTGTGTGTGTGTGTGTGTGGAAAGAGAGGGAGAGAGAGCGGTTCAGAGTAGCTCTCACTATACTGTAGGCCACCAGCAGACCTATGGAATTTTGACCCCATGAATGATTCAACAGGTGCGTGTGTGTGTGTGTGTGTGTGTGTGTGTGTGTGTGTGTGTGTGTGTGTGTGTGTGTGTGTGTGTGTGAGAGAGAGAGAGAAGCTCCTCTTGATGAAAGATTCAGTAGACAGACTCAGGTGAGGGGGAGGACCTGCTGAGGTGGAACACTTTTCTCTCCAAAAGAGGATGGCACAGTGGGCTGCTACAGCACCACAGTGTGCAGTGTTACAGCACTCACAGACTGATTTATGATCATATTCACTGATGTGTTTTGATATATGTGCGAGAGCAGAAAATAGCACATTTCACATAAAGCAAGAATTTCCCCCTAATATTTCCAGACTGCAGGGATCTAACTAGTTTGGCATGCTGAAAAAGAAAATATATTAGGTTAGGGCAGATTTAATTTTCAGTCAGTGGCTGGAATTCCCTTGTAAGTTTCATGTGACAAATTATGCAGGATATTCTGGTGGAGTTTACATAAATACATATGCATATACATACATTAAAAGAACATTGCTGGGTATTCAATTTTTCTTTTTTTAAACGAACGGAGAGAGGTGAGGAGAGAGGAAGTGTAAATATATACGGGCTTGTTTGAAAATTCATCATGGAACCTGTCACTGAAGATGATGAGGTTCTGGTGACCATATCTTGCATGGGCAGTAGAGGTAGAGATGTGTGCGTGCGTGCTCGTGTATGTGTGTGTCTGTGCGTGCAACTTCTGCTCTCTGTTGTCTTTCACATGAGCAGTAGAGTGAGTCAAACATTTATATGAAAAACATCATGCCTTAATACACAGGAGACACCTGTGCATGTGTGCATATTCTGTGTGTGTGTGTGTGTGTGTGTGTGTGTGTGTGTGTGTGTGTGTGTGTGTGTGTGTGTGTGTGTGTGTGTGTGTGTGTGTGTGCTGTTTGTAGCTCCGGGGTGTTTTCCTTGAGAGGACCACATAGAGTAATACCCCAGTCCTTGATGCTCTCCTTAAGAATTGGGAGCCAGGGTTAGATAACACACTGTGCTCTGGAACTCACTGTTAACTTCAGGCAATGAAATGCTCTGAACACTATGGGAGCTTTATACAAGACCTACGGGCCGAGCATATTCTTGCAGTACTCGAGTCGTGGAACTGTTTGTGTGTAGGCCACTCCACTCAGCCACACAACATCAAGTTTTATTATGGGCCCAGCTTCGTGATAGTATTTTCCGTATATAATCTGCCTCATTAATTTAAAAGAGGAGGATGTTTATTGCGGGTTTATGGTTTAGCTTAATGTTTAGTGTTTTGAAAATATAATGGACACTTGTGTAATATGCTATATATTCTCTGGTTGTCCAGTTTTGTGTAGAGTGGTGAATAAAGCCTTAACATAGCTGGAATAAATGTCACAGAATGACTATTTGTTATGAACAGATATTAACAAATTATTTCCACAATTTAAACACTGTCAAAAATGTGATTTGTATGTGTATATATGCGTCAGAAAAGGCAAGGTGGGACAGGGGGTGGGCTTACCTGCAGCAGCCAATAGCATCTACGATGGAAGGTGGGGATGATGGAGGAGTGGACGTAGCAGCCATACAGACACTAGAGAGAGGAGAGGAGAGGAGAGGAGAGGAGAGGAGAGGAGGGAAGAGGAGGGAAGAGGAGGGAAGAGGAGGGGAGAGGAGATTGCCGGGAGGTAAACAAGAGAAAAGGAAGGAATCAAAACCAAAATTGAAAAAGGGGGAGAAAGGAGAGGAGAGTAAAGGAGAGAACAGGAGAGGAGAGCTTAGGTTATACCCACTTAGGTTGTATTGATTGCGGTGCTAAAACTAAATTGCAAACATGCTGTATGCGTTTTTTCCTAATGTCTTTTCTAAAATACCATAAATCTGATGTTGACAATTACAGCACAAGAGATGGTGAAATTTACTGCCTCAGCAGGACCAGACAAAAACCCACTTGGAATTCATAAAAAGTCACAATGTTGTCAGCTCACAGACACTGCAAGAGAGATCGGAAACAGTGAAGAGGACGAAGAGGAGGGTGAGGAGTGAGGTGGATGTGAGAAAAGCACAGAGTGATAGTTGAGTGTCAAGGTGGAAAAGATGAAGAGGCAGTTTGGGATAAGACTCCATCCAACAGAGGATGATTACATAAATACAAAATAGTGTGTACATGTGTAGAAAAGCGGAAATCAACAAAAATTGCAGAGGTTTATACTTTAACATTTTGTTTGGAAGTGTTGCCCTGGGTATGGAATATATCAATACTGGTGCCAGTGAAGTGGTTTCTGAACCAACGCCAAAAATGTTTTTCTTAATAACACAGGTCAAATAATATTAAATATGTTATTCTATAGATGCATTTTTTGTATGAACTATCTTGAGTGCATCAGTGTGAAATGCAAGGCAGCTGTACAAGAGACAGTCTCTCATAGTCTAAAAGGAAATTGCCATCTCAATCAGTAAGTACTGTGTACCAAGGTCTACGTAAGACATTAAGCCAGGTTTCAATTTCTTGACATTTATCAATATTCTGTGCTATGGGAACATTTTGGTCAAGGCTGAAACTGTGCCGAGGTTCGATGCCTAATGAGGAGTGTGTTTGTGGTGTTTCACAGAGGAAAGATGAAATGATGACAGAGGTCTTCTTTCAAGGTCATCACGGTCATTTCTCCACATGCACTAATAACATGAATCACACGCTCATATGAATTTGTTGTTTTCCAAGACAGAAATTGCACACGCAAACACAAATACTCAGCGATCAGGTTGTATATAATCAACACCTAAAACTTGTCCTGTTTCCTTTCATGTACACACTTCTATTTTCTTGCCATTTTGCCTCTTCTCAGAAGTAGCCCGCCCTCTATCTAAAGTGTGTTTTGCCAAAGGCAGAGTGCATTTCCATATATTTCCATTTGATATGAGGAGGCTTTCCATCCAGGGTTATGTTTTTCTCTCCAGCTTCCTGCCTCTCCCCATCCTCTTTCTCTCCCTCTGCTCATCTCTGCGTTCTGCTCATTCCCTCATTCCCGTCCCTTGCTCTACACACTGCACGCTTGCTTGGGGGAGGGAGAGTCCTGAGAAGGAGGGTGACACAAACAATTACCGAGCAACTGCCAGGGAGAGGAGCACTTTCTGTTACAGATGTATGTGTGTGTGTGAGTGTTCAGGCAGGAATGTAGAAAAATGAACCGCATGTGAGATGAATGTCAAAGTGAGTGTGGGGTCGTAACTCATAAAGGTGGAGATAAAAATATTAGATCTCAATTATTCTTTTTTCCTTTTTGCTTGTCTCCTGCTGACCTTTAACACAAAACTACTGAGCCATCTGGAAACATCCATGTGCCTCCTGTCTCTCCTTCACTCTCCCTTCTACTTCGTTCTTTCTGTTTCTGACACATGCACACTCACTACTCTCACCTCCTGGTATATTCCTGCTGAATAATCAATTTTTGAGCTGGCTGATGTGACTCTCACTCACACACACACACACACACACGCGCGCACAGACGCTGCCTTGAGACTGGATCGATACCCCTCTCTGTTCTGCTGAAGGAGGCATTGACATCATTCCTGGCCTTGGGCCAAACACACTCTTATCTTTCAGAAAGAGAGAGAGAGAAGGAGAGGGAAAGAGGGGAGTCGGGAAGGGAAAGAGAGAGAGAGAGAGCGAGACACCACTTGCTCCCAGGTAGCATATTGGCCTGTAGCTTCTCAGCATGTGTGTTTGTGTGTGCATTCGTGTGATACGCATGTCTCCTCGCAGTGAAGGAGAGTAAGTTAAGGACAAGACAGGCAGCAGTAGAAACCGTACTCGGTGCCAAAGGACCATCGACTTGTTGTTCCTCTGCAGCCTCTCACCTCGACTCCCTGCACTTTGAGCTTCATGTGATCCTCTCGGGTGGTCTTCCCGTCTTTCCTCTTCTTCCAGCAGTAGCCATCTTTCCTGTACTTCACCTTCTTGCGGTTGTAGAGAATCATAGAGCCATTTTGAGGCCTGGTGGTAAAGAGACAGACAAACACACAGTGTCGCATTATGTTGATCATACAGAGTAAATGTTGCGGTCATTTCGTTGAAACTGAGAGCAATTCAACTCCATGGAAACCAACTAAAAAAACGGTGTTCGAGCAAAAAAGTATGAAAATTCTCTTGCGTTGCTGTTTCTTAAACACCAACTGGAACAAGCACGAATATGTTACATCTGTAAATGTTACTCTCACACAGTTTAGTTAGCTGGTCCCATGCACCCCTTGCATACACAGACTCATACTCCTACGTGTTAATATTTTAGTAGGGTGATTTATCAGCACAGCAGGAACATCGGCCTCTGAGCTCCCATTCTATATACACTTGGTGGGATGAACATACACGCACACACATACACACACTGGAACGCGCGCGCAAGCACACACACACGCACACACATACACATACACACACCAACACACACCAGGAGCCACACATGTAGAAAGACAGAGATGCTGTAGTGATATCAGACATGGCAGGACCTACAGCTGTGTGTTCTTTGGACTCAATGTCAAACCTGCTGCTCGGCAATCAATCATTTCACTTGGAAAACATTAAGGACAGGTGTGTGCGCATGGTTCTGCGTGCGTGCGTGTGTGTGTGTGCGTGTGTGTGTGTGTGTGTGTGTGTGTGTGTGTGTATGTAGGTGGAAGAAAAATGCTTCTCGGCCTTATCTCATGACAACAGAACGAGAACAGGCCCGTTAACAATCAATAAACTAACACATACTCACAAGTGCTCGCTCTCCCTCACACGGTCATGTGCACGTAGGCACACACACGCATGCACACACACATTTATGCACCTCCTCTCTCCTCTCCTTAACCTCCTCTTCCCGATCAACCTCCAGTATTTATCCCTCTTATCATACTATCTCTTCATTTTCTCTTTACTGCTTCCTCAGTCCCTCCATTCTCCACTCTGTTCCATCTTTTCTGATCTTCTCATTTCATCTGCTCCCTCTAGTCCGATCACAACCCCCTTTTTTTACTCTTTTTTCATCACCTCCTCTCCTCTCCACTACCCCCCACTCTTCTCCTCTGATCTCCTCTCCTCTCCGAATTTGATGTAGCCACATCTATATGGACCGAGATGATTGCAATTTACTCAGAACACTGTGTGTGTAGTGAAATTGAATTTACTTTGAGCTGATTTTCTTTGACACCTTAAATCTGTTCTGTTTTGGGGAGAGCCTGCCAGTTTCTTAGTGGAGTGGAGACCCCCACCCTCCGATCAAAGCCGAGTTTAGTCTCTGTCTCGAGCTGTGTGAGTCATCTCAGAGCTGCTGATTCTAATTATGTTATGGAGAAGATGGATGAGATCAGATGTGTGCCTGTGTGTATGTGTGGGTGGGAAATGCGTGCCTGTTCCTATGTATGTATGTGTGTGTGTGTGTGTGTCTGCGCATGGAGGTGCGCGCACGTGGATGGTACCCATGTTCGCAAACCTTCCGATTCAAGCAGACATAAATGCTATTGATTGTAACTGGACTGTGATGTGTGGGATATAAAAAGCTTTTCTACCGTTCCACAGTGTAGCAGAGCGAAAACAGAGAAGGCAAGGGGAGGAGAGTGGGAAAAAAGACGGCAAGATAAAGAGACATTGTGGGCGAGAGAGAGAGGGTCCAGCAAAGGGAGGAGAGATGGAAGGAGGAGTAGATGAGAAAGGAGAGGCTGAGAGGAGCTAATAGTCATTACGTTGAACTGATAAGGTATTTCAGTGAGGGGGGAAAATGAAGGTCATTGATTGTTTCCTTAATATTACCCCCCACATGTGCAATTGCATGCACAAATATGGATACCAACACAGACACATTCAGGCTTGCACATAAATGTCACCGGCTCCATTGGCTGAGCTCCTTTCCATCTGATGGGATTAGGTGTAATCTGTTTTAATCGTGCCTCGTGTCATGTGTAAATGGGATTATATCTAACTGCTGCTCAATATCACCAATATGACTGCTGCTGCTGCTGTTGCTGCTGGGGCTGTATGGCAGCACAACCAATCAATGAGAAATCCATCCACAACATAAACTGTGCTGCTGGCCTCAGGCTGCTCCTGAGAAGAGTCCTTCAGCTCGCACAATGGCAGAGCAGGGGCATCACCTCGGGCTTCGGTGGTGTCAGTCATCAGGAATGGGGCCGTGAGACGGCCGCTGCGCTCACTTTACTTTTTCTTTCTTCTTTTTCTTTCCTTTCTCACCTCTTTTTTGCCTTGTTATTCGGCGCTTCTCTTTCTTTATCATCCCTACATCTGCAGTAAATGTCAATAGGGTGATTTATCAACACTTCAAAATGCCATTTTTCATCTGTCTTCCATTTTCTCTTTCCCTTCCTCCTGGCCACAGCCTTCACCCACTCTGGAAAAGAGCTACTTATGGTTAATTTGGATCGATGAATATTCAGTTCTGGCATGTGAATCCCTGTTCCCACCCCATCATATAGACACACTCCTACTCCCCCTCCCTTTGAACCCCCCCTTCACCCTGCTATGTCTGAATTATACATCACTTATCCTAATACATTTACATTTATTAATACTCCATTTTCAGCTGACTAGGTGCTTTACAGTCCAGCCATGTTCTAGAGCGCTCTCTACATGTAGAGTGGGTCGTCAGCAGGACGTGCATCGAAGTACATCGCTAATGTTTTAATCAAACAAAGACACAGCTATTGGCATTGAACCAACGTGAGTAACTGGATGATTGAGTGATTCTTTGTGTGAGAGAGTGTGTGTGCGTTAACCATTGTCTGCACTTGTCTCACCTGGTTTTTGGCGATGTCGTCAGCCACTCATCATGTTTCTCAAAAGTGATGAGATATGCAGCAATCTCCTGGGGAGACAAAGACAAGACAGAAAGGTTACACTGGTGAGTGTGCATGAGAATGTGAGTGTGTGTGTGTGTGTGTGTGTGTGTGTGTGTGTGTGTGTGTGTGTGTGTGTGTGTGTGTGTGTGTGTGTGTGTGTGTGTGTGTGTGTGTGTGTGTGTGTGTGTGTGTGTGTCAGAGGGAGATAAAACATAACAGGTATTTCCAGATGACCTGCTGATGTCCAGAGAGAGTATATGTCACTATCTGATTGCCATGGTGTGGTCTGGGTGCCTGATTGGTCACAGAGCAACCAGTCAGGAGGCAGATATAGAGGACAGACCCTCAGGGCCAACAACCAATCACGCTCACCAACACACTGATGTCTCCCTCCACTAGGGAGGAAAAGCTATCTCTAAATACACACACACACACACACTCGCCACATAAACACACGCACACAGAGACTGGGGGAGCGGACCCATACACTAGCTGAGAGAGTGCACTGATAGGAAAAGTTTTCTTGTACTTTGCAGTTTCCCAGTTTCCCGTCAGATAAAGCTTGCTCCTAACTTGATTCTTAATTCCTCCGGCTCTCTTTTCATCTCCGCCGCTCTCCTCTCCTCTCCACACTATTTCCTCTACACTCACATGAATCCAATAAGGAAAAAAAGAAAGTTCAAATCATACAGGTGCATTCTACCGAGAGCAAGCAAAACAAAACGTCCGTACTCCGAGATGGAGACATACAGACGCACAGATGCAACCGAAAAGAAACCGTTGTTTATACCTCACACTTTTGTAGTCGCTCACGCAACATCGCCTTTTTCCCTTTGCTCGCTGAACTCTCTTACCCCTGGCTTCCTCCTTGAAACATCATTCTCTCTTCCCCATCTCTGACTCCCATCTCACCCACTTGTTGTGAAAGACTATGAAATGTAAATTGTCCTCTTAAGGCAATCAGTGTTTGAAATGTGGCACAAAGCAATAGTGAAAAAGACATCAACACTCAAGCACTCCTTCATCTACCCCCTCAGATCAACAGCCTCCCCTCCAGACCTCCTCTTTCTGTGTGTGTGTGTGTGTGTGTGTGTGTGTGTGTGTGTGTGTGTGTGTGTGTGTGTGTGTGTGTGTGTGTGTGTGTGTGTGTGTGTGTGTGTGTTTGATTTTAGGGTATTTGTCCCAGTTTGACACAAGAGCCCTCCAGCTTCACACCTATGAGAAAATATGGAGGGACAGAGAGGGAACAAAAAGGCAGGGGGAGACAAAAAGAGAAAGCAGCTGGAGGGTGCTGGCACTTAACTGATTGTTTTTTTTTTAGTATCCTCCATTCGATCCTCACGTCCCAACCCCCCGCTGCCTCATCCGGCATTTATATGTGTGTTTATATGTATGTGTGTGTGTGAAGGGGGGGATGGGTTGGATTTGGTAGACTCATCACACCCTTAATAATTATCACTATCAAGCTGGTCACTGTTTATATTTCTTTCTGTCTGAGGCTCAGAAAACCGCTCCGAGCTGTGTTTGGGTTGGCTACACAGACACATTTTTAGCCATAGCTAGGCACAACAACACACACACACACACACATACACACACATAGGAGTGCCTCATTCATTTATGCATCTATTCATTAGCTGTGACAGGCAGCCACCTCTCCTCCTCCCAAACCACTCCGCAGCAAGTCAATATCCTATACGGCCTCAACAGCCCCGGCCAGGCACACGGGCTCCCCTAGTGACTGTCAGCCAGTGGGAGGCGGGGGGAGAGAGAAGAAGAGAGGAGACGAGGGGCTGGGAGAGACAGAAGGATGGGAGGATTAAGAAGGAGGGAGAGAGACTTGCAATTAAAGGCCTGCCCCATAAGAGCCATTAAAAAGCCAGAAACAGAAGAGTCAGCTGAAACAGCAGTCTGACACACTCTAAAACACACCCACACACACAAAAACACACATGCACACTCACGCTGCAGACACACACTGCTGCTCACTCCCTCAACCAGCACACAGGCACGCACACACACACACACACACACACACACACACACACACACACACACACACACACACACACACACACACACACACACACACACACACGCCCATGTGAAGAGTGACAGAAGTGAGATGCTGAAGGTCGATCCTCAGGAAGTCACAGTTATTGTCCCAGTGGAAACCAGTGATGGAGCGCTTAGAGTATGCCTGGCGACACAGTGACCCTTCAGGGATGTGTGTGCGTGCATGTGTGTGTGTGTGTGTGTGCGTGCATGTATGCGGCGGCAGGCATGGGGCGTGGCAGGCAGGCAGGTGTGTGTGCGTGCAAATGTGTTAGCTGTGCCAGACGCAGGGACAGGGACAAGCATCTTTCTCTAGAGATCTACTCTAGAAACCCAGACGTTCTGCATGTCTGTATGAGTCTACGTAGTAATACATTACGACAGCCCCAGCTGAACGTACGCATACCCATACACACGCACACACACACACACACACACACACACACACACACACACACACACACACACACACACACACACACACACAGACGCACACATTTCCCAACACGCACCTATTACTCTCTGTCTGTGTGTGAGAGAATGTAAAGAGAGAGAGAGAGAGAGAGAGAGAGAGAGAGAGAGAGAGAGAGAGAGAGAGAGAGAGAGAGAGAGAGAGAGAGAGAGTTACTTAAGAAATATCTAACAAAGCAGAGAGCATGAGTGGGAAGTTAGATTGGAGTGAGCGATGCAGTTGGGGAAATCAGCCTCCCACTCACGCATCACTGAGACCATCTCCCTCCAAGAAACTGGTGGCATGTACAGAAAAGCAGACAGCCACAGACACAAACACACACACACACACAAACACCGGCCGCAGGGAGTTTTCCAACGGAGGGGAGGGAAGTGGGGGGTCGCCTACACCACAACAGACTTATACAGGAGCTTTCCCCAGGGAGATCCCGTTATAGGGTCTGTCTGAGTGTCTGCGTGTGTGTGTGCATGCACATATTAAGTCTAATGATGAGCATCACCCCGACAGAGATCTGGAGAAAACAGAGCTGTCTGTAAACTGGAACTGTCTCATCCATTTCGAAGTGCCTCAAATGAAGGCTGCTGCTGGTTCTCACAGAAATCATGTGGCATTGAACACTTCATATTTTTGCAGCGCGAGGTCGTTGCAAAGTGAGGTGTCCTTTTCAACCACAGCATCCATCCCTGCCTTTCTCCTTGAGCGTGGTAAGTCTTGTATACATATATGGGCGAAATAACTGCATTAGCATTACCAGGGGAGGTTTGCTGATGCTGTAATTTGTTCCAGAGCACCTCCACCGGTTCTCTCCTTCCCAGAACAACCCTGTCAGTGTCTGATGTTGATAGACACTCTATCCAAAATTGCCTCCTGTTTTTATTACTTCATTTTCTGCAGACTACAGGCTTCTGTGTGTGTGTGGGCTTTTTTGTATTTTGATCTGGAGCACTATCTCCGCCATCCGTTCAACCCACATTTTATTGATCCTGGTCTATTTTTAAACAGGGCTCATCATGTAAAGTGAGCAAGTATAACAATGACAATTTTCATGCTAAACCTATATCGTCATACAATTTTATTTTAACTGAAATAATCAATAATAATCCATTAGAATTGAGAGGTGCCTGTGGGCATGTCATTATCCACAGTTGTTGACAGAAGTGTGACAGAGTCGACCGCTCAGCGTTTCTGTGCGTAATATTCAAACAGTCCTGAGTGACCTCTACGATCACAATGGTCAAGGAAGCAGTGGCTGCGTTTAGACTCCAAATTTAAGATTATGCTGCAGGGGGCTGAAAACAGAGTTGCATTATGCTTTAAGCTGGCATAAATGATGAGCACTGTATTGTAAACCAGACCAATAACGTCTTGTTTGCACTCTGTTCTTCTAAACTGGCTAATTAAAATGTGTACTTTATCTCTCACCAGTAAGAGAGCCAGACAGTGAGTTACGACGAGTATAATCTTGTTCTGTTCTAGACACACAATAAAATTGCATCAAGTCTTTTGTAAACCAGAGCAATAATGTGTGGTTTGTATTATATTCCCAAACTGCCTCGCTCCCCACTGTGTTTTACTTTCAACAGCCTTTATAATACCTCCACTGGCTAATACAACTGCTTAATGCTGTTTCCATAACAACTGTTGCAAAGCCCCTGATCAGAATTCATCCCAAGCTTGCCTTGTGTTTATCATATAAACACCTCATCACACACTGGGCAACACACATGCACGTCCGTGGACATAAAAGACTTGTACACACACGCATACAAATGGGCCGACTATTAATACACAAAGTCGCTTGTGTGAAATAAATAAATAAATACGAATACAACTTGCCCCGACTTTCTCTGTCTCTCCTCCTCCTGGTCTCTTGGTGACACACATCGCATTGACAAGCTCACACACTAGTGCACCCACCACCCCCCAACCACCACACACACACACACACACACTTTAGTGCGTTTAGTCGTTGGAGGACAAGGTCTGACCTTCAGCCGGGACCCGCCCCTGTCACCTGGTTAGGAGGGAGACAATCGCATCACATTCATCTCTGTCACAGTGCATCTCTCACAACAGTCATACACACGCTCATGCACATGCACACATGGACATTTATGCACACAAAAATACCTCCCATGTTGCCCACATGCTAGGATGCAAAGGCATGAACAGGCGTATACACACACACACACACACACACACACACACACACACACACACACACACACACACACACACACACACACACACACACACACACACACACACACACACACACACACACACACACACACACACACACACACACACACAACCCCAGAGAGGCTTGGTCTCAGAAGAATCTGTGTGGTGGCTGCTGACCATGTGACTGACGGCTTCGTAATGAAATAGTCACTCTCCCCTCTCCCTCACTCTTTCACTCTTTCACTCCCTCGTTCCCTCTCCTTTTGGTTTGACCTCTCTACTTCCTCTTCCCCTTCTCTCCTCCCTTCAGCTCAACCAGTTTCCTCCTTTTTTTCTGTCTAACTTCCCTCTCATCTCTCATTCACCGATGTATAGAAGTTCAAATGGTGAAGGTGACTACTGCACACATACATATGCAGTATGGAAAGTAGTGCAAACTTTTTTAGCAGGGACCTGAGAGCAAGGAAGAGTCAGCTCCAATCCACTGAGGGAACATCAATCATATTTTTCTAAGACTTCCCCTCTCTCGCGCACCTTACCTGTCCTCTTCTTCCTGTACTGTATTTGCATTTGAGGAGACGGCCCCCTCTTGCTCAGCAGGGGGGCGAACACATCAAAGCCAGCAACAGGTGTTTGGTGTCAAACACAATGCCAGGACCCCTGCTGCGCCAGGGCGTCTTGGATAAAGCCTGTCAGAGTCCTCAAAAAGTCTCACAAAAGTTAACCACGAAAGGGTGCACAACTCTCTCTCACACACACACACACACACACACACACACACACACACACACACACACACACACACACACACACACACACAATGATGCAGAGTTGAAATCTGTAGCGACAAATGTGTGTGTTTGTTTTAGAGAGAGAGAGAGAGAGAGAGAGAGAGAGAGAGAGAGAGAGAGAGAGAGGTGGGGGTGTCTCAATGAAGGAGTCTCCAGTGGTTGTGTTAACCCCTGATGCCTCATCTCACTCTGAGTCATTGCGCCCTCTGAGGCTCGTCTCTGCTCTGCTATTGTTGATGTTATTGTTATTGAGGAGGCTTGGTTTGTGAAGAGACAGAAACAGAGAGGGATAGAGAGGCACAGAAATAGATAGAGGGAGAGAGAGAGAGAGAGAGAGAGAGGGAGAGAGAGAGAGAGAGAGAGAGAGAGAGAGGGGGGAGAGAGAAAGAGAGAGAGAGAGAGAGAGAGAAAAAAGAAATAGTGTGTGCCACCTCTCATTGGCATAAATACTTGTTTACAACTAGACATAAATTGGCATCCTGTCAGTCAGTCTCTCTATTTCTCTCTCCTCTAACTCCCTTACTATTTCCCTCCCTGTCTCTATCCGTATCTCTCTCTCTTCTTCTCTCCCTCTGTGCTGCTAAGCGTATTACAACACTCCCTGGTTCAGCCCTCTCTCATTACCATATTCTAATTACATTCGTTAAGGGGAGCATTTGGGAGTTTAATGAATAAATTTGAAAGATGGGTCTCCGTGGCGATCTTTAGGTTTGTCTCCCCCTCAGCCAACTAAGGATGGGAGCACACGTGTGTGCGTGTGTCTGCGAGGTTTGCACACCTGTTCGGTACGTGCGCGTGCTCTCGGTAAATATCACTGTAGCTCCATTTCAGAAGAAACAAACAAATCTAGTTAACTGCTGGAGCTCACGTGGAGTCCTCCTTCCAAAAGAATCCATTCAAAATTCTGTTTGTCGACTCCAAATAAAGATTTCATGTCATTTGTTTGTTGTTTTGGAGAAAAAAAGTGGGAGCCACCCATGTTGAAGCCATGCATATTTAACTCTCCTCAAGCTTCAAAAACAAACTGCCAAAGACAAGCATCAAATTACAGATGTACAAATTGTCTGCAATCTTGGGTTCATCTTTCCCACTGACAACAGACCTGCAGGCTTCATACTGTGAGAGGAGCAGTTGGACGTAAAACAATCATAAGCAAAAGTAAACATTAAAGGTTATCAACCCTGCTCGAGTGATTGGCTCCAACTGTTGTATGTTGATCTGATCTGTCTCCGCGAGGCCCCGGGCTGTGCACCTGAATTGACTCTTACTATGGACTCACTCTTTCAGGGTATTGCAAACTGTGATATATGGTTTAACAGAGGAGTCCCAAAAGCATTCCCAATCCTGTTGTTTGCCAGCTCGTGCTTCAATAAGTCAAGAGGCGGGCAAGTAGAAAATTCACCTACTGTTCAGAAATAGAAACAGCAGGAATAACTAACGAAATGATGCACAACTGTCCTTGATTACAGACAATCAAACTATTCGATGACAGATTAAAGATGCAGAACCTGCTTTAACCCCTTCCTCGCGGAATTGACTTTACTCATTTTCCAGTTGACTTGTCCTGAGTCATAACCACAAATCAGGAGTCAGCAGAATTTGGGCACTGTCTGGAACTTATTTATTGCATCTTGTGGTAAAAAGAATGGCTGTGTTTCATTTTGAATTCAGTTTGAAGTAGACCAATCCATCTTGAAATGTCTTCATGACTGTCTCTTGGCTGAAACCGCTGCATGAAGGACAGACTGCGCTCCGCCATGGCTCGGAAAATACGTGGAGAGTGAGCTGCTGAAAGTGATGTTATCTGATGAACATATGCTGTTCCGATAATAGTTCATAAGTGTACGGTATAGTGCATCAATAGATCCAGAGGGGCTCCTCTTCACTGTATATTTACAGTGATGATGCATTGGACAAGGTAGAGCCCGGTGTCATCACCTTCTCTTCAAGCACTGTGAGTCATGCAGTGGGCGCCAAAGTATGTTTGCTATCTTTAAACTTCTACATGATGTAAGTGTATGTATATAAATAAATAACAGACGGGGATGAGCAATACAACCAACATTTTTACAGCAGCAATAACCATTTGTTGCCTATGGAAAACTATCATGACCTTCGAGAGACATTTGTTTGCTTAAATCTAACTGCTCTCATTCATTAAGTGCATGTAGCCATTCAATAATTGCTCTCGTCTAATGACCTTTTAGAGATTGAGGAGGGGAGAGACATCAGTCATTGCTGTCCGGGCTGTCCTGGTAACTATCCACCTCATGTGAACTGTAATGGGCCGTGACTTCCTAGTTCAACATGCAATGGCATCCTACAGTAGACAAAGACTGGAGCCTGGAGTCGCACAGAGAAAGTGGTGCTGTTGTTATATCGGACACTGACTTTGTCCACATGGACAGAAATATTCAGATATGAACTTGATTGTGTACATTATTAGATATAATATACATATTAAAGTTTATGACGCTGCCATAGAAACAGCATTTCATTTTATTTTATTCTAGACCCCAATTCGGCAAAGAATTGAATTGAGAAAGGTGTCAGCATGGTTCTGGAATTGAAAATTCCATTCATTTTCTGAATAGAGAGTTTGATTATCAGCCATAATAAAGTAACCATCCAAGGTAGACTTACCACAGGTAATGAGATGTGAAACTATGTTAACAACAAGGTTAAATTCAAGAAGAAGTGCGCTGGAAGTGGTTGGAAAGGGATCATTTGCAATGATTTATGGGATGCGTAGTTCCTTCACTCTTAAAATAATCATGTGCGCAGTCTCATACCGTTGCCTTTTTAAAAATGTTTTATAGTCATGATTCATCTTGTAGCTGATCTGCCTGGTTCCAGGCTTAAAACTGATTTCATTCAGATTTTCTGAAATGTCAAAGGAGACAATTGAAGATTTATTTCAGGAACCAGAGACGTTGTAAAAGTGGATGGTCACTGTTACACTCTATTCTGATTTTAGTGGATTATGTTGACATGTGTACGTCCTAATTGCATTATAACATCCTATTTGAACATTTGGCGACGTCGACATGTGCACCAGTTACCAACTGCTTGACGTCATAATCTGACTATGCTCTGTAACTGGTAAAAGGGAAAGTAAATGGTATGTTCCATTAGCAACTGATGTAAATCGGAATGATGTCTTATTCAGATTAGGGTCAAATGAATATTGCTGACCGTGTAAACCTAGTAACTGTTATGAGTTGAACATACCAGTATATGAGGTAATTATGCAGGTTGTTAGGTTTAACACTAGCTCATAGCTGTTTTTACTTCTTGCAGGAGTAGTGAGCTAACACTTCCAGTAGATAATGATATTTTTGGGCCACAGTGATTTTGCTTCAAGTATTATAGATGAATTTCGTAGAAGACCGTCACACTGTTAACAACAACTTTCACTGTCGAACACCTAAAGGAACAGTCAGAGCTATCTTCAATCTCTGTCATTTGAGACGAGATGCTAGTGAGACATAGCGAGATGCTCCTCCCTCCACATTAGGTGGTTTATCATCGCTCCTTCCCACTGCTTTACATTCAAACAATTAAATATATGTACTGTCACTATGCAAATGAGGCATCAGTGAAGCTGCCTCCTCAGAGTACAACATGATGGATGATATATTACAGCTGAGCTGGTCTTAGACTAATGACACCACTGCATTACAATACACAATGTAGTACACAGCTTATATCATATCAGCAAAGAGACAGAACACACACACACACACACACGCACACACACAAATGCCACCTTGTTTAATCCCCTAGGAATCAGTGAAATTTGATTATTGTGACTTTAACAAACACTTTCCATATGAGAGTCGACATTCCATACATCAGCAGGAGCGAGGAGGGAGAGGGAGGAAGAGGAGGAAGAGGAGGACAGCAGCGGGGAGAGACAGAGAAACAGAAGTGCTGTTTGAGAGGAGAAAACTGGACACGTACTGTGTTCTCCTGAGAGAAATTGTTCCGATATTATAACCCAGAAACACACACACACACACACACACACACACACACACACACACACACACACACACACACACACACACACACACACACACACACACACACACACACACACACACACATAATGCATGGAGTATCTCACCCTATAATAATTTATATGTGGTATGAATGGTAAATTTCACAGTGAATCTCTTAACTCTAGTGAATGTTTGTCACAGCACCATTCACAGTGTCACACTTCTCTCACTATGTTTTGTTGTGGCTATGATATAGTTGGCAGCCGGTTTACCCCTTTGGCTCAGCTCCTGTAACAAAGTGAGGGCTGGAGACCTAATTGTGAAACATAAAAAACCCAGAAAAAGAGCCAGAGGTAAAACTTTTGCTCGATATGTGTCATCACTTTTGACCTGCATCATATGTTATTAATGTGTGAGGATGGAACAGAACTGAGGTGTTTCTTTGGCACATGTTAAGAAACAGTGAAGGCCCTTGAATTCATGTATTATAACATGGGTACACATTTTTGCTCCAAAATTAAAGTCTTTAATTGTGTTTTTATTGAGTTCATAGAAACAAAGCTCCATGAGGCCCCAAAACATGTTGATGAACACTGTTCACAGTTTGCAGTAAACACGGCGGGAGAGCTCCACGATGATATGACTTCTCAACTCATTAACAGGCAAACACAGACATTAAGACAGCTACCTTGACAGACGCTATAGTAACCGAAAAAAACATGAACCAATTGGTGGGATTATGGATTCTGCCTGTTGTTTTTTATATATGCGTGTATGTGTGTGTGTGTGTGGAGATCAGCTACACCACCAAGACTCTGGCAGATCGTTGTTCACCATTAATTCTGAACCTGATGTAACTCTGTACCCTGTTAACTTTTTCTACCTTGCAAGTTTTATATCAGGCTCTCTTAAACCTGCCACCTCTCCCTGTTTAAAATCCGAATCCTAACACCAAGTCTGTGGTCGATGGCTCACATTTTACGACTAAATATTCATAAATATACATTTACTATTCCCCACACCAGCATCTCCATTATCAAATCAAATAAGCAGTGAGCAAATTAATAATGAGTGAAAAGAAATTAAAGTGTTCTGAAACCACCATTGCAAGTTGACATTTTCTTTATTACTATGTTGTATTTTTCTACATTGATTTTGCACTGTGCAGTGCAATTTAACGACCACATAATCTCACTAGATTTAATTAAAAATAGAGAATACAGCCAGCGAATGACTATTAGTGGGCTGAAGCTCATGAGGCCAACACAGCAACAGATCTGTCCAATAACATCAACAAACCGAACATACAACGGCCTCACAGCACAAACACATGTAGCCCCCTTTTAAGTATATATGTTTGACTATATTAGTATTAATTATTTGGGTTTGTTGATATCTTTGTATTTGTATCTTACAAACATCTTAACTGTCTGGTTTAGGTGAGAGAGGCAGTTAATCATACTGTGTGGAAAATCTTTTTACAGGGAAAGGGTGTACACAGAGGAGAGCATCCTAAATATTTGTGTGAATTGAATAGAATCTAACTTCAATCATATAAATATGATGTTGCATTAGAAAAAAGTCTGTTTAAATACACTGGTGTAAAAGCTGTACAAATTCTTCAGGAAAACAATCAGCATTATACCGGCAGCAACAACAGAAATCATGTAGAAATGTGAAATAGTTAATAATAATAACAATAATAATGATAACACTATTCACCTATACATTAAATCCGAAAATTGGACATTTAATTCATGTTTAGTAAAAGACTAAGGCTGCAGTTCTGATCAATATGTTTGGAGTTATGGTATCTGTGCAATTGTCTACCTGATATACGTATATATATATATATACGCTGTAAAGAATCCCTCAGATTACTCATGTATAACTAATGCAGTCTCGGGTGTCTGCAGATACTTATCACAAGAATTTACAGTAAAATATTGCCAAATAACTGAGTATGGAGACTACCACAGAGTGAGGAATTGAGCTTGAATGAAAAAGTGTCTGGGCATCAGGATAGCAACACATGGGACTAACAGATCAGACCCAAACTTAGAACAAAAACTCCTACTGATATTGTGAGAAGGGTGTACAGTTGGACTTCAGTGCCATTATCTGCTTAGAGTCAAACATGACAAGCTGAAACTGCAATTTCATAATGAGAAAAAAAACGTTTGATTGAAAGCTTCTTTCGTAAAACATGAGCACAGAGTATGAAATATGTGTTGGCTTCAGAGATCTTGAAGAATGTCTAAGTCAGAAAAACAAAGATGCAAAAGAAAAAAACCCTCATTAAAATCAAGAGGGTTCTAGTGGTTCGTGTGTTGACTGAATTTATGCTGTGTTTTGTTGACATCTATTATTACTATTATTTGGAGAAGTGAAGATGCGAAATTGCCACGTGCTGCTGTAAGATATAGATGCTAGTCTATAGTCTATAGCATATAAATTGCTATAGACTCCTGAAGGCCTTGCAAAGTCTGAGGAACAGAACATCATCAAACTTAAATAAAGTGATAATGTTTTCTAGACAAAGCTCTACATACAGTACAATTCCTCCAAACATAGGAGCACAACGACTGCACATCTGCGTGTGTATGCACATGCACACACATACACATTTGAATGCTTTATCGGTCTCAAATGAATTAAATCTAATTTACAAAGGACTCAGATATTACGGAGGTTCTATGTGGGGACATTTAAGGTTACAAAAGGTTTTGTCTCCACTGCACAGCCCGGCTCCTTATTACAGCAGACACTGCTGGTCATTCGGTTCCTTTTGATTGGGCTTGGAAAGTAACAGGAAGTTAAAACTCAGAAGGCACACTCAAAGAAACACATGAAGACACACACAAACGAGCTGAGGCACACAAATTCACACACACACACACACAGACACACACAACAGCCCCGCACTCACAGTCACACATTCCCACTGTTTAATATATTTCTGTGTCTCCAGTTAACAATATTTTGTGTCAAATTATAGTGGGCAAGATAAATAGTGGGTCTGTGCAACACGGAGAAAATAGCACAGGAGAAAAATGTGGGGCTTCCAGTCGCGTAGGAGGAGAGGTAGAGAGAGAGCGAGAGGAGAGGAGAGGAGATGGGAGGAGAGGAGAGACTCAGACACCTGGCTTTCCCTGACTAGACTTGTAAAACCTGGTTAATCCCAGCCCTTTGTGAACTTGTTTGTGTTGATCTAACTGCATGACATGAAAAACACTGAAATACAGATCCCAACAATCTATGCCACATCCATAGTACAAGCTCTTGTGCAAATGAGAGGCTCGCTGGATAATAGACATGTATACAGAAGGAAATAACATTAATGAATAGAATGAATCTAAAGTAATTAATTCTTTGCATTGCTGCACATTGGGTTCACGTTGTCATCGTTTGGTCGGCATGACAGTATGGAGTTCGAGCGGAAATGGAAGTCACAACAGACACAAAATGACAATGGGTGTTAATTGGGCTATGCTTGGCTCAGAGAGAGAGAGATGGAGAGATAGACAAAGAGGAGGAGGGAAAGAGAGAGGGAGGGAGAGAGAGCCTGGAGGACTAATTAGTGATTATAACTTGGCGCTCTCCAAACATAAAATATTTCTCAACCCAAAAGACAGAGGAATGATTAAAAAGAAAAGAAAAGGAATCAAACACAAGGAGCTCTGCAACACCCCTCTGGTATGGTGTGCATGCGTATGCGTGTGTGTACATGTGTGTGCATGCATGTGTGCGAACATCTGATGTGTGTGCACTGGGTTCTTTGCCCCCTCATTAAACTATGCTTTACTCTGGTAAACGGCAACAGTGCAGAGCTCAATGTCAACTGGAGAGGTTATAGCCATAAGCAGACTCTGGGACACACACACACACACACATAAACACACAGATACAAAAACACACACACACACAGAGACACACGTCTCCTCCAAACATGTTCTCTAACAAATGCACAAATGGCATACCCCTTTCATTTAAATATGAAACTTTCTCTAAGTTTCCAGTGGCCCGTTACGTTTGTCTTTGCTCTGGCACGGCCAACAAAATGGAGAGTGTCAGCAGGAGCCAGTGTGAGCTGGACATTAGCGATTCACACATCAAAGTCATAAATCAAGGGCACCCTTACCACAGAATAAATGGAGCACAGAGACCCGGGACTGGCTGTGTGCTAACTGTATCGCCCTGAGTTTCAATAATGAAGCCTTAGTATTTGTTTTCGCATCGTCTGTTAACTGGCGTTTAACGTCATCCCTCCCGTGTTAACTTCCTCTCTGCACACCTCTCCGTTTCATGTTTCACCTACAGGGAAAAATGGGAAATATCTCTACAAAGACATGTAGGGATACAATGCATGCATATTTAATTGAATGTATCTATTTAATGGCTCACAAACAATACTGACATAAATAATACATTAAACATTCACACACGCAGCGCTTTGTTTGGGCTAGACACAGGCGCTCACAGAAGCTTGCACAGCATGCACAGGTGAGCGGGAGTGATATTTCTACCTGAGATTTAGAGCTTTCGCCCTTCACCATTAGTTTTTTTTGGGGGGGGGATCCATTGTACATGTTTGGCATTACAAGCGACATGCTGACAATATCTCGTCTTTCTTATCACCTTTGATGTACTGCACAATCATAAAGAGCGTTTGTGTCACACATGCAACATTGATCATAACATTAGCAGGAATATGTGCGCACACACACACACACACGCACAATCTGTTACCATGGCAACACATATCCTTGACGCACTCATACACACACACACACACACACACACACACACACACACACACACACACACACACAGGAGGCGGATGGGGCAGTGGTCTAACATGTATATGCTTTTTGATCTGCTTCTCATTCAAGCAATCATGTTAGTGTCATGCGGCGGCACAGCCAGACATGGGCGTGTGTGAACTGTCGATGAGCTGCCTTCACACCACAGTGACACAATATATCACTGCGCAATGAGAGCGGAGCTGCGCAATAAAACACTGCATGTTTCATAGCATTGATACCAAAATAATGCCTTTGCTTTTTTGCGCCTGTACAATTGAGCGACACGTAGCGCCCACTCACATGCAGAAGCACTGTGGCACAGACGGCTGTCGTCTGTGTGGTCTACTCGAGTCTGTACCAAACCATTTGACAGTTGCATCATTTGAATCACAGTAGGGGGCTGCTCTAAAGTAGGAACCTTTAACATGCAACATAGCATGTGCATGCATATTTCATAGCTTGAATGTAATCTTTCTAAAGGGAAGTTTATTTGTTATTCAACCCAGACTGGCATCTTAAAATATGAGTCAGGATGTCAAGGGTCCCCTCAAGAGTAGCCATATCTTTTCATGAGCTTGAATCCCAGGACCAGATTCTGAAGTTTGTCTTTGTCGAGATTTAAAGAACTTTCATTCCTTATTTCAGTGCTCCAAAGAATCTGCTGAAACCAAACCAAACAAGTCAGGGTTAGGGCTATCCCGATGGATGAATAAAACAGACTCTACCATCCGTCTGTCCACCTGAGTGTGGTTTGTTATCTAAAACTAGTCTATAGTCTATTACCATGGACAGATACACATACACCCCCAATCTATTATTGAACAAAAGGCTCACGCCTCTGCTCAGCCCTTCAGGGAGGAATCCATCCCTCCATCCCAGAATAATTTCACACATCAGTAGGTACACAAAAGAGAGAGAGGAAGAGAGGGAAGGGAAGGAAGAGAGGAAAGGACAGAGAGGAGAAGGAGGAGTGCACTGAGTAGAAATGTATGGGGTCACAGCTCAGTGCTTGTGGGAGGCCAAGCAAAGAGCCATGCGTGACAAAACAGAGATCAGAGGATCATATGCAATCGCGCACACGTGCAAGAAAATAAACACACATGCACGCACACACGCACTGACATACACATGCCAAGAAAAATGAGAAAATAGGGACATATCAGATGAAGACTTGTAAAGATTGCGACTGACTTAATCAAAGGCATCAAAACACAGGAAGGTAATCTCTTTATCTATCACACTGTGCTCTTCTTATTCACACACAGTGCCTGCACGCACACATACACACACACACACACACACACACACACACACACACACACACACACACACACACACACACACACACACACACACACACACACACATGCAAACACACACACAAAGGATAATCCTAATTCTGAATGCAGACATGTATAAACAGAAACACAAACAGTGAGGATGAGGAAACACAAAAACAATAGCGAATTTCCTTATACGTGAGCACATTGAATTGAAGAATTCTTTGAAAACCCCAAAAAGCACACGCACTGACAACACACACACTCACCCACATGCACACAGATGTGTATACATGCCGAATAATTACTGGGCGATTTTAACATAAACAATTTGTCAATGACATATCATCACACTTCATGAGCAATATCTCGACCAGAACAGTATTACTTTTTGAAGTAACACACACATACACATTTAAGGGATGGGACTGAATAAAAAAATTGATTTAAGTTTGACAGCTGTTTTGACAGCTGACATCTTATTGGTCTGGAAATCCCACATAAGATTGTGTTAGTCTACACTCTATGTTGGACATACAAACTCTCTCTCTCTGTATTAAATTTGATGACCAATGATGATTTCAATTCTCAATGTGCTGCTGATGAAAACTGCTATAGCTCTTTCGTTGTCTGCAATACAGACAGATAACAAACACAGTGGAAAAAAATCAATACCTTTGTTGCAGCAGCTACAAAATAATCGACCACAATAATCTGGCATTGTGCATATCCCTAACAGACACATGCAGTTAGAAACACACACACCGACTGAAACACAAACATGCATTAGATGCACATCGCGCATCCTCCTATGAAAGCATCAAGCAAGAGGAGCAGCAGACACAATGGAGTGTTTAAGTATGCAGGAAACTTTATGCCTGGGTGGAAAAGGAGCTTTGAAGGAATTCGCTGAGGGACACCCAACCTCCCCCTGAACTGAGCCTGTACCTCCTCATCAGAGAGAGAGCGCCAAGGAGAGAGAGAGAAGGAGAGAGAAAGGGAGGGGGAGGAGAGGAAATGAAAGATAAAGATGAAGAGGAGTAGATGGTAAGTTGAAAGGGAGACTTACGGAGAAAAAGAGGGAGAAAGGGCAGGAGAGGGGGCAGGCAACAAGGTGCTCTGGTCTCGTCGCTGCGCTTTGTGCACAATTGCTGTTGGTTAGGCTGATGAAAGTGGAAGTCCCTAACTAACAGCGGCTACCTTGTTCTGAACACACACACACACAGACACACAGACACACTGCCTATTCATGTGTGCACACTGTTCAGTAGGCGCCGGGCTTAACTCCCAGTATGACCTTCATTGAGATGGATTGCATGAAAAATGTAATGACTTTCCTGAGAGAAAAACCACAGGCCAAATCAGCTTTGCATTGCATAATAATGCAGGACTTGGTAATCAATAACACAAACACACAAACACACATCCATAATGGAGTGCACAGCCTGCACATGGAGAAAATGTCCTCGCAGAGGCCAACCACATCACAATGAATGGGGCAAACCACCGGTGGAGAGCTGTGCAATGAAATGCATGAACAAGGAGTCATTGACGATAAATGCCTGCAACCATTTCCACCCATCAAACAATTCCCTAAGCTAAAGCTAACAGATTAAGTCTGAAACAACATGCAGCTCTGTCAAGCTTTTCTCACCCCAAATGTTTAATTCAGGGTCATCTATGGTCCTGAGTAAAGAGCTGTCCCAAACCAATTTGCCCCATTTTACATTGCACCACTTCGCCAGCGGCTGAATTTGTAATGTTCATGCTGCAAATATGATGCTAATTTTGGCCCGAACATGACAGACCCAGCCCTATATTCATGAGGTGTAACCATGTGTTTGTGTGAAAACTACAGTCCGAATAAAGGTTTCAAAAAATATGGTTCACTTGACACTGACTACAGTGAAGTGCAAAAAGCCCCAGGTTACTTAAACTTAACTCACTTTTATGATCAAATCCTCCGGGTGCATGGCCACTGTGTTTGTTGTTTATACCTCGCAGACAGCTTTTAATTTCCAATGTTTTGCTTTGTTTTGCAGAACAACATTGCACACTATAAGTGGAGCATAATTTTCACACATAACGCAAAGCTGAAAAAGCAACTTTGTGCAGAAGTCTGCCACACATTTAACAGCTTTCTGTGGTTGCATAGCAACAATGTGAAGTTCAGACATTTCCATCGTATTGACCATATGGGTTTTGTTGAACCCACCAAACATCAGGGAGTGGAAAGATCCCATAGTTTTAGACTGATCCCGGCGCCTTGACCCATAATTGTTTGGATTACAAAGTGTAATAGGAAACAACATAATGGAATGTACAGTCAGTGGGACTCTGGCTGGGAGCTCAGGTTTTTTTTTTTTCACACAATAAAAAGCTGCCATTGTGTTTGTTTACCTCCTCTTCATCTCTCAATGTGAAATTAGCTGGAGATGCATCACCAGTAAAAATCAGAGTCATCTCACTGTTACAGATATTTCACTTTCCAGCGTGTTTTCATTCTCACCTCGTTGGTGTTCCAGCGATGGCGCTCCTTGGGCAGAGAGGAACATTTGGGTAGACACTCCAGCAACTTCTTCGGAAGGTAGATCTTCAATTGGCCAGGCTCATCTGGAGTGGAAGGCGGGGTGGGCGGTGGGGGAGGACAGGGGGAAAAGATAAAGGAAGATAAATGAGGGATGAGTGGGAAGAGAGGAGAAATTTCTCATCAGACACAGAGACATGGTGAGAGGAGAATACCAAAACGCAGCATCTGTGGGATCTGGCTGACTCAAAATCATAACAAACTTTTATTGTGTGGCATTTCTAATGGCTCGATGTCACCTTGAGTAATTGAAGTCGCAAAGAGATTTGTTCAGGCCTGTGAAGGACAGAAGCTTTAATTAATTTTGTTCAAATAAAATTTGGTCCATCCACATTTTTGGCATAGCAGTGAAAAGGGATGTCGGGCTGGTGTTTTGTATGGCTGAGTAAATTTGTTATTCCAAATCAATGCAACAGGACAGAGCCAGCAAATTGCAAACGAACTATTAAAAAAATTACCATGTCATCTGTTTATATAAGCTTCTGTCTTATTTTATATTATTCACTGATTTAAAGGGTCGTACACAAGAAGGGCTGATGATTGTCGATCAAGGCTAAGTGTGCAGAGCACAAAGAGAGTGGCATTGACTTATTTTTGGACAGCAGGTGGAGGTACACAGTGCACCTGAGTCCGATTTGGATTAAGAAGAATCCATTATCATACATTATGAGTACATTTGGGGTTGGTTACCATCAAGGCCAATCACATGGGCATCTCTTATCCCCTTTAAAAGCAATGCTTTCCCCTGAGTGTTATACAGACAGGTTGGTAATGGAGTAGGGACTGCAGACCACCTCCTCAAGAGGAAACTGATATTCTTCTGCAGAAGCTAGAAAGTTGCACATTCTTGAAAACCCAGCACCTTAAAATGCAGCCATGAGCAGCTGATGCTTCATTCAAAGTTTTTTTTGTTTCTGAACAAACTGAAAGTCCTTGGACGACCAAGTTGTCTGTGCGTAATCATGCACTATATTATTTACAACCACAATGATCCACATGCTCATCACAGGTTGGTTAAAATCGACTAACTTTTACCTCCTTGGCATTATTGCCAGGAAGAAGTGATATTCTAGGTGGTCTTTTTGTCAATAAATCCAGCAAGGAACTGATACTATCAACAAACACCTTCTGTGTAAACAAAACCTGATAGCATGTTTCTCTCTCTCTGCCATAAACCTCTTCTGTTGTCCAAAACACACACCAGTGAGTCACATCATCACACCAATGTTCCATTATTCTAATGAACACATGCATGGTTGTTGTTTTTTTGTTAAATCCCACATACACCCTTCTGTTGATGTAAATATACATCCATACACCAGCAGAAAATAGTCCCCAATATAATGTCTCCTGTTTTAGGTACATTAGGTAAAATCACGGGCATAGCAAACTTAAAAAAAAATGTAACAATATAATTTGAGACGTATTTTTAAAGAAGAGGTCTTTAGTAGAACCCGTAAAGGAAGTCAAGTATTAAAGTATTGAAAACACAGCATTGATTTTAGCCTCTTTGTTAAGCTTGTTGACAACAGTGATAGACAGTCTTTTCCTTTCATTTTTATTCAGTGCATGTGATGTGACTATACTGGTTGCAGAATGTGTAATAATACAAGCAGGCAAATTAGGAATAATAGAGGTTTGCTTTTCGGAGGGAGCTATAAGACTGCACCGCCACCAACACGACATGGTGCTGCTGGATTACCTGGGAAACTCTCCTCCTACTGCAGCGCGCAGAGAATCACCAAAATATTGAATAGGTGTGGGTAAAGAAAAAAATCCCTCTGCGCCACAGGATACACCACTTCACCAGCGCTAAGCGTCCGCACAAATAGAGCCCCTCATGTGTGTGTGTGTGTGTGTGTGTGTGTGTGTGTGTGCCTGTTTGTGCGTGCATGCCCAACGGGTGTGCCGCTCAGAAGTCAAAGAGAGCAAGCACTCAAAGGTTATTGATAAGCATTTGAGTAGAGGGCGTCCATTCAAGACTCCCCTGGGAAGATAGGAATTATACTGTACCTGAGGGCAGACAGAGTGAGAGTAAAAAAGAGATATGTTAGGTGATGTGTGTGGGTGTGGGTGGGTGCAGGGGCTGTCAGAGCGGGGAGACGAGAGACAATGAGCCAGAGAGAGACACTTAATGAAGAAAAGAAAAACTTTGAAAGAGACGAAACAGAAAGTAAGAATTTTGCAAGGACAAGAGATGGAACAAGGTAAGACAAAGACAGATGAGTGCTGTAAGAAGACAGGAGTGGGGTCTATGTGTGTGTGCTCAGACCTGCCTGAGTATGTGTGTGTGTTTGTGTCAGTAAAAGTGTGTTCAGGCACGTATGCTCCCCCTAATCAATTATGCATTTATTAATAGAAGGCCTGAGAAGACAGAATTTCAAACAGCTGAACGGTGCAGCAGCTTAGTTAAACAGCTGAATGGTGCAGCTTAGTTAAAGCCTAATTTCTTTTTTAGCAGCACTCCAGCCTCTCCGCTATGAATGCCAATCAGCGTTTAAACCCCACCCCTCCTGGCTATAACCCCCTCCCCTCCCCCTGCTGTTCTGAAGAATTCTCATCAGAGCCTCGCCTTTGAAATGTACCAGAACCACCACATCAAACAAGCCCGTAGCACATGCGTAGGCACACACACACACACACACACACACACACACACACACACACACACACACACACACACACACACACACACACACACACACACACACACACACACACACACACACACACAAACACCCACGCACACTCATACATGCAAACAGACTCACACATATACATGCAGCTCATGTCGACTAAGGAAGCCACATAACAGAATTTATCCCAGAGTGGTGTTATTACATTTTTTTACCAGTGACCTTGGTGCCGAAATCTGTTTCAAACCACACCTTAATGGACAGAGCCATCATCTTAACCCATTCTTACAATGTCTCTCCTCGCTGACGAGGAATGGAAGAACAACTTTGCAGATTTGTTGAATGCTGATGAGCTTTCACACCCCAAAGAGGCTCGACATAGATCACGCACTTGCTAATCGGCTAAAAGAGAGTCCAAAAGAGTGACAAAGTCTGAATGCTAATGTGAAACTGATGGCTCATTAAGTCATATAGAGGTACGCGTCCTAAAAAGTGTAAAAGTGTTCAACCGTAGTGAAACATTGCTTTGGTGGTAGCCTATCAAATGCCATAATTTAGACTGGAGTCACATAGAAGAGCAGCCACCGACTGATGAATATTTTACCTCATAAAACTGTCATCTCCATATTTAACACAGAAACAAGCCAATGCCCTTGTGAGATGGCTGTCAGTTAATTATAAAACTCTCTTCAGCAAAGAGAGAGAAAAATGCTCCAAATGCAACTCTTAACTCTCCCCCTACTGATATTAGGAGGCATCAGGGGAAATTTTCACATTTTCCCCCTTTTTGGGATGGAATTAATGTGACAGAAAGAAAGGCTCATTGCACAGCAGCTAGATGGTGGGAGGGGGCGGGGTGGGGGGGGTGGGGTGGGAGGGGTGGGGGTGGGGGGGGGACGGCAGGAGGAAGCGCCAGGGCAGGGAGAAGAAAGGGGGGAGCATAGCATGGGATGAGCGAGTGTGCAGGAAGAAGGAGGGAGAGACGACAGAAAGAGGGAGAGCAGGGGGGGAGGGATGGAGAGATGGGTGTGCATGCTAATTTTATCATTCTGCTGATAAACTTTTCCTCCAGTAATCCTCCAGCTGGGACGCGAGAACAGATAGGAGACAGGGATAGGCTCAGGAAGTCTCCGCTCATATTAAACAGCCATCCCAAACAGAACTCTCTGTTCCCCTCTATTCTATTCTATTCTATTCTATTCTGTTTGTTCATTTGCTATTTTGTGACTCTCACGTTTTCTCCCATCCCTCTAAACAAAATAAGAGGGTCTGGTGCAGGTATGAGGCCATCTGCTCCTTCCGAAATGAAAAAACGTGTGCGTGCGTGTGCGTTTATGCGTGTGCGTCTGTGCATGTTGAGGGGCTTCCACATAACTTCCCTCCCTATAACCATAACCCCCACCACCTCACTAAGTACCATGTCGGTCTGCTCCTCCTCACATCTGTTTATTTTCCTGCAATGTGTCCCCCTAACAAACAAAGCACACACGTGCGCACACACACACACACACACACACAGACACACTTGCACACTGGCAGACAGAGAGGCAGGGACATGCATCTGTGTCATGTCCTCTGGAATCAATAACCAATCAAAGCAATCATTGCCTTTATAGTCCCTGTAACACACCACAGCAATCACACACATGCCCACCACACACTTCCACACTTCCATACACGACCATGCTGTGACCCCAGATTACACACTCCATCTCACTTCTAGTTTAACCAGGCCCATTGAGGATTATAGATACATAATGCCATGTGTACAGATTAGGCATGACAATAAACTACTGATAGCCAAAGTAAGCCTTGCCTTATTGTGTGTGTGTGTGTGTGTGTGTGTGTGTGTGTGTGTGTGTGTGTGTGTGTGTGTGTGTGTGTGTGTGTGTGTGTGTGTGTGTGTAGGCGCGAGCTCACTAATACTGTACTGGCATGCATGAATAAACATGATGTGTAACAAAGCTGAATTGGAATGATGTCTCAGCAGGGAGACACAGAGTGTGTGCTTGCTTTCTGTGTGTGTGTGTGTGTGTGTGTGTGTGTGTGTGTGTGTGTGTGTGTGTGTGTGTGTGCGTGCGTGCGTGCGTGCGTGTGTGCGCATGTGTGTGATCTGTTACAGAGCACATGAGAAGGAGACCTCAGTTCCTGCATCACATCATTCTGCCAGAAGGCTTTTATACTTGCTCCCAGAGTCACCCTGCGCTACAGACAAATGCGAGAGCAGCACTTAAACACCCTCTCGCAGACATGCGCACGCACAAACAGTGTGAAGAGTATATGTGTGTCTCTTACTGTTGGCGTCAGTGTCGTCACTCTTGGGAGGGGTGTGTCCTGTGTAACCAACAGCGATCCTGACCATTCGCTCTGGATTTCTTATTTTCTTCAGTCCTACAAAATGAGAAAAAAGAGAGGAAAAAGAGACATATTTAGAAGATGCTCCACACTTTTGTTTCCTTGGCAGTCACACACACACCGCACCTCATCCGTCCTCCTCTAAAGCCCAGACATAAAACTCCATGTGATATGCATGTGGGCTGATCCATTTTCTGATCCACTAACTTGCATCCATTGTGTCCCCTGATCGATTGGCCACAGTAGATACACTGCCTCCGTGTGTGTGACTAACTTGTACCCAGCTTTAGTTTCTCTTCTCTCTCATCATTTCTCTGTTTCCCTGACCACTGTTGCTATGATACAAAGTAGACCAACCAGTGCAGAGGGAGATGGTCTTCCAGGCTATATGTTGGATATTGTTCTCATGCCCACTGGTGTACTCTGCTGATTGGTGCCACACACATCTGCCGGAGGATGGAAAGAGTGGATGGCTGACTCCTGCCTCGGGAGCCGCGATTCATTTGGCTTTCATTCAGCATGGCACAGGCTCGTAAATTATTACATCCTCTCTACACATAACACTGAGGGGTCAATGGATGAAAAAGACCCACACTGTGAACGGCGTGGGTCTGTTTGCATGTGTGTGTTTAGCTACAGTAAAGTATAAGCAGGAGGAGGGTGGTTTTATATTCGTGTGGTACAGTGCCTGCTGATCTGCCCATGGGCCTTCTGTCTCATCTACAGTTCTCGTCTTTTCACGCAATGGGACTCTCAACCCACGGCCTTCCCTTTGCCTCAGGCCACACACTGCATGCTTGCCTGCACGTGTGTATGTATGTGTGTCTGACTTAAAGTGCTGTGCGCCTGGAAATGTGCTTCACAAATGTGTGATGCTACTTCTGCAGTTCAAGTTATCGAAAAATTGCCCCTTAGAGAAATCTTGCTCAACATCGCTCCCTAGTGGAGAGAGGGTCAACTGCCATTTAGGCATTTGACCCTCTCTCCACTAGAGGGTCATTTTTTGGCATCACTTTGAGGGGGAGATAAAAATAATACTATAGAAAAGTCTGATTATTTAACGGATGTCTAAAACTAATTTTGAATGCTGCATGTCATAGTACGCTTAAAGTTTTTACGTGTCTCGTCCATGACAGCACATCCGTCTGTTATGTTAAATTGCTTGACAGGCGTCGTTGATGACTTTAACCCTCTGTGACATCAGCAGTACTTAAAAGAGGCAATGAAACTGATTCTTAGAGCAGACCAAAAACCAGGGGGTGATTACAAACAAATGTTGAACACATTGAGGAAGGGATAAAGCTCCAATTAACCCATGAGTTGAGCTTGAGATAATATCGCCATGGCGATTATGGCCATACCGTAAATAATTCATGAATGGATGAATAAGAATCTGAATGAAATGTGTGTGTGTGTGTGGGTAACAATAATGACCCCAAGAGTTAAGTTGAGGGAGCAAAAAAATTTAAACTAGATTCAAGATATGACCTAAAACTGACACACATACGATCCCCAAGGTACATGCAGAGAGATTCTCACCTTCACTGCCTCAGCAACCACATACACAGGCTCACCACCAAATCATCACATACAAACATAAACACACACACACGCACACACACCAACATATGGTTAATAAATAAACACACAGCTGGACTGGGAGGCTGTGGGGCTGTCAGAGAAGAAGATCTACGATTCACGGGTCTAATTTTATGCTTTAAGAGGAATACAGAGACAGATAAACACGCGCGCGCACATACACGCGCACACACGCACGGAGAGCATCTGAATTCCTTCAGCATGAAGCTCTCTCTCTCTCATCCACATCCCGTTTAATGATTAAAAAAACACTCATGAGCCAGCTGCTCGGAGCGGAGACGCTGGCAAACACCGGACGGTATTAAAAAACTGCCCCTATCCCGGCTCAGTCAGAGCACCACCGACGGGACAACTCTCCTTCCGTTATTTATCTGCTGTCGGTTAACCGTGCTCCACACAGTCGCTGGTTCAGCACCAGCGTCCGTGTTTTCGGGACGGGCTGGAGGAGGGAGAGAAGGGGGAAGAGCACCGCCGTCATCCATCTCCTCGGCCGTGCCTCCCCCTTCCATCGCCTCGAACATCAGGTCCCTGCCGCCATGAAATAAGAAAAAAAACACCCGTTATTTCTCTCTTACCTTCCGGCTTGTTTTCGGCAGCCATTTCCCCTCCACCGAGCGCCTCATCCCTCCTCCTCCTCTTCCTCCTCCTCCTCCTCCTCGACTCGACCTAGTGGTGGTGGTGGTGGTGGTGGTGGGGAGGTGTGTGCGTGTGTGTGTGTGAGAGGTGGGGGTGCCACGCGCGTGCACAGAGAGGACAGCTCAAGGAGGGGGGCGGGGCCGAGATGAAGAAGGGGGGGCTGGGTGGGGACGAGCCTGCCGGGATGAGCGCGCCGATTGGTCCGGACGGTTATGATTGACAGCGGGGATCCGTGATGGTGACTCGCGGAATTCTCCATCCCTCCGTTTGCTCCCACTGACCCCGCCCACCCCACCTCCTCGGACGTTCCCGCGCACTCTCTCTCCCTCCCCCCCCTCTCTCTCCGTCTCTCTCCCTCTCTCCTCACACGTCACTGAACGACGTCTGTATTCGAGGACACCTTGACAGCCTCGCGCAGCATCATCATCATCATCGTGCTCATCATCATCTTCACACACACACACACACACACGGACGTGCACACACGCGCGCGCAGAGGGTCGCGTGCGCGCTCCCCTCCTCACATGCAGACCCAGTGGACTGTTGAGAAGCTGCGATGTAAGGTCGCGTCTCGCCATAAATTATGAACACTCCCCCTTGAATTTAATGAAAAGAAGAAGTGCCTGAGAGAGACTTTTTAGATGCGCGTGGGCTGCTGCTGCTGCCGCTGTCATCCGCTGTGGTGCTGAAGCTCGCGCTGGTGCTGAAAGGACAGCTCCACACGCGCCTACACAGGCTGTGATGGTGCACACTCACATACGTGCTTCCTTTGAGCCGTGTTACTGAACTGAGGCGAGGATGGGTCAGATGAAAACTCAGAGGATGAAATGAAGCTCCCCCAGCTCCACCACCACGGTCCTTGTTGTTGCCTGTCTATTTAAGCTCAGGCAGGAATAACGTTGTATCATTGCTCATTGCTTCCCCACGGGAAGTTAAGTTATATCCTCACTGATGATAGTCTATTTATAATTCTGGTGTTTTACACTACGCTAACCCTACCAAAGAGAGTGGGGGCTTAACCGGGACCGTTATGTCCCTGCTTCAAGCCCACACTGTCACTCTGTGCCTCGGGCTAGATTATCGCCTTTGCACCAAAGCCTTGTGTTTGACAGAGACAAGAAGCCACTAGACACGCTTCACGAAAAATAATTGATATGTTTTGAATGGTCCGTCCTCAGCTACGTATTGTCTGTGTGTGAAGAGACATACAAGGTTCTTGGTATTCGACTTGGTTCAGACAGGATAGATGACAATGATAAATATATATATATATATATATATATAAGATATATAAGATATGGAGACAAAAAATTAATTCAGTTTAATTAAAACTGTTTAGTGATGGAAGAAACTAAGGCTGAGCGATAAAACAATATCAATAATTATATCAATATATTTTTCATCAATGGCAATATATCAAAAGTCTAATATATATATATATTGTCATTATCATAAAGAAGAGTTTAAAACCACAACCTCCACCCATGTGCAAAAATCAGGGTTTAAACTTAAAAGCAATAATAATGTGACATTTATCACGATAATAATCAATATCGACTGATATGATTTTTTTATTTTTTATTTTGATAATATCACTTGAAAGTATTTTTGGCCACATTGCACAGCCCTAGAAGAAAAGATGCTGCGTGTGCAAAAACAACACTAATCTATAGCCTATACAAATGATGTATAGAATAAAATTTGGCAGAAACATACTTCAAATAAACAAAAATTTACAACCAAACACTTATGGTCGTGTAGTCGTGTTAAAAACAAAATAATATAATACAATGCTAATTAAGTATTTTCATACTGCAGTATTGCAACTTTTACATAGGCTGCTTCCACCATTGCAACAACTGTGATGTAAATTATCAAAAGAAAGAATGACTGGCAGCAGAGCAGAGAACAGAGATTATACACAGGAAACAAGACTGGACCATCAAATTGGTAAATATATATATCTATCAATTTATGAGGTGGGGGTGGGGGTGAAAAGGTGTAATTATTAATAATAAGTGTACTTTGGTGACTAGTTCGCAGGTTGCTTCAAACACAGCAGGGAACACTGATAAAACTGTCACTCGGACTTGAGTTGTTAGTGTAATATTGCTAATATTTTAAGTTATTGTAATTAAGAGTCATGTATTGCCCCCCTGGTTCCAGTGCAGCTGATGGAACACTCGTGTTAATGAGCCTTGTTAGCAGAGACGACGAGTTAGCCTCCGAACTGTTTTATCTGAGGAGTAAAGGAAAGAATAAAGACGGTGGCGGAGTGTTTTTTACACACTGACAATCACAGAACCTTGTAAAAAGCAGAAACTCTTCCCTGTGGTCTCTCCTCTCGCTGGTTGGGTCTTTTTCCTCTTTCTTATTTCGCTCGAACGCAACCAGCAGAGGGCGGAGGGACGACTTCCGCTTCCCTCGAGGCCGACCAATGAGCTTCCAGGACACTGGAGGGGTGGGCGGGACCTGACCAAACGGGAACATGGCGGCGTCCTTAGATGATGATTTGGAGTTAAACAACCAGGATTACTACTCTCTGCTCAACGTCAGGAAAGAGGTGCGTTTCTATCTTTGTTTCACAACGATCCGCGACGACGATGGCGATTTCCCGGGGCCGTGACGGTCGGTTAGACCTCCAAAGAGAGAGTCGGTGCATCACCGCTGTGTTGAGTAGCGGTCTTCTCCATCAGCACCATGATCCGTGGAGCGGCTGCTGCTGCAGAGTCATGGACCAGCAGGGTGTTAAAACATGCACTGTACACGATGCACGCGTGTATAATGTTTGCACGGATACCATGTGTGCACCTCCGCAGGGCACGATGGGGGGTGATTATGAGGCCTGAGCAGGACCTACACTTGTTCATCTGGATAACGTTGGGTAGCATGGGGACTGAGGCAGCCTGACAGGAAGACATTCACCGGTGGCTGTTTCTCAGCTTCTCCTGAATTGGCTGATTTAATGTAGCAGTGTCCCACCGGCACTCTGGAGGGGTTTCTGAAAGGATCAGTCAACTGAATGCAAATCAGTCTGCAACAATTCTGACAATCAAAAAGTGTATGATTAAGTGAACGAATGAACTATAGGTTGCAACCTCTCAAGCCTCGTGAAGACATCCTGCATTAGGTATATGATTTAATTGGTCTGGACTGGTGTTTAGACAAAACCAAGCTATTTAACGACCTTTTACAAACCAGGGAATTAGTCAGTTATTCACCAAAGCACACGGTGGATTAATCGGTAATGACAGTAATTGCTAGCTGCAGTCCTCAAGGAGTGAAACCTGTCCTCTCTCTAATTACAGGCTACGTTGGAGGAGCTGAAGGCGTCGTATCGGAGGCTGTGTATGCTCTACCACCCTGACAAACATCGAGACCCGGAGCTGAAGAGACAAGCCGAGCAGCTTTTCAACCAGGTGCACCAGGCGTATGAAGGTAAATGGGATTTAAACCGTTTAATTCTTAATTGCCATTCAACTTGGGGGAAAAAATGATTACAGCTGAAATTGAAAGCAGCGACCTCTGCATAAACTAAACGGTGACCTCTCTCTTTCCCCTCAGTGCTGACTGACGCTCACTCCAGAGCCATCTATGACATCTTTGGCAGTAAGGGGCTGGAGGTGGAAGGATGGGAGGTGTGTGTCGTCTTTTTATCTCACGTTTGAGTGGTTTCGCCCCAAACATTACACATTAAGTGTAAATATATTTGCAATATCTAATGATGATGATGCTGTGTAGGTGGTGGAGAGGAAGAGAACTCCAGCAGAAATACGAGAGGAGTACGAGAGGCTGCAGAGAGAAAGAGAGGAGCGGAGACTGCAGCAACGAACCAACCCAAAGGTTCTTTCAGTCACATCTGCATCACATCCCTTTGCCACAGTCACTACTTTCACTGTATTTCTCGTGTGGGCCTCTACTTGTATGGGAAGTGGGATTCCTGCTGTGAGGCGACAGTGCTAACCACTTAGTTTGTGGATCGTTTCTACATTTACTTTATCATGCACCCTATATTCTACCTTTTTTCATAATTCATTCTTTCAATCCCTTACCTTCACGCATTTTTTTTTTCAGGGCACCATCAGCGTTGGTGTGGATGCAACAGACCTGTTTGACCGCTACGATGAGGACTTTGAAGAGTTGCCAGGAGGAGGCTTTCCTCATATCGAAATTAACAAGATGCACATTTCTCAGTCCATAGAGGTATGACCGAACACACTCACGCAGCATTTACCTCCGGCAAGACTTCTTATCTGGGTCAGGATCACTGGAGTATTCTCTGTTTTATCAGACATCTCTTCTTTCTCTCTCCAGGCTCCTCTGACCAACACTGACACAGCAGTGCTGTCTGGTTCACTCTCTACACACAATGGGAATGGAGGGGGCAACATCAACATGACTGTGCGAAGGGTTACTTCAGCCAAGGGCTGGGGAGAGGTACACACATACGCACACATGCATGCAATATATAAAGCACAAATATGTCCTCCAACCTGAAGAGGCCTTTTAAAGCATGAATGTCAAAATGGGACAAAACCGATTTGGTTAGTGATGTAGGTACATTCAGTCCTCCCTATATGTACATATGTCTCTGCAGGTGGAGTTCGGTGCTGGAGACATACTTGGGCCTCTCATCGGGTTAAAGGTGTTTCGCAATGTCACTGCACGGTGGTAAGGTCCAGCTGTTTGACATGTGGAACAATAGCACTTACTGTATGAACAGAAGAACCAGATTCTCCCTCTCTTTAATTTAGTCTCGTATTAATCTCTTTGTCTTTTCTCTGTCCAGTTTCTTGACAGCCCAGTGTGGGTTGCAGTTCTCTCCTCGAGGCCTGCGACCGAGCTGCTCTCTGATGACAGCACGCCACCTGGACCAGAACACCATGGGCTACCTTCAGTGGCGCTGGGGGCCCAATAGCGCCATGACCACCAGCCTGGTCCGAGACACAAAGAGCAGCCACTTCACTTTAGCTCTGCAGGTGCACACAAATACATTCACCAATACTGCCACTGTCTGTCATTAGGATGAATACATCACAGTATGGTAACTGAACATTTCTGTACTTAACCTTGTTTTCTTCTTTAACACTATGAATGCTTTTTGTGGTCTCCCCACCCCACCCTCTTATAGCTGGGTGTGCCTCACTCCTACCTGATGATGAGCTACCAGTACAAGTTCCAGGATGAAGACCAGACCAAAGTCAAAGGCTCTGTCAAGTAGGTCTGACATAATAATTCTTCTCTCTTTAAAAGGATCAGGATTATGAGCAAATATGCTGATTATGATTTCCACATCAGGGCAGTTTGAAGGCAAACTGAACACCAGCAGAAAAACTTGTTTTTGCTGACCTCTAGTAGAAGTGCAGCTCACCCTGGCATCCCTGCTGGGTGTGGTCAGATGTGCACCTCTTTGCTTTTCTACCTGGTTTCAATTTTGTTCTTTTTTTAGAATTGTGAAAGTTTAAAAAAAATAATATTTAGTCATTTTCAGGAATATTTTTGTTTTCGTATCCCGTTGAAATAAAAAAAACAAGTTTTGTGATCATGACTGAAGAAAACAAGATAACTTCGTTTTCATGGCCTTGTACATCAAATATCCTTTATAAACCATTTAATAACGTGACTTGAAAATCATAACTTAATTGACTTGAGTGCTTTCCATAGACGGGGGAAATAGAAGACCATGACAGGACATAGGCAGCATTAAAATAGCAGCAGTAAGCAGTTACACCATCCATCCATTATCTATACAGCTTATCCTTTAAGGGTCATGGGGGCGAACAATCTGCCTGTGTTTGGACTGTGGGAGGAAGCTGGAAAAAACCCACACAGACACGAGGAGAACATGCAAACTCCACACAGAAAGCTGGGATTCAAGCCGGGGAACCTTCCTGCTGTGATGGGACAGTGCTAACCACTGTGCTACTGCAACTACACCCCATAGGAGAAAAATATATTAAAAAAAGGATCCTTACTATAAAAATAATCAAACAATCAAGTCAATTTACAAGAAAAGAAAGAAAACATGCACGTGGCTAAAACTGCCGTTAGACACAAAAGCTATATTTGATCGCTGAGCATTTCAATCCAGTTCAATTGGCTGTTTACTCTGTCTCATTCCGCGCATGTTATTGCCTTCAATAGCTCAGCTCCATGTCTCTGTTCACTCCTGGCTCCCTCTCTCTCCAGGACAGGCTGGTTTGGCACCGTGGTGGAATATGGAGCAGAGAGGAAGATCAGCAGACACAGTGTCCTGTCAGCCACTGTCAGCGTCGGCGTCCCGCAGGGAGTCACGCTCAAGATCAAGTACTCGCCATCCCAAAACATTACCTCACTCCACTGCTCGTCCCTGTCTGATCTGTGATTATCTAATTCACGTGCATGTTTGTGCTGGTGTTTACATGCAGGTTGGCGCGTGCCAGTCAAACCTACCTGTTTCCGGTCCACCTGACGGATCAGCTGCTGCCCAGTGCCGTCTTCTATGCCACCGTGGGACCCCTTCTGGTTTACTTGGCCATCCACAGACTGGTTATCATCCCGTATACACATGCACAGAAAGAACAGTCAGTACAGCTCCTCAGTCAGCATCCCTCTTTGTCAGAGCAGATAATCAATTTGACCTAAATAAACATTCTTCACGATTCAGAGGGAATTTAATACATTTCCTTACTAATAATCAAGTTTACGGTTACGTGTCTTTTAATGTAATTTGTGTTAGTATAATAAAGAGTTAAATCTTGAAACTTTGTTCTTAAGCTGAAGGCAACTCTATCCCCCCTGACTTGGGCAGACGTGCATCTTTTCAGCCGTGGGTGTCGTTAGTACTAGAGAGGGTTTTGCTCGTCTCTGATGAATCCTAGCGGGCGATTGTTGATGTCTGTCTGTGTGCTTCACAGAGATCTGGAGCTGCAGAGGAAGAGCTCCGCCACAGACATCGCCAAGAAGAAGCAGGAGGCAGAGTCTGCTGTGAGCACTCACACACTCAACATGCAAACACACACGTATTCATTGTGTGTGTCTGTGTGTGTGTAGGGGATCATTGTTTCTGGGCTCAGCTCTCCTCATCTTGTCTGAAAACCTCTCTCTCCTCCCTTATCCTATTCCTATTTCACTCTCTCTCCTCCTCCTCTTACTCCCTCGGCTCCTCTGTAGGTTCTGCTGATGCAGGAGTCTGTGAGGAGAGTCATAGAAGCAGAAGAATCCAAGATGGGTGAGGGAAGACACACACACACACACACACAAACACACACACACACACACACACACACACACACACACACACACACACACACACACACACACACACACACACACACACACACACACACACACACACACATTTACTCCCAGACATTACACCAGGGTGCGAAACTGAGAATCTTTTTAATTTGCAGCCAGACAGAACTTGGTAAAAATCCAAATGTGGAATGCATACACATTTCTCATGGTTGCTGTCAACAGCATAATACACTAGCTCCAGGATTCTGTTTAGCTAAGTCTGACTTCCATCATCTCCTGCTACGCAGCCAGACGGTGATGATGTAGCCCATCTCCACTCTGAAGTGTTACCTTGTTATGCTTGTACACCAGAGTGCACTCTCCAATAAATCAAAACTGTGACGTCAGCGTGCTAATGGATTTCATGTTATATTAATGTAGAGAGAGCGGATCATTATTTGGACAGCTGCTCTATGGGATGTGTTCAGGTACCTTATAGACAATGATGCAAATTGCTCCATATTGTTTATATCAAGCAAACGTAGTACATACGACTGTTGTTACCTCCGCCAAGGTTGTTTTCACCCCTGTCCGTTTGCTTGTTGGATTGTTATCAGGATTACACAAAAACTACTGGGGGGATTCCAATGAAACTTGGTGTAAGGATGTGGTATGGGTCAGGGAAGAACCCATACAATTTTGGTGCTGATTTTTTTCTTTAACATAGCAAGATTGGTTGTTTTATTTGACATTTTCACAGATTTCTCAGGGAATAATTCCTGGATCTTGATGAAAAAAGTTAGTCACATTTAGGGTACTATCTATGGGCACTATCTATTTAGGGCACTATCTATGAGTGTGCGAGGGGACTGTTGGGTCTTGGCAGAGGTCATTCTAGGTGTTGCATGTGTTTGCACAGCTATAGGAGGAATTTACACATATAAATATTCAGATTTCTTTAAATTATTCCTGCATTTCTGTTTGAATAATATCATACGTTTACAAACATTACACATATCGTTTATCACGGTCTAGGCTTGATCATCCTGAATGCCTGGTATGGAAAGTTTGTGTCAGACACCAGCCAGAAGCAGGAGAAAGCCAAGGTGATCGACGTCACTTTGCCCTTGCAGTGTCTGGTCAAAGACTCCAAACTCATCCTCACAGAGGCCTCTAAGGTGAGTATGTAAGGTGTGTGTATATTCACCTGTCAGTGTATGCAACTGTGCATGAGTAAATCTACCTGTATTCATACGAGGGGTTTCTCTGTGTGCAGGTGGGGTTGCCGGGCTTCTATGACCCTTGTGTAGGAGAGGAGAAGAGTCTTAAATTGCTGTACCAGTTCAGAGGTGTGATGCACCAAGTCATCTCTGCAGACGCCGAGCCTCTACGGATACCCAAGCAATGTTAGTGTGCAGCCACTTTACCTTATTACCACTATTATTATTCTGTCGCTGTGCGCTAATTACAAAATGGCTAAAGCCTGTATGCTTTATTGCTGTATTGTTGTTTTTGTCTTTTCAGCTCACAGAATTGAAGCCGAGTCGTAGGAGCTCAACGCTGTTGAGGCACCAGAGGGCAAACGCTGATAAAACAGACTTTGTGTGAACAGACGAACCCATGAACGGAGGGAACACATGAAAAATACCTCGGTTTCTCTCCTCCAGTCCTCTTCTATCATAGTATTAGTGAATCTGTTTATGGACTTCCTCCATTCCTCCCCTTCCTTGGGACCAGGAGTCAGCACAGAGTTTCTACGAGGTCTCACCAGTTGAGTCTCTGGTCGACCACACCTGTCAGAGCTGCTCACCTATCTGCCTGCTGCTGGAGATCTGAGATTGGCCCTCAACATAGTTTAACATGTACACAGAGGGACCTGTGGTCACTGCGGATGTGGTGACTGTCCCCTTTCGACGGTGAGCTAAATGTGCACAGATGCATTTAATAATGTTTCTTGATATTTGTCATGACAGGTATAGACATATAAGCTGTGCTGTAATTTTACCCCTTATCATTGTCGTCTTTGTCCTGTATGTTTTAACACCCTGGTAGTTTTAAGCCTAATAATGTTATAACTAACCAGTCATGCAAATGTTTAGAGTAACACTATGCAGGATCACGTCTTCATGTCTGTGGACCCGGGGTCGGCCATGTAACTCCACGTTTTTGTTTTTGTTAACTTGTTGAAAATGTCTCCTGCTAATTTATTTTGCCTTTCATCGACATGTCTGCATCTGATTAGGACGCCAGTCAGCAGACACAAACTGGTGCTCGAAACTTGTATCTGGTTGGGTTTGGATTTGGAAATATAGGGAGGGAAAGTGTCGATGATGATCCAACCTATAGACCGTACAAAGGTGGACGATGCATCTCCACTTCCTCCAACTATCCAGAAATGAAGCTAAAATGCCCGGATACGAACGCTGCCATCTTGCACATTTGAAACCAGAGTCTGTGCAGTAGCAATCCATAGAAGGAGCCACGGTATCGAGTTCCCCTCATCACTGTCAATCATTACATTTCACCCTGATTTTATAGCATCAAATAGCTAATTATAACCAATCTTACCAGAAGAAATGACATGCATCGATGTGATAAGAACTATCTAAAATGACAGAAACCAGCTTTGAGAAAAATGTATTTAATGTGTACTTTTACTTTGGTCCGTGTCCCATCCAGTAACATGGGGCAGTGGGGATTTATGACCTGTACTGCTTTGGCTTTACTTTTGGCGAGCAGTCATGTCGTCCATCTTCGTAAACGATCCATGATCCAACAAAGGAGAGACAGGCTTGAATTCTTTACACAGATTTTATTTTCTTACATCTCAGACTACACTGCAGTTCAAAGACACAAAATCCACATGGGTTTGATTTGTGTGTGTTTATTGATTATGTCCGTGCAGTTGCAGCCTAAACTTGCAAAACTTTTTTTTTATCTTTACTATAATTTTTTGTTATGGAGTGAAGGCTATAGTTTGTGCATCACTGGTGTGTATATCTGGCAGACAGCCAGTGATAACAGTAACTATGGATTTAAAATGTATTTTTCAAATGGGGATATAAATGAAGGATCTTTTTTGTTGTTGGGATGCGACCACTAGAGGGCGTAGATCAACACTGTCTTTGCTGCTGAAGAGGTCACTGCCAGACAATAACTTGTGACTGGAGCAGATCTGAGCCACAGAAATCATTTTACTGTAGATGTTTTACTGAGTATATGTGAACTTGGGGTTGCAAAACAGGAATGTGCATCATTTCTGTCCCATATCTTTTAATTTGATATTACCCTTTGATTTTTTTAATCTATATTCTGAGTTGAATTCATCTGAAATGCAGTGCCACTTCTTATACATACATCTATTATGTAATGTATTAGATGCTTAAGTGATAATCTAACCCTCTTGTAACCCACCCTTGGTCGCTATTTTTTGAGTGAGGTGAAGCTGACATGAAATCTTGTATCCTATAATGCACTTTCTTTTGAGATGTAGGTGTTGTAGCACAGATGTCCCAAAGTTTATTGCCTATACGAATCTGTATTTGTGTCAGTAGTTAAAATGGTTTTAACTGGAGGTGGATTGGCACTGTAACTGCAAAGGGAAGAGTGAGAGTTAGTTGTTCCTCATTTTATCTGGGAGCGCTGTAATGAACCATGATCCCTGTACACTCGACTGTATGATAGAAACTATACAAGTATTTTACTGAAAACAATATTTTGCACAAAATGTACAGTATTTAAAGCAAAACTGTGTCTACTTGGGAAGTTGTGCTGAATCTTTTAATAGCTCTTCATCGAACTCTATTGTGCAGCAGTGATTGGTCCTTTTCTGTCTCCTGATAGATTCTGATTTTGCCATTAGTGGCAAATTAATGGGACGTCTGTCTATATAGTGATAGTTGTCTTAACTTTAAGTCGCAGTTACAGCAGCCATTTTGCACTGAATGTTTCTAGTTTTGTCTCCTTTTGAATTTTGAGTTTGCTGTCAAGTATTTTTACAGGTCGGCTCTGCTCTAGTGCCACCATGAGGCCGGCAGAAAGACTGCACCCTGCTGTTGCTTCCCAACCCATCATCCAAACTGACCCCCGTTATGTAAATGTGCTGAATGGTTGAGGAGCCTGTATTCTCTGTCCTGTAAAGAAAACAGTAAACGTGAAGGGGGAAAAAAACATGTGTGGTGTTTGATTTTAACAGCGTCATAGAAGAATATGCACTAACACAGAAGGTTAAAATGGTAACTCTTTATTTACAATAGTTTACAATAGTTTCACAGAAACAGTTTGCACCACAGTACAGACAACGCTTTCTCAATAAGAGGATAGGACAACCCAGGATCAGAATAAACGAGCTGTTTCACAATGAGCATTGTTGACGTTATTAATCCGCAGACTAACGTTAGGAACTTGTTGTGCCTGAAGGCATCTTCAGGTTCTCCTCAAGACATGAACGTCCTGAGAAACAGCAAATGATTTCAGGTCTTGAAATGCCTTTAAAAAATAAAAACACACATCAGGACCTGGGTGTTTGCTGGGTAGGAACCAGTTAACCTACATTTGTAAATACCAGCAGACAGATGAAAAGTCTTGTTCTTACAAACCAAACATTCGTCGTGTGTGTTAGTCGTTCCCTGGTCAAGTCATTGATTCTGCATTGTAAAACCCATCCCGGACTAATATCCAAGGTTGTGAGTCTAAAATCTGTTACTCTACAGTATGGCTTTTGTATAATCAGTAACATGTAGCCTACACAGACAGGCCCAACAGCAGATGGCACATGAATATCAAAGCTTAAAATCTTTCCTCCAGATTACAGCAAGTTTTATGGGAAAAATGTGTCCTAAACTTGCTGCATATGGAAGTAACTAAATACTGCTGTGAAAATCTTAGCAAGAGGTGGTAAGAGACTGGGGTCTGTTCTTCTGATCTGACCCTTCAGAGACAAACATAACAAACTGACCCTGCCCACAGTACTATGCTGATATCCATTTCTCAATCTTACAAAAGACCTAAAACCATAGGGCTTAGTTGAGACAAGTCATAGCAGCACTTGCAACACCCTCGCAGTGTTAACCATTCAAACAAACACACTCCCATGCATAATGTCAACTGGACACTTGAGAGAATCTCTAACACCACTATTCCAGTTACGATAACTTTTTCTGTGTTGATACTCTTATAGGACGGCCACAGGGGATTCCCTTCTATAAATATATTTGTCTCTGAGTTCAGCATGAAACATTTGAAAACTGAGGAAACGTTAAATAACTGTTTGTGAACAACACAACTCTCTAACCCTGTCCTGAAATGCAGCAAAATCATATTGACCACATACAACAGAAGACACCTTTACTGAGAGCTGTCCCGTTATCTGAATCTTGTGGATTATCTGGGTCTTTTCAAACTGTAAAATAACAAATTACTTTTATAGGAAAGAACTTCTGATGACATAAGAACCCCATTTGAACAGCGTGAAAAAGCTCCACTTGTAGTCAAGCAACATCTTGATTCCGAGGCTGGAAGACAGCTTGTGAAGTAAAAGGAACAAGCGTTTAGTTCAGTTGTAGGGGCTTAAAGCTTCTGTGATATTTTTTGCACAGTGTCATAAATAACAAAACAGAACAGACAGATGAAGCAGATGCAGACTCCAGTCTCTTATCATACATCTTTGTTCTATTAGTTTATACCTCAGCTTAACACTATAGCACCATCTGAAGCAATTAACACAAGGCTTAACTTATTTTCTGTTTATAAACGGTTAATTATGTAACGTTTTTAGAGGCATCTTAGAGAAATAAAATCCATTTTCATCAGAAAGACATACCTGTCCCTGTGACAGAAAGGTCAGATGGATTTTAAACTAAGAAAAAAAGTGAGAAAAAGTGCAAACAGTCTTTCCCACAGATCCCAGCATGCACCATAGTGGGTGGCAGTTGTGAGGGTTTTCTCTCTATATGGCAGTTCAAATTTTTCCAGTGTTCACGAGACACCAAGTCCCAACAGTAGCGGTTTGCTGCTATGCTAATATCATCTACAGACAAACATCTATTCAGTGATTGCCTTACGCAGAGTCTGTAGGGAAGCAGAAACAAACCTCGGTAAATCTAAAATAGCACTCCAACTGTATTCAAATGGAATAAGGATTTGGGATAGGTCCACCAAAAGTGTATATAGAAAATGTGGGTTCATGGCTGACCATGAGGGACAGAGACTGAAGGGTCCAACACCTGATACTGAGGAGGGGTCAGTCCAACAGGTGGAGAGTATCAGGAGAGGAAGTGGTAAGAGTTCATGGTTCAGATTGAGGTCAATCTAGCTGGTGCTTGCGCGGGCCCATGCGGGAGCGGTGGGAGCGGCGGGCATCTGGGACTCCATGTGTCTCTTGGCAGCTATGGCAGACATATGTCTCTGGCACGTGGCTCTTGCGGATCTTGGCGCAAGAAAGGTGGATCCAGGTGTTGCACTTGTTACACTCGATCATGGCCCGACCCGCAAAAGGCTTCATGCAGAAACATGTGACCAGGTCCCACGAGTCGTCATCTGAAGAGACAAGAGAGAATCCACTGAGTCAAGTTTGTCCACATTGTCAAACTTATGCCAATTCAATATACAGAACAAAACAAGGTCTCACCTGAATCTACCATGATGTCCTCATCTTCTCCTGACCCATCTTCGTCTCTAAACACCACCTGTTTCCCCTGTCGGAACACCGTTCTGCTTCCTGAAAAGCCCTCCACCTTCTGTACCTTCACCACTCCTTCCTCGATGTCTCGACCGCCCCAGTTACTGTGCTCCTCTTTGGGCTCCTCCTTGCAGGTGGACGGGCTAGGCAGATGCTGGGGGTGGAGGGGAATACTGATATCATCTTCAGGCTCTTCTTTGATCATTCGGCCACCAAAGGACACAGGGAACTGCATCTCTGGTACTGGCGAGATCTCCTGCTGAGTCTCATCGACCTCGCCAACCTGATGCTCCCTCTCCTTTCTCCTCTTCTTCTTCAGCTTGTCAGATTTCCTGCGGTCGTCTGGGTGGAGGGTGGTGATTGTTTGCTGCAGAAGAGAAAATAAAGTGTCACTTATATCAAAAGGGGTGAGAGTGAACAAGTAAAAAGGGTTAGGGTGTGATGTGACATTGATTCAACTAACATCTCTCTTGATGTGACTGGACAGTGTGGCTCCTGACTGTGGACGTTTCCTGCTCCTGTCCTGCGGGACCTTTGGAGGGCGCTGTGGGCATGAGGTCGGGGGTCCTGAGGTCCAGCCATCACTGTCAGCTGTGCTGCCTGTACTGTTGGGGGGGCTGGAACTACTACGCAGTGGAGAGTCCTGTAGCAATAAATGGACAATTGGCAGTCAGCAAGTGAAAAATCCCATCAGGAGATAAAGCTAATGTTAACATGACAATTCTTTACAAACATTCAACAATAAGACGATAATTATCAATCAGTAAATTGCCACTGAACTAAGCATTAGCCTTATATTGTAGCAACACTGTCTCAGTTTGTGTTTAGGTGAGTCAGTCCAGCAAGCTCCTGTCTCTGGACTAATCAGGAAAGTGCATGGTAATGCAGCCGGTGAAGGCAGAACAGTAACAAAGTCTGTCAGGAATGTTATTTTTAATTTAATACAGGAACTTGTGTGTACTGTTGTGGAGCAGTTTAATAAAACAGTGCCTCTTGCTTATTTGTCACAATGTTACAATCTATTTAGCATTTAGCAGTTTGCCAAATGCAGCTAGATTGCCGGTGCAGCTTCAGACTATAAAGATTTGACTATATTTAATTATTATGTAAATTGCTTTGTTTTAACTGAAAGGTTAACCATGGAGTCTCTACATATCTACTTAACTATTTTAAATTCATCCATATATTATCTCAAAGCAATTGAATCTTTGTTAATATATCGTCTTCATTCATTCACCACAAACCTCTTGATTTAATTGAAACATAGTGTAAGACTTATAAAATGCAGTCATCTATTTACTGCCGTCCTTTCATTTGATTTTGTTTTTTGTAGATGTTTCTATACATTATGTAACTCTGAGAAACATCCCTTATGTGGTCCCAAAAATATGTGCCAGCTTCGCAACAACAAAACAGGTGGTTATGTGACGATGCATGTAAAGGAACGATCGGCTTCGTTTACTCACCTCTTGGGGGTATGGGATGTAGCCGGCATAGGCCAAGACAAAAGTGCAAAACTTGTTAAAATCCTCCACTGTCCTCCTCCGTCTGAATGGCGGACTGAAACCCTGAAACACAGTCAGGTCGTTGAGACACAGGCTGTATCACACCAACACATCTCGACATGGCGTCAACACTAGGAGCTGATCGCCGCAGTCACTGATACCGAGTACTGATTCGGGACGAAGCACAACGACAACCAGCTGATTAACACGGGATGAAGTTTGATTATCTACTGGGACATTTCTTTCTGGACTCGCCTGTGAACCTCCTTTACCAACCCCCACTGATTAGCACGTTTAAAAAGACAGCTAACATTAGCTCGCTCGGCTAGCAAACACAGCAGATAAGAAACTAATGCCAAGGGGCGAGCTGCAGGCTAGCGTCGTTGGAGTTTTACCCGACGAACAAAACTATGAAGGTATAAATGACTTCGCATTGAAGACAACCAAGGAGTCTAACAAGCTTCAGTGTTGCTCAAGTGTTAGCTGACAATACACGCATGTAGCGTCGTTAGCCAACGTTAATGTTAGCATGCTCCGCAGTGATGAAGAAGTGTTTTCTTTTCGAAGAAGCCTCGAGCTAACGCTAGTTTCAAACGTGACATCAAAGTTACTAACAAAGTATCTTCTAAAAAACCGTTAACCACTCATTCACATTCAACAAATTATTAGGTTATAAATATGAAAGTTAGCTTCGCGTTTATAACTTCGGCAGCAGAAGCTACATTATGTAAACAGTAAGCTAACGCTAGGCAGCGGCTACTACACCGTGTGGTGACAGACCTCACGGTGGGGGTTTGACGTCTGCTAACATCGTTAGCCGTGACTGCAAACTACTCAGCATGAAACAGTTGCATTGAAACACTTACCTCCGACTGAAATGCGTGAGGTGTCGACGGGTCGATGTCATCCATCTTTACCGAACACCCGACCACCTGGCGTTTCGATACCGTGACAGTCTACAGCGGCGGGCTGCTCGATGCCACCATAGACACCGAGTACACCGAGCTAACACCGAACGCTGAAGCTAACGTTAACGGTACCGATGCTAAACTCGAAGCAACAGCGCTCACTCAGTTTGCCACCAGCGAGAACATGGCTTGGACCAGCAGCCACTGATCCAGCGTCAGCAAGTCGGGTCAAAGTTGTAAAAAAAACGTGTCTCCCGTGGACGATTCTACTGCGTGTCCATCGACCTCCTGCCCGGTACAGTCTCCGTTTCACCCAGTGAACTGACGGCAATCGCCGCTGCTGCTGGGGGGAGCGGTTCACTTCAGCTGTCACTCCTCTCTTCTTCTTCTCCTCTGTGTACATGGCAGCGAGTGGACGAAAAAGACGCATTACCGCCCCCTTTTGGTGTGGAGCCTGTGTCAGGTTCTTAACATGGACTGTATATTATCTGAGTGAATGAATGAATAAATAAATAACACCCTCCAGACATGTTTAAAGATGCATGGAATGTAAAATAAATAAAAATAATTTACTACTGGACACAGTACTTTCTTCTTCTTCTTCGAAAACACACAAATACACAAACACTCTGTGAGCCTGTGAAGTATTACACCACTTTCCCCCGAGATGAAGCCTTAGTTGTGTCAGCAATGTGTTTCAGGTCATTTTCTGGCCACATGACGTTGTTCCTCCTGATTAGTTTGAATGCATTTCTCTCATTGCTCTGCAAACTGAAAACTCAACACCATTCCTACCATCATCATTAAAGTACTTCACAGATGAGCTTGTTGCCTTTTTCTCTCTACATACTTTGGCCTTTACATCACTTTGGTTTGGTCTCATCACTGCAGAAATCGTAGTTCCAAAGCTTCTGGGGACTCATCTCCACCACTGCTTCTTCATGGTCTATGACCAAAGTTTGTGTAATGATGATGCCCTCATCGATTATCCCTATTTTCTAAGGTCCAGGATTTTCTACCATAGACTGCTCTCTGGTTTTCATTTCGGTTTATCCCTTTTAACAGGCACAGTCTTCACAAGGGAATCCCAAGGATAAACCCAAGAGTAGACATTTGGAGCTCTTTAAAACACCTGTCATATGCATATTCAAATATTTTTGCTCATTTGAAAAATAGGTGGGTTTTCAACCACAGACTGTATATAAAGATGGACGACGCATCTCTACTTCATACAACATCCAATGCCCTATGTAGAAGTCTAAGTCCTCTGATAAACTACAGCAGTGGTCGGCAAGTGAGTCAAACCGCAGGTCAAAATCAGAGCCAGATATTTTGATCATTTGATTCTTTTTATTTCACCTATCCACTGACACAGACATGTGGTGATCTCAGTCAGCCTGTTTGGCAATTTGTCCTCTAAGTCAAAGCACCCCGTTCGTCTTGTTGCTGTAATGCTCCAGACTGAGCTGAATCGCAGACTTTTCATTTTTAATAGTTAACTCAGGTCTGTAAATTGTGTAAACCTCTGAAATAGGCAACATGCAATGTGTGAGAAAATTAATGAAATGATTCAAACGTATACATAAACCCCATATGTGAACAGCAATAAAACAAAATCTGTTTCATTTATGAAAAACAATGATTATAAAATATTCACACAGAGAGAGAGAGAGAGAGAGAGAGAGAGAGAGCCCATTCCAAACAGGCAGGACTGTGGTAACACCAAAGAAGAAGAGTGTTTTGCCGGAAGCGTGTGTTCTCGTGTTCTGGAGCTGGGAGTGTGTGCGGGAGTTCGCGGGTCGTTCGCATCTCAAGCACAACATATCTTTCAAACCTGTCCTGTTGAAAATGTCGGACAGCAGGCTCCAGAGTTTCCGGAGCTTTCTCACGGAGAGGTTCACCTCCGCGGCGGTAGAGGTGTTTGAAGAAGTGGAGACCATTATGGGGGCGTATCAAGAAGAAAACAAACGTCTGCAGAACATACTCCGCATCGTGCTCAGCCCCGACATTAATCTGCAGAAGATAGGTCTGTCACTTTGGTTTTAGCTAAGTAGCTCTAGCATAGCGGTGCTGAGTTGATGTGCTTCTGCTGTGACATACCATGAGCTCGCAGAAGTATGTCGTAAAACGTAAACAATGTGAGATCAACATTAGGAGGATAATGTAACGGTCCCGTTATATGTCATCTTGCTTAGTTTAGTAGAGAAGAATTAGTTATAATCAATGACTGATTATCAATCAATCCAGCAATGAGATTTAATTTGTACAGCACTTTTCACACAATGTAACATAATTCTTTATCAAACTAAGAATGGTCAACACACAGAGCAATCTAAGTTTAACTGACACAGCTTAAGTTGCTTAATGACAAAAGTAATTTGTCATTTTAACACTGCACTGTGTCTGCAGACCATGTATACCCAAGGCGAGGTAAGATTATAGTCAGCATATTTGTGTTTGTCTTCCCCCCCCTACAATAGATGTTGGTGTATGCACCAGAGCAACCACAGATGTCAGAGAGCAGCCACCCGAGCCGAGCACTGAGGCCGACCACGGAATTTCAGAGACGCCGGCAAAAAAACCTAAAGTAGAGCCAATTGATTGGGTCTTCGGTTTAGGATCAGAACCAAAACAGGAGCCAGAAGGAGGTGACAGCGCTGCTACCTCAGAATACATGAAAAAAGAAGATCCAGCAGAAGACGTAAACATGTCATGTGTCACTGAGACATTCAGCATTCAAGTGGAGGAGTACATCCCTGGCCCTTCTGAGACGGTCTCAGTTGGAGGCATGAATCATGACAATGAGCAAGCCTCCTCGTCGGACTCAGATTCCTCACTAACGCTAAGTGAGGAAGAAAGTGACAATGACAGTCAGGAAACTCAAAGGTATACTGTCACATCCAAGGTAAGCTTTACAAAATATTGTTGAATAAACCTTTGGTTATTTTTGTGAACGCTATTTAATTAAGTGTCAAAACACTGAGAACGCCGGTGCTTAATTATTTCTTGATCTCTTTATTTAATAAATGTTTTCTAGTAATGTGGAAAATGTGAAGAGTTGTTAGCTTTTTCCTTTAAGCTGCCTGAGTCCAACAAAATAACTAGACTTTGACAAAAAGATGCATATACAGTAGTTGCTATGACAGAACCCTTGGAAATATTCAGGAAAATCTTTTGATAAAAGCAATGGAAAACATCTCAATTCACTTAAGGACCGGAATATAATGTTTTGTTCACATGCTAGTCTTCGGAGCATAAATGATGAGTGTTTTTCTTTTCTAAAAATATGAAAATAGAGGAAGCCAGAGAATTCCTTTCAGAAAACCATGCTGGAAATACCAAGGTAAGAATGGCGGAACCGTGGCTTAAATTTCTCGATGCAGTGTTACTTGTTTGCTTAAATAGGTATTAATATTAATCTGTTTCATTCAGGATGAAGCCCCACGAACCATCAATCGCACCATCTGTCTCCACGTCGTTTTTGGACAGAATCACTGAAGCCTTTAAGGATTTTCCAGATGACGAGAAGCCTTTGATAACCAGTATGGGCCTCACGGCCGACGAGGTGTTGGTGGACAGTGCTTTTGGTAAAGTCCCGAGAGGTTGCCCCCTGTCTTACCAATGCCCTGTACCCTCAAGTAAGGATTACATGACTCATAGCAACGCCCCCCATCGGCCGGCTCTTCCCCTGCCCCATTACAGACTGCATACAGTATTGGATCTCACTGCCCAGGAGCAGGAACATATTCAAGACATGCATCTCACCAGGGAGACAGCACACTTTATGGAGTGCGCCACGCGTGATAGTAGGGAGTCTGCAGAGGAGCTGAGCAAACTGCGCCTGACCAGCTGTTTCAGGGATATCTGCAGGCTTAAACCAGGACGGGAGCAGGCGGAGCTCCTGATATCAAAGATGCGGAATAGGCGTAAATCAGCCCAGATTGATAAGGACATGAAGTCTCAAGCACTTCGCGAATACTGTCGGCATCTGCGTGTGAACTGGTATCCCTGCGGTTTGGTCGTTCACCCGAATGCTCCGTGGTTGGGCGCGCTGCCTGACGGGTTGGTGTACGACCCCAGCAAGAATCACGGTTTCGGGCTGGTGCACATCAAATACATTGGCTTGCGAAGCTTCGTTACGTGTAGATTCCTGGTCTGCCGGGACGGAGTGTTGACACTGAATAGGAGCCACCGGGTATACTGGAACATCCAAGGAGAGATGATGGTGACGGGTGTGTGGTGGTGTGATCTGTTTGTTTTCTCCAGAGATGATATACTGGTTCAACGCATCTATCGGGACAGAGTTACCATCAATATAATGACGGAGAAGTTGCACAATTTCTTTTTCCGTCACTACATGCGAAGTCTGTTATACACCAATGACAGAGTGTCTGTGGCATCATCACGCTGCTGAACACACAACATGCTCCTCTCAGGTGCTTGAAGTTGAGTTTCACTAATGTTCTACTGGTATTGTTACCTCCACCAAGATGGTTTGGTTTTCTCCCCTGTTTGTTTGTCAACAGGCTTAGACAAAAACTTCTGAACAGTTTTTCACAAAACTTGGTGGAAGCATGGGGCATGGGCCAAGAGAGAACTCCTTAAATGTTGGCACTTCTCCAGTTAAAGGGTTGGATCCAGATATTTTATTTAGTTTTTGTTAACATTGCGTGATGGGACTTTTTCAACATTTTCCCCACCGAATAAAGCATCGATCTTGATGAAAAAAGTTGGGCACGTTTAGAGGACTGATATCTGGTACTGGTGTGAGCTCTTCTACACGCTGATTCACCCCGTTCTGATTGGTTCTTTAGAATGTGTCTGTAGTAACTTTGTGTTATTGTTTGTGTGTTATTTAAATGAAGAACACATTACATTTTGGTGTGAAGACGAATCGGGACAGATCCAGGATTTTATGTTTCACTTTTACATTGTGAGTTAGGACGTGTTCTTTTCAAATAAATATATTTGTTCTAATATAAACGGTTTATGATCATTTCTGTGTTTGTTCGTGTCACATGTGACAAAGTGACGTTTTCATTAGGATATTTCTACACATGCAGCACTGAGCTCTCAGCAATGACGACATGAAGCTGAAGTAAACAAACCACGAGGGTCAAGGTTTTAAATTGTCCCCTGCTCCTGAGGAGGGCGCTGTGTCCACAGAGCGGCGTCACTGAGCACAGGTCTGTGGTTCATGTCAGATAACGTAAAGTGAAACAGCTATTTAATCTGCAGGGGGACAGAACAGCTAGAATCACTTTGTCACTTTAGTCTCAGTGAGTGACAACAACCGTGAGTCAGCAGGTTGACACTGGGTCCGTCGGCTCAGTGTGATTGACCGGATGTAGTTGTCTTGAAATTGTCAGCTCTCTCTCTCTCACTGTCTCTGTGTGTGTGTCTCTCTCTCACACTCACTCGCATCTTCTGTGGTCGTCTCTCTCTCTCTCCCTCCCTCCTCTCTCTCTCTCTCTCTCTCTCTCTCTCTCTCTCTCTCTCTCTCTCCCTCTCCCTCCCCACCTCTGTCTATCTCTCTCTCTCTGTCTGTCTCTCTCACACTCGCTTCTCCTGTGATCGTGTCTCTTTCTCTCCTCGCGCGGCGCCTTTGTATTTGTTATTGTTTTTGTTTGTTGATGTGATCATGGCTGTAAATAAAACGCACGTCGGTATCGTGTACGCCTCGTTCGGTACGATCATGGGCTGTTCTGCTTTTCTGGTGTGGAACATCGTGTTCAAGCAGCCGTGGACTGCAACCATGGGAGGACTGTCAGGTAAACACTGCTGTGTGTGTGTGTGTGTGTCAGTCAGCTGGTGTTTTGTCTGTGCCATGTTCGTGTGTTTATTCCAGTCCGCAGATAAACAGCAGTGCCCTCCTCCTCAGGCTGAAGGTATTCTGCTGCTTTCTGAGCCCACTGACTGGAAACGGATCCTGTTTATAGTCCCACCATGGAGTTAGACACCTGTGTTTGAAGGACTGTAGTGATCAGTCCGATCATTTTGTCTTAAAGGTGAAAGGGATCTATTGGCAGAAAATAAATAATAATAATCCTACTGACTTTACCCCAGAATTTACCCTTTCTACTAAAATATGTTATATTTACATCGTGAGCAGGTCCTATCTAAAGAGGCCGCAATGTTTTTTACAGTAGCCCAAACTGGACAAACTACTAAACACCTTTTTGAGTTTTTATGACAACTAAAGGCTGCCACGGGTTCTCTGTCATGTTTGGAAGGCGAGGGTGAATTGAGGGGTGTTCAGCTGCAACATGACACTTCACCACTAAATGTTTCCTAAATTCTACACACTGAACCTTTAAAAAACAGTGCAGAGCATCCTGCTGCAGGTTTCACATTCTAAACTCTTTTATTGCCTTAAATGATCACAAACCTTTGTTGGAAAAATGAAAACACAACTATTATCAAATGTTATATAACCTTTATTAAAAAAAACAAAAAACTATTGCATTAATATAAAAATAGAGGCTACTCTTACCTTATCAATCATAAATTTAGTCTGTTATTATGGTATTTCCCCAAATATGCTGTAATAGAAATTATATAAAGTACAATGTCAACATTTTGCTTATATAAATGATTCATACTTCACATTCATTTAAACCGTTTTTCAAAGAATGTTTTTGTCTTTCACATTATTGAATTGAAGTGAATTTTATACTGTACTCAGCAGAATATAAACCACTGTTTGTTGGGAGGGATGGGAAATGCTTAAAGGTAAAGTGGTTGGTGTTAATGTAGAGTAAACAGTGCTGCACTAAAATGATTATATATGATCCTTCGAGTTTGGTTTTTTAAGCGTGGTTTGGATTTTACACTGTGTTTAAATCGATTTTGCATATTTGTGTAGTGTCATAAATGATGTTAGAGCTCGTTTAGAGGAGATGGTTTTATGAACAACTAGGCGACAGTCTGCCACGTGACCTTTGAGCCACAGTTGAGGTTCATATCTGTAAACTCTGCGCTCATCCGACCACAGGACGTAGTGTTATCAGTTTTTAGTGTTATTTCAAAACACCAGTTGATCATAGATCACACGGAAGTTGTTATCAAAAATTAGGGGCGGTCAAATGCTCGTAGGTGCGGAGATGTCCGTATTCTTTCACAACTGCTAAGATCAGTGACCCACACAGGTGAATTTCTCTCTGTTCTCTGACAAACAGGCAACAATATGAAATGTGTGCTTAGTTTATACACAGACATAATCCCTTTTTTGTGTTTTTGATCATCATCACGCTATCTTGAAAGTGTTACTGTCACTAAATAACCATCTGCACCAAACATTCACTGAAAAACTGAGACTGAAGCAGAGGCTGCAGTCGGATTGATACAGTTCAGGTCCCTCTGTCACAGTTTCATCCAGTTCATTGTGAAATGTTCACAGAAAAAAAACAAAGAACAAGCGAGAACAGAAAGGCAGAAGTGTGATTCAGTGATTCAGCACTTGGCAAAATGCTGTGTCATGATATTTCCAGCGGCTGTGTCATGATATTTCATGACACAGCCGCTGGAAATGCACAGTCACTCCTCAGATCAACTACTGCTATAGGATCATTTAAAAAGCTGAGAATGTTGCAGCCCATTATAATCTTATCGTTACACTGGTTTCTAGTCACTTCTGTTCAATCAGGAGACACTTCAACGTTACAGTGAAACGAACAAACATTTTTATTGTCATGCACAAAAAGAAAGTGATGGTATATGTTAAGTGTCTGTTTTGCGTTTCGACCCCAATGTGATGTGTTCAGGATGAGAGGGGGGCAAAGCAGAACGTAGAATAGGAATCCCCCCCTGAGGTCTAGACACTGGTGGCGGTCAAGGGCCCTGATATGATGATGAGTGACTCTGCTGGACTCGACCAGGGCTTTGGATGAAGACTGGAGGCGATTGGGGTGCAGGCGGTTTACAGCAGATCACTGAAATGACGGCTGACGGCGGATTTAGAGTCAGCAACAGCATGATTTGGTGGATGGGATTGTGGCAGAATCCGATTGGCCATTGAAAATAACCAGAATCAGCTAATTAATAAGCAGAGAGAGATAAAAATGTAAGTGATAGAAAATGAGGAAGTCTTCCTGAAAACATGTGTCTTTTGGTACACTCAAGAATCTGTGACAACAATGATTTCCGAGTCAGCTGCTTTCTAATAGGTTTTAAGTAATATTAAGGCTGCAGTGTGCTGATCTCTGATCCTGGATTGGTAGCAGGGGCCACACTGACCCTATAGGCGGACTGGGTATTAACCAGACACAGGCGATGCCCATAAAATACAGATCCTCTGTTAAAATCTCTGTAAAGTCAGGTATACTAATTTAAATCATAGTGAGCCACCAAGTCAGTTTATAGCCCTACAGCAAGCTCTGGCTTCACGGTATCTTAACATAAAAATGACTCCACACATTACGTGACAGTGAAGGTTACAGATTCTGAATTTGGGAGAAAGAGACTGGATTGTAATCTGTATTAGAAAGGACAAACAGTACTGCTCAAATATGAGTGAGACAACCCTGCTGGACCCCTGAGACAGTCATACACAAAGAATTATATTTTTTTGTGGCATCAAAATTAATGCTAATAATTTCAAGAGCGCTTAATATTTGTTTTTATTTCAATAGGCCTCATTGCTGCCTGAATGCCATCCACGTCTGCTTATTGTCAGACTTTAGGGCTTGTTGTAAAAAGCAACAGTAGGTTTTGAATGTGGTACCTCTTCAGAACTTTTAGTCCCTGTGTTACAATCTTTATAAACAGTCTATGGTTACAATGCAGCAATAACATGAAAAAACAATGGGGACAGAGAGTGTATTGTGTGTGTGTGGTCCTGTACTTGTATCTTTGTGAGGACTATTTTAGGCATAGACCCTACAGAGTGAGGACATTTTTGGAAAGTGAGGACATTTTGGCCAGTCCTCACTTCCTCAATGGGCTGTTTGAGGGTTAAGACTTGGTTTTAGGGTTAGAATTAGGTTTAGGTTAGGGTTAGGGTTAGACTTAAGCATTTAGTTTGGATGGTTAGGGTTAGGGTAGGGGGCTAGGGAATGTATTATATGAACGAGTGTCCTCACTAAGATAGTACAAACGTGTGTGTGTGTGTTGGAATAACATGTAAACAGAGGCAGCCTGAAGAGTTAAAAAAATTACTTTTTAAAGTGATTTAGATTTAACTGTGTGTGTGTGTGTGTGTGTGTGTGTGTTTGACTCAGGTGTGCTGGCACTGTGGGCCCTCATCACTCACATCATGTACCTGCAGGACTACTGGAGGACCTGGCTGAAGGGCCTCAAGTTCTTCTTCTTCATCGGGGTCTTCTTCTCTCTGCTCGCAGTCGTAGCCTTCATCACCTTCCTGTCTGTCGCCATCAGCAACAAAGAGTGTGAGTTCTTCTACATCGCTGTCCTGCTTCACGTATCCGTGTGTTTGTGTGTGCGCATTGTTGTTCTTTATGTGTTAATGTAGAGTTGTACAGATGTGTTACAATGTACTGGAGCCTGTGTGAAATTTTTTATGCAGCAAAGTATTCAACGCTGTGTAGTAATAGTCACAATAAACCAAAATATTACAGGATAAAGGTCTAAGCAGAGTTTCCCCACTTCAACTCAATCTGCTTTATTATGTCACATAAACTGCAGATTTCCTACAATTCCTAGAATGGCCTTAACCCTGCATCAATTAACTAAGCAATATCTCTAATCTCGTCCTCAAAACATGGTGTATGATTGCCTTTCAGTTCTTAAGGCGACTATAAATGGAGATATTGCTATTGCTGTTTCTATCTCAATTTCAAATTGTTGTCCCTCTTTTAAATGTTGAACATCAATTGTAATCCGCATTTGTCCACAATCTCGTGGGTATTTTTGTTTCATGGCTTGGGGCTTGACCCCTTAGTTACATTGCACCTCTACTCTTAAAGCTCCAGCAAACAGAAATATGCAGTAAACAATAGTATGCTTCAAAGTTTGTGTGAGGAAAGCCCCTTCATGTTTCAGCCTGACAATACCCTCGTGCAAAGAGCCAGGTCTGTACAGGAAGTGTTTCACTGACTTTAATGTGGAGGAACTAGACCAGCATCATCAGACCCCTGATCTCAACATCTTTGGAATTAAGTGGAACCGCAACTGTGAGCCAGGGCCCCATTCATCAAACTGCTAAAAGTGGTGTTTTGATGAAAGTGAAAATCTTTCTGCTTCCTGCTTCCAAAATTAAGTATAAAGGAAGTTATTTTAATTTCTTAAATGTCAGAAGTTTTAAATTTACAGAACCTCCACAGGTTGTAGACAAAGATCCAAGTGAATACATTCTAAATATATTACATTGCTGTAAATTCACATTAGTTGATGTTGGAGATACTAGGGATATCAAAAACAAATGTACTTTAAATAAATAAAAATCCCATATTTTCACAATATCATATTATATATCGGTGTGAAGTTAAAGGACATTTTTATGCCTCTGCTGATCAACATCCACGGCAGAAGGTATTATGTTTTTAGGTCGTCCCTCCATGCGTCCTGTTCATGTGAATGCAATGAAGTAATACACCACTGCAGAGAGTCTGCAGATTGCTGAATACTAATCAGTGTGTCTCCCCCTCCCACAGCCCTGAGTGACCCCAACAGTCTCTACCTGTCCTGTGTGTGGAGCTTCATGACCCTGAAGTGGTCCTTCGTGCTCGCCTTGTGCGCTCACCGCTACCGCAAAGAGTTCGCCGACATCAGTATCCTCAGCGACTTCTGATGCCATCACCAGTGACCCACTCATACTCTACTGTTCACTCACTGTGCTGACCTCTAACCCCGGAGCGTCACAGCGTGGGAGAGACAGAGGACACCAGAAGAGGAATCGGGGGAGTTTTAAATTCTGCTGTGTGTCTCACCAGGTTCTCCCCCCCAAACCTGCAGGATTTGTTGTCCACATGGCAACTTTACAGAGAAGTCACGCTCTGATTTATATGATCCTTGATAAATTTTATTATCTTTACAATATCGCACACTCAAACAAAACAACTCCAAACTATCATCTTGAACTGTCACGTTTCCCCACACTCCTCAGTGGTAATTATCAGTTGCAGTCCAGCCACTAGAGGGAGCCACTGTTCCAATATTGAAATAACATGTACAGTACATGTGCTCGACATCCCAACTTTGTAATATTACTTCTATGTGTTTTCTTTATGGTTTTTCTATACCTGTGAATCATGACAGACGTGTTGCACATCACTAGTTGCACATACATATACGAAGAAATGTGTGATACAAGGCTTTAATGTTGTACATCCAAACACTGCTTCAACAGAGCGTCAGGGTTTCGCAAAGGACAAATCTGCAACATTCAAGCAAATGTGCATATGTGCAATCCCAAATAAGCACCACATGTTTGGATTCGACATGTTTTTGAACTATTAATGGGCATTTTTTATGATGAGAATGATTTTTACATTAGTTTTATTTTAAAAGAGTAAGAAATGTCGGAAATCATAATTTTGAATATGGCTCTCAGTTTAGGGCTTTGATCTGCCACAGTTGTTTGAATGTTATTTTATATCGTCCTCATCAGAAATAATGAGATTATTTTGGTGTTATTTCCTTTAATTGTTCTATATCTCTGTTCACTGCCATGTGAGAAATGAAGCATAACAACAACGTGTAGGAGTGTGTGGTGTGTGTGTGTGTGTGTGTGTGTGTGTGTGTGTGTGTGTTTGTACAGGAGTGTGTGTGAGAGCCATGTTAATAAAAAAAAACATTTCTTCACATCTTCCTGTGCGCTGGGTCGTTTTTGCAGTGAAATCTTATAAAATAGCTTTGCCAGTGATTCGTAACTGTTCCTCTTTTATGACAAGGAATGTGTCGGCATCTTTTACAGTTTCTGTTCCTATAAAATATTAGATTAACAGAAGAAAACAAGTTATTATTTTCCCTGTGATCTTCATAGAACATGAGAAGGTGTTAAAGAAGCAGACTGAAGGTGCTACACGTGCTGTTTTTTTTTCTCTCTCTCTCTCTCTCTCTCTCTCTCTCTCTCCCTCTAAGTCTGGGTCAGGAGGGTCAGTGTCGGGCATTAGAGTGGGATTTGTGCCATGAGAGGAATGAGCCACTTTTCCCACCCACCCGAGCCACGTTTATGAAGAAAAAACACCCCACAGCATTGCAATCGCGACAGTAAATGCAGACCAATAACCTGCACTTTGAAGTCGGGCAATTATTCCATACATCCACATTTTTATTTTGTCCCTCAAAGGGAAAGTGGGGGCGGAGAGTTTTTGCTGTATGATTTTTTTTTCTTGAGGTAGCCGCCTGATAGAATCACTTTGAAGTTGATGTGAAAAATATGTGATGGAATTGTTACGGCACAATCAGCATTTGGTGCATTATTATGACTCATTAAGTGATTGGTTTGCAGCAGAATATCGGTTGAAATAAAGTTTATTCTTATTATCCGATGGAAAACACGTCTCTTTAACGCATCTCTGCAGCTGCTGAGGAAAACACACCTTCTATGGTAATTAATGAAGAAAACCTTTCATTATTTACTGGATAGATCAGTAACTTTGATCCTTTAGAAGCCATCATATCGTCACTGTTGCACTTTCTTTGTTGCTTGGCTGCATCCTTCCTCTGTGCTTTAAGGACATTTTCTTGCATCTTAATTGTGTTACAATGGTTTGTTTGTGAGCCCTCAGAGTCTCATTGCATCAAGGTAATTGCCATGTTGTGGTTAGATCACCATGGCAATATTTTTTATCTGGCCGTTATAAACTTCGACATTAAGAAACTGAAAAACAATCCAGCTCACTTTCCACTGAGCAAGCTGGGGGATGTGGAACCAAATGCATCCTATTAAGTTTATACACCATCCTGTAAAATGTGTGTGTGTGAGTGAGTGTGTGCGTGTGTGTTGTTTGTGTGGTATGTAAAGAGAGGGAGGGCTCTCATTTCACTCAATTATGGGACTCCTTTCTACTCAAATCACGGAAGGAAGTTGTCTCGAGTGTTGACTGGCAGTCTGGCAGAGTGTGGTGACGCTGGAAACAATAGTTTATACTTTCAAATAACACAAATATCCTAAACATCCTGTTCAATTAGATACTAAAAAGCGACCGAATCAGAATCTGCAACAAACAGCCGACAGGGGAAATGCTTCCTCTGCATTACTCACACTCTTTCAACACACGACGTCAGAATCTAAATATTTGAAAATGCACATGGAGGACACGATCAGCACACGTCCACCTGTCCGCTCTCAGACCTGTTTGTGCGAACCCGCCGACACACTGAAACGTGGAGTCAGAGCAGAGCATTAAACAATTACCATCATCTCATAGGACACAGTGGTGGAAGAAGAACTGAGATCTGTCGCTCAACTGAACGCGGCAACACCCTCTGATTAAAGTCCTGCATTTACTTATGCAGAAGTATTAGCAATACAATGTCCACTGGTGGAGTGTAACAAATGTACATGTACAGTACAGGTACCCAAGTAGTACTTAAGTACAAGTTTTAGGGGGCTTTTACTTAACTTGTGTATTTCGAGCTCATTCTACTCAACCCTGCTGTAAGTTCCACTCCTCATTTGACAGCTGTATTTATTGTAAAATGCTTTTCAGATTGATCTTCAACATACCAAACATAAGATCTTTTTCTAAGATATGATGCGTCGTTATACATGAGATACTCAGTGGAATATCAAGTGGCTAAATGTTCTTAATCTCGACCACCTGCTGATAGGAGGACTGCTCACTCGGTAAGCTAATAAAACATTATAATTCTGCATACTCACTGTTACTTATTTGTACTCACATTTGATTGCCAAAAAAAAATTATTTTTAGAAGTTTTATTATTATATTTGAGATAACTTATTTTAAGAACTTTTAATATTCGTAATTTGAAATTCTGCAGTATGGTATTAATATTTCTACACAGTTAACACATTAGAAAACTTCCTTCCTCAATGCTGTGAACACTCTATTTTGGTTAGGTTATAAATTGACAGTGATGGAGGAGACGTTAAGATCTTTGACAGTTGAAGTAGGAATACGACCACGATCACCCAAAACAAGTAAAAGTCCAGAACTACTCAAGTATTTAAATGGGAAAGTATTACACTTCCGATCAAATGTTTAACACCTGCTGTTATTTAAACATACACAATTTGCATATAACTAAATATATCTATTTATACATGAAAATTATCATTATTATTAAGTATTTTGATACTTTCTGATAAAAGGTGGGAAAGGATTCACAGCTTTGTGTCTGCGCTGCGTGCTGTCCAACAGTGTCAGTTGCGAAATATGAATGTTGGTATTAATAAAACAAAAAAGTGAAACATTTGATCTAAAAAAAGAAGAGAGGGGAAAAACACTAAATGAAAAGCAAACATCTTGAATTGGTCGAGAACCAGATGGCCTCTGACATTAAGAAGCTGCTTTGGCATTTAAAGGAGGCAGTCCCTGAATGATTTCCGAAGAACTTCCGCAAAGTGTGGTACAAAGCCCACAGATATTTAAGCAATATCCATAGCAATTTACTGTTTTATTTACAAACTGAAACATATGTTTCTGGACCTTTACAGCCCCCCCCCCCCTCCCCTCCCATCTCCTCTATTACCACACTGATTTACCGCTGCAGCATTTCTATCCTTTACTTTGCTTCTCTCTGCATCTCTCAGTCTTTATCGTCGTCTTCCATCACTCACCAGTCGGTCACACTCTCTCTCTCTCCTTCCAGGCCTGCCTGTTGACAGCACATTAGCTGAGTGTAAAGGTTGGGCATCTAATGTGCTGTCAGCACACAGGTCTGAGAGGACACAGCACAGTAGACGTCCTACCTTTACACTCGGCCATTGTTTCTTCCCTCCCTCGACTCATTGTGTTTCTGTGCACGATGCCGTCTGTGCCTCTGGGACCACTGCGAGCTCGCATCTGAAACATTTTAGAGAGACACATATTTGCTGTTTTAGAGCACAAAGGGATATGCCATGGCAGAGGCTGTTTGAAGTGGCTTCACAGGGGAAACAGAACCAGAGCGAGGGATTTGAAAAACCATAAAGAAACGTTAGCGCAATGTAACTTTGCTAAGGTCATCTAATCTATGGGAATTGATTCAATGTGAAGGCGTACCCCTTTGAAGCGGGCTCTGTTGATGTTTCTAATGCAATAGCTCTGTTGCAGAAATGCAGCATTCCTCTGTACCTTTGCACACAGAGTGCCGCACTGCCTGACAGGGCTGGATGCGTGATAGAGCCTAATTCCACAGATCCCAGGTTGACACTGCTTCCAGTAACCACTATTTGAAGTGTGTGGTTGGAGATGGCAGCGTTTGACTCCCTGCCAGGCTCCTTATCGAAAGAAATCGATTTGTGGTTTGTGGGTTGTTGTTTTTTTGTTATTCTACAACAAGGAGCCGTATTCACAGAGGGCCAAAAAGGTGTTCCGGTGCTATTTGAATTTCCAGCAGAGACTAAGTAATGAGCACATTGTGGTCTACCTAATAAAAATCATTGAAACCAGGGAACAGAGAGGGACCTGATCAGCAGTTTATATTCACACAGTGATGCTGAGTGGTTCTCCTCATCTCTCTCTCTTTCAGGTGCACACGCTCTTGTGAACCCTCTCCTGTGAGCTACAGTCTTGTGGTTTGATAAGCTCATTTCTGACGTTCACGCTGAAACAGGATTTTCCAGCTCGAGTGACCACATGGTCAGCTGGGAACTGAGGACTCACCGAAAGTCTTAGTAGGGTTGAATGTGAATGGCTGACTCAGCAGTGAAAATGACTTTCATGTGATCATTTGCTATATATAGAGGTGTGGGTAACATCCCTATCTCTCTGCCTGGCTGATTACACTCAGCGGTTTTACAGTAATCGCACAGATTCTGGTCAACGTGCAAGGAACAGTTTTTGTAACCTCCTATAAGTCTCCGTGCAGCTGTTCTTGGTAGGTGTTGCCCCTGTCTCACATTATCACATGCAACGGGAGATCACATGACCTGCTGTTTGCCCATATGGACATGATATGATGCAACCTTCGAGCAACCTTCCACATGCATGCACACGCACACACACACAGACAGACAAACATGAACTAACACACAGACACTGACACAAGCATCCAGTTGCGAATCCTAAAAGGTTTCATGTGACATCTACTCCTTGTATTAAACTTTATGTCTAACGTATGTGGTTTGCTTCTGTGTAACATTAGCACTGAAAAACCACTTGTAATAAGAAACACCTTAGTTGTAGTTTACCAAATATTACTATTACTTTATGATCAGTTTTAAAAAGTTAATAATAGGAGCTTTTGGGTTGCCAGGTTGTGACTGAGCCACAGGAGGATCTGGAGCCACGAATGACTTATTGATCAAATATAATGGCACTGTTACTAAAACGGGAGATTAAACACCAGCTTGTTTGGGGCATAATTGTACTTACAATTCTTCTAGTTATAATTAAACACTATAAAGGTTTGTAAAACATTTAAATCTGGTTTTAAGCAGCTTTAAGTTATAATGATTGCATTTCTTAATAACTGTGATCTCTCCTGTGGATGCCTATGAGTGTAGAATGATGTATAAACTCATAAAGAACAATATAATATATTGTAGTAATATCAAATATATCATTATAGGGCAAGTTATGACTGTTAATTATGAATAAACCCATAAAACTACTTTATAGGGGGTTATAAACTATTACAATTTTTTTTTCCTACTGGTTAAAAATGCTAAACATTAATGAAAGTGTTACAATGGAGTAAAACCAGTCTATAAATTACAATTGACATATTTATTATTGATAAATCCATTAGCTACAACTTACAATCCAAAGCAGCGAAACTCATCTTGACTGCACATGATCCCCAGTGAACGTCAGCTTGTACCCACCATGCACTGCCTCCTCCGTTCCACACTTGTCTTCATCCAGCCTGACCTGCTGCCCAGCGTACAGCAGCCCAGCGAGCTGTATCCCTCAGCTCAGCTGTGAGCTCCACTGGGAGAGTTTGTAATGTGCCATGGACGGACCCCAGCACTTAAACACTGTAATCAGAGCCAGAGCAGGATATTGGCTAAATTACACATGAAAGCAGGGACATTTGAAGGAAGCTTGAGCACTAAATATTATGATAAATTACGGTCAAGTAGGAGAAGATAAGTCAGAGCTAAATAAGAATAATACAGGCTCGCACGCAGTGGGGGAGGGAAGTGTTTTTAAATGCAGGGTTGTGGTTTTATATGTGAGAAACACACGTTGACGGCATCTATAAACATCTGACTAAACAGTCCCACCTCATGGTCTGATGAACTTCGTCAGCATCGTTTCACCTTGTCAAATGGAGCTTGCCGATTGTTGTGAGATTGTGATCAAATTTCCTTTATTCCAGTTTAAAGTCTCTGAAAATGTGAGTAACATAGTGAGTGTTTCTCTATGTTATTAAATAATTATGACTAAATAAGCAATGAAGAAAATTAAGGTTCTAAAAATATATTATACAAACAGAGTTGACTATATGTCTCATATATACCCACAACATAAACAGTTTGACTCAACTACTGTGATCGAAGCACAGATAGTTTGTCACTTGTCAGGAGGCGAGAGAAAACATCTTCTGTTAAAAAACCAGACCTGTTCTAACTTTGAAAAAATAAGCTCATTGAGAAAGTTTCTGGGGCCTTTAATAAGATCTTATGTTGATTAACTTAAGTTATGTAATTTCTATAGTGTGCTTCCTTTGTTGGTCAGGTCTTAAAACTCAACTTTGTTATGTTTCAGATTTGTCTATTCAAAGGAACAGGTAGAAATTGTGAAAAATATGACTTAGTTTACCTGGTTGCTAAAGCTAATCTGGTTTGCAGTGTAAAAGAGTAAAATGATGAATAGTTGTTTTTTTTACTCTTCGGGTTTAGTATGTAATAAATAAACATGTTTTGTTTGTTCAACATAAAAGGAGTTGACTGGTTGGTTTGTGTGCCTTCAGAAAGAGCTGGCCTGCTTTCAGTCTGTGTGTGGATCTAAGTTAACCAGCTTTTTTGTTGTGGAGGAAGGACCCAAACATTTTACTTCCAATACATTCGACATTTTTCATCTTATTTGCTGAAATCCTCTTCACGTCCCGATAGCCGTCAATAAATGAAGATGTCTGGGAAAAAAATTAATAAAAAGCAGGCGTCTGTGGCACTCGCAGGGAGAGGGACCTGGCTGCGGACAAGATGGCGGACCTCTGTCCTCAGCGAGCGCATGGGCAGTAGATTTACGTAAGTGCATGCGCAACAGAAATCTCCGCACTTGACAGGATTCAATGTGATCCTAGCAGTGGAAGTTGGTCATCTGTCGTTTTCATCCCCATGAAGTGGCACAAGTACTCTGGCACAGATTTAACCCAAGAGTAACACAAATCAAAATATACAAACTTTATTGATTAAAAACTTATTTTAAAAGGCAACTGACAGTCTGCACTTTACATTCGGTACCCTCTCATTTGTACAGTTTTTTTTAACAGCCCAATATAAAGTTAATTCAACAAGTCTTGAAAAAGTCTACAATTATTTTATGTATTTTTTAAATCAAATTGCATTTAAATTTTTTTCTTATAAATACTATAAACAATGTGAATATAGGCTGTAGATAGATGAAAATAAATGAGAGGGTACCGAATGTAAAGTGCTGACTGTCAGTTGCCTTTTAAACTAAGCTTTTAATTAATAAAGTTAGTGTATTTTGATAAATGTGTGTGTTACTCTTGGGTTAAATCTGTGTAAGGGGTACTTGTGTCACTTCACGGGGATGAAAACGACAGAAGTGCGGAGATTTTTGTTGTGCATGTGTTTACGGACATCTACTGTGCATGCACTCGTTGAGGACGGAGGTCCGCCATCTTGTCCGCAGCCAGGTACTCTTGCTCGCAGGACTGTTATTGATATGACCGATCATTTCATTAGACGAAATGAATGGGAGAGCGTGGGATGTATTCAATGTGTAGCCTGCTCTTGTTAGCTTCTCCAGGATTACCAACCCAAGCTTTAAGTAAAACTACAAATAAATAGATAAAGATGTACTTGAGTAAAAGAAAAGTACCACATTAACTTTTCTCCTTGAATAAAAGCAAATACTAGCTTTTAAATATATGTAAAGCACTAAAAGTAAAAGTACTTGCCAATTGTAGCATATTGCAACGGTCTACTACTCCATTAGATACAGGTACTGCTACTGTTGAAGGAGGCGGGCTTTAATGTTACCTGCCTGCTCTGATTGGATCATTGAACCAACTCTCGTAATTGATTAATTTTGAAAATGTAGAAAACAATGTGAACCTGTAACAGAGTGTATTGTGAAAAGGTAGCGGAGGAGAAAGTAGATATTTGCTGATACAAGTTTTGGAGTAACAGTGAAAAGTAGCCTAAATTAAATGTATGCAAGTAAAGTACAGAGACAAGTACATTTAAATATAAATGTACATCCCACCACTGAGGCAGAATTATAATCACCTAATCGAACTCTTCATGAAAAAAAAAAACTAAACAAGCGTTTGATCATCAACAAAACTTGAATCCGTGTTCATGACGTGACTTTTTGCTCAGGACAAAAAAACACAAGGTTACCTTTCATGTTAGTTTGCGAGAAGTCCCCCCCTTCACCCCACCCAGCCCCATCACCACCATCCCCCACCTAGCCTATACCTTCACCCCTCAGCCCCTCAACCCCCCCCCCCGCTCCTCCAGAACCCCTCTAAGTGGATACCCCACAGGAAGGGCTTCTCCAGGGGGGGAAATGGGTCCCAGATGTCTGCCTCTTTGTGCCACTATAGGCTCCTCGGGAGGGATGGAGCGGTGGAAGGATGGGTATGAGGAGTGGGGTGGGGGGCTAGGGCGTAGTGTGTGTGCAAACATCAATAACAGCGGCCGGGAGGGTGAAGAAACTCCCAGGGTGAAGGTGAGCAGGAATCTAATGATTGGTTCCTTTTGTCAAGCCAGCGTGGATTTCCAAACACATCACTTATGATTGGTCACACTGGTGCGCTCCTACCAGTCCAGTACGTCACTGCAGAGCTTCGACCTCTTGGCGTATGACGGTAATTGAACTGACTGCATTATGAACTGTTTTTTTTTTTCTTCCTCCCAACTTCAAAGTTTCAACACGGCCGCTCCTCAGTGCCGTATTTCAGTCAGGACCAAACCATATGGTGCGGAGACAGAAATAGACAATACATCGGTCTTCTTTGATATTGAACTCCCCCGTGTATATGTGTAAGCCAATATATATTGATATATATTGATATGTGTATGATGCGTATGATCTATTTTCAGCTCCGCAGAGGGTTAATTATGACCCGTTGGAAGGAAAACGAAGAGGAGAGCAGGACCTGAGTGTTTAGTGAAACATTATGTCAAGACTCTGACAAGGAAATGAAATGTGCAACATCAATCAGCCTATGAGGACAGAGATCAAACGAGCCTCCACACTCCTGCATCTGGTTCTGTTTGGACAGCCTCACTTTTTTCCCCCTTTCTCCCGCTCCTTTCTTCTCCTTTTCTTTTCCCCTTTTCCTATTCTTCTCCCTATTCTCTCTCTCGCTTTCTTCTCCCTTCTGTTCTTCTAGTGTGCCACGACATTCCTGTTGGACTACTCGCTTCGTTAGCTAATTTTTTCCATGGCGGTGGTGGCACGCTGCCACGCTTTCTCTAAAAGGTAAGCGGCTGCTCCTGAGATTAGCCGCCGCAACAATGACTTTCCTGTCCCTCCGATGTCTCCACCGGAGCTCCAAATAAGCCCAAACTTCTAATACCAGTTAATCCCGGAGCTGACTCGGCCTGTTATGTAAATACAACCTCGTATAATTCACTGTCTCTGTCCACGGCCTTGCTTTGATGGCCAGATGAGTTTTCTTTTTTCTTTCTTTTCAAGTTGATTGAACCCAACTGGGATCAAGCTACTTTCCGTTCAACTTCGCTCTCAGAATGAAATGTAAACCAGTGCAATCATGGGGCTCATCAAAAATCTTCTGAGCCGCTCCCTGCACATGCGGCCCTTCAAATGCCGCCGCAATCACACCCAAATTGTCGGCTCGAAGCTGTCAAGCAGCTTATGGAGACTGATATGAGATTTAGCTACAACCCGTGAAATGTTTGTTAGTAAATAAAACCTATTTCTGGAAAAAAATGTCTCTCTGCGTCTGCATATCTCAGGGCAGTTTCAGTTTTGGAAACAGGAAAGAACAACTCTTGTAAAAAACATGTCTTCGAGGTGTTGAAATGTAACGGGTACCATTAAGTATGCTGTCATCAAAAAGCACAAGCTTTCTGCAACTTGGAAGAGCGGTAAACTTCCCACAAGATTTCTCTGCAGTGATCCACGCTTGAGTCACTGTGACGCATGAAGGTATAAATGGACACGATGTTGGGAAACGGATTGAAATTCTAAGGTACGATTACACAAGACTTAGTCATTGGTTCAATTTGTAGCTTAAGTGACCTTGGCGCCTGAACGCAGATTGAGAAAATGTGGACGCCGAGCCATGCGTTGTCAGTTTCTTAAGAAGAACCTGTCTGCTGTCACAACTGCGATAATGTGTTTAAGCGGCTGCAGATCCAGATGGGTTAGCGGCGTGGAGGTGGAACATGTGTCGGCTCTGCCTCGGGGCCATGGATGGCACAATTAGGTGCTCTCTCACCTCTGCAGACCGAGGTCACTGGGCCACAGGGGTCAGGGGTTATTTAGGGTCCTGTCTGCGCTGCCTTCCTGATCCAGCAGAGAGGAGGACGGCTGACGTCAGCTGTGTTGTTAGAAGTGTTCATTCATTCAGGAACTTCTCTCAAACAAGCACCAGTCAGGTGTTAAGAGCTTTTAGTAAATCAGCATTTCCGTGATATGTCAGAAAAAAACTGTGAGAATCTCTCCAGGAATTACGCTCGCACAACCTCATATTTTCTCTGTACCTAAATCTGCTGCAGCCAAACAGATTTATGAACAGTCTTTTTTTTTCATTTGCAGAGCTTTACCATTCGTCACGGCAAAAATCTTTGCTTTGTACCATTTATAAACATAAGTTCCACATCATAAAGTACATTATTTAACCCATAAATCCTCCCTCAGTCTTTTAATCCGCAGTATTATCACTGACTCGGTTGATGTTGTGACCCTTGGTTGAACAGATTTGTTTTTCAGAGACTGGTTTTCAGCATGGTGCACATCAAATGTGAACTCGAAAAACCTTTCTCACTCCATCAGCATGTGTGATTTATGACTTTAATGTTGCTCATTTGTTGTTAAAAAAAAGGTTTTAAAAAATGTGTAATCATGAAAATACCATATAAATTGAATCATATGTATTCGTTAAAAGTATGCATTAAAGCAAGTACCGTCAACTGTTGGAAGTAATAAGTTAAGACTGATTTCGGTCCTGACAATGAATTGATGAACAAGAATGCAGACACATGGCTGCATGCGGACTGACGCTCCAGCACCAATCTGGAACCCATAAAGCCTCAGACATCTCTGCAACATTAGACACAGCACTCCTCATTGGCTGAGAGCGCCACTTACCCCCTTACTCTACCGCCCGCCCAGCAAACGCTCTCTTCCTGCTTCCCTGCCTGTCTCAGGACGGACCTCGCCCTCTGGAAGTCCGCTGAGCCAATGAGAAGTGCCTGCAGGCACTAGGTTAGCGTTTGGGTATAAAAGAGGTAGAGGTGGACCTGCCTGTCAGATGGTTTGTTGTTGTTCCGTCTGCCAGGTCGAGAGGGGGAATGTGAAAGTGAGAAATTTAACAAGCTAAGCGGGAAACGGAGCAGCCAGAGCGACGTCCAATCAGATGGAGCGTCAGCAGCCGTAACTTTGTTTGGAGTGAAAGAGTTTTGTGGCAAAAGCTTGTCGGGCTATCACCAGGGGTTGGCAGTGAAAAAGAGCCGTACTACGTCCCGTCTCTGTAGTGGAGTTTGGAAAGTCTTTCGTGGACGATACAATGAGAGAAGAGGTTTCCTGCACTAACTCCCCTGAAGGAGGGCTGGGGGCCAGTGAAGAGGAACTGGAGAGGGGGTCGAAGAAGAACCACCCATCAGGGAACCGCAAACGTTCGCCGTATCCCAAGAAGGACAGTCTCGGTCAGGCTGAGGAGAGCAGCACCGGCAGCCCCACCAGCCTGCTGCCGGCCGGCTCCAAGAGGGTGAAGAAAAGCCCCACAACTGTTGTGTCGCTGGCGCCCACGCCGCTGGGCCCAAGGCCGGACCAGCCCTTTGAGGACCTCCACTCTCAACGCGTCATAGCCAACGTGCGGGAGCGTCAACGCACTCAGTCGCTGAACGATGCCTTCTCATCTCTACGCAAGATCATCCCCACGTTACCCTCCGACAAGCTGAGCAAGATCCAGATCCTGAAGCTGGCCTCGCGCTACATCGACTTCCTCTACCAGGTGCTGCAGAGCGACGAGATGGACGCCAAGCTGGCCAGCTGCAACTACCTGGCCCACGAGAGACTCAGCTATGCCTTCTCTGTCTGGAGGATGGAAGGGGCCTGGGCCATGTCCACCAGCCACTAGGACCCCCTCGAACTTTTCTCCTACATCCTCTCGTGTCCACATCTCCACCCCACCGCCCCTGTCTGTGTTTGCGCCCATTTCCTGACCCCTGAACCTCTGAATTCAAGCCCTCTGGTCCGATCTTGACCTTTTCATCTCCAACCTTTGCATTCATTTCTCATCCTGCTCAGTCTCTGTGCTCCATGATGCTTCACTTCATTAACATCCACCACATTCTCCAACATCCACAGCTGGATATGTGCAACTAAAACCTGTCGTAGTTCACCCTGTTCCTCCGCATTGTTTCCACTTCCACTCTTCTCCCCTCCCAGTGCCACAGTTTGGTCCAGTGCAACAAGACGCTCCATTGCAGCCCCTCAGGTATGAAAACAACATAGAGAGGCCTACTCATACACAATACACAGTAATGTACGGACACGTGATAGAATAATATATACAAACACACACGTGTTTCCCATGTCTTCTGCACATGGACGTGAATTTACAGGTTTGATCTGAGCTGGTGTTTATTTTCACATTCAGAATAGTAATACAAATAATTCTCCAGTTATTTTACATGAGCCTTAAAGCTCAACAAATAAATACAGATAAACAGGCTAAACAAACTAAATAAGATGAAATTAATATCTTGCAAAAAAAAAGAAAACAACAATAGATAAAAAAAACTGTTACATCTGTACATGTTCTACATTTTGATTTAATATTTATTGTGAGAAATGCAGAGTTGGTTCAGTGAAAGTTCAGCAGAAAAACAATAACAGTAAGTAAAATGAAATGAAACATGTTGATTAACAAATTATAAAAAACCCTTAGAAATTCTGCATTCAGCTTTTTAAAGATACTATTTACAAAACATTACTCCACAATACTCTAACTGGGGTATTGGTTGGTTTGGTTTTTGAAATAAAGGTTTTTATGCAATTGTGAACAAATGTAATCCAGTGTATTTGGTAAAATTTCATAAAACGATAAAATGATCAGATTTGAAAAACTGTTTTAATTAATTCAGTATGAAGGTGAATGGGTTCAGTTCTTATTCACACAGCTTCAGAGAATCTCCAATAATTCAATGAAACAGAATCCTTTTCAATTACTCACTGATTAGAACTTCTCAATTTATTTTCATTTCATACAGATTTAGTAAATCATAATATGCTGTTAATTATTAGCTCATTTTAGTTGTTAGTCCTTAAACGTCATAAACGTTATGTTGCTCAAACATCATTAAGTATTTAAATAAATCAAATGTTGGGTCTGTGTCAGTTTTTGCAAATTATTCTGCTGCTTTACGTTGGACTCGTGCAAAAAAAAAAAGACAATCTGGGGAGAATCTCTTTCTTATTGAATAACAACATTTAGACATTAAAACCAGTAAAAACCAGATCCAAACTAACTTCACTTATATGTTATATACAGCTTTTACTGAAATAAATAAAGTATTACTGAAAAACTAAATGCGAACACATGTAATTATAAAAACTTTAGTAAAAAGTCGGGGATTTGGATATTATGGAATAAATTAATTCAAAAATCAGATAAATAAAAAGAATTGAATTTACAAACGTCCTCGTAAATTAACCACGATTAAATGCCTGTTTCCCAAACACTTAAAATTTCCTCAGACTGAAAACAGTGAAGCTTGGGCCACAATAAATAACATGAACAACAAGACTTGTAACCATAAAACAGAGCAGAGATTTAAAAAGAGCTTGTTAGATCACCCTGGTTCTTAAACTAAACTTAACTAAAATGAACATTATCTTGGTAAATCTCAACTCTGCTGCTGCTGCACTTTGTCAGATGTGCATTATCTTGGTTTGACAGACCTCTGATGCTTTTATGACAAATGTTTTTCTCCAGAATCGGTCGGATCGACTTCACACAGGCTCTGGTTTTTTTCAGCCATTTTAACAGACACCAGATTCCTGCACAGGTACAGCATGAAAGGAGGAAAAGAAAGGGAGAGTGGAAAAAAAAGTGTAGGCACATCAGTCTCTCTCTCTCTCTCTCTCTCTCTCTCTCTCTCTCTCTCTGCAGCCTTGCCCTCTCCTCCTCAGGATCTTGTATCGTGCAATCAGGCCCCGCCGGGGCCCAGACAAGCAGGAACCTTTAGATTGGAAACAGTTGTGAGGTATTAGGAAGGTGTGTGTAGCAGGGTTGGGGTCAGGCACATGGGCCTGTCAGCGCACATACATGTGCACTGGTGTGTATTTGTGCACATGTTTGTGCTGGGCTTTAATTAGCTTGTGTGTATATGTGCATGTACGTGAACACATCTGTAGGTTAGTAAACAGGAACACGCTCACAGTTGTTGTTTCTGTGATTTTTATCTGGTTCTCCTCCTGGTTTGAGTTTTAGCAGACTTAGGAAGTCAGGAAGTCCTTCCAAATAAAAGGACCAAGTACAAGATAAGTGTTTAAATGGAAAGAAACAGTGAAATATGATGAGATGCAGAGATGAGGCTGTGCTGGAGTGAATACAATCAGGTCAAGGTAAACACATTGCAAACACACACGTTGACACACATCTGTGAACAGACATATACATGATTACAGGCACATTCACACACACACACACACACACACACACACACACACACACACACACACACACACACACACACAGCCGCAGGCCATGTGCACACTGCAGGTGTTCCACTCTGCATTATTATAAAACCTCCAGCGGCCTCTGCAGCAGACGTTGAGGGCTCCAGCCGGCGCTGGGGGATCGCAAGTCAAGGCCCCTGCACGTGGAGCCGAGTGTCCTTGAATGCAGCGCGGTGGTTATTACCCACCAGTCTGCTGTGCTTGTTGTCATCAGCTCTACAGGGGGAAAGAAAATCAAGGCCTGGTGCTGAGCTCGTTCAGTTTTAGGAGAGAGAGCAGTTTAGAAGGAGTCAGGAGAACTTCAAAGACAAGAGTGTGCGTGCATGTGTGTGTGTTTGAGTTTTTAAGCAGCATGCATACAGTATCTGAGGTTGTGTGTACTTTACATATTCAGTCACTCATACGTATGAGTATGCACAATATGCATGATAGAGGAAGTCATCAAAAAGGTTGAGCTGATGCTTCTTTTAAAGCTTTCTCAGATCTTAAAACCCGGATATTAGTGGGTGGACAAAAGAACTAAACACTTCGCAATTAGTGTCTAATATTTAGTTGTTTTTGTTATATTGATTAAAGTCAGAGTGATTGAATTCACTGTGAGGCTGTTATTGATGGCGATGGCCAGGATGGCACTGAATTGCAAAGTGTTGCTGTTGCTTTTGCGCCCAACACACTTTTTCTAAAGGAAATAAGAGGATCATTGATTTTACGTGGCTTCGTTCCATCAGTTTGCATCAGGAACTGTCCCTAATATTTTGTTCTTCAGTGTAGAAAAGGCCCAAGTACTTTTCCTGACGTGCACACACCAGCATGAATGCACTGTGGGCAGTTTTTGAAGGTTTTGATGAGCATGATTTTCGGACATGTGGGTGTCTGGCTCAGCAGGAGACGTTCACAATGAGACGATTGTTTTGTTTGAGTTGGAAAAAATCAAACCTCTCCCTTCTGTTTACAGAACAATCAAAATGTCTGTCACTGCTCATTCCTCCACCGGAACCTCTGGCTCTGCTGCGTCCGTGTGTGTGTGTGTGTGTGTGTGTGTGTTTTACAGTTTGGACTGATCAGCTGTTGGAAGCTCTTCTGAACATATCAAATCTCTGGCTCTGGCTCTCGACTGATTTGGGACCAGATGTAAAGTCCTCTGCGGCTCATCTGCGTTTTTAAAAAGCCTCATCCAGAAGTTGTGGCTTCTGATACTCATCTTTATTTTTGGAGCGCCACACTGCGAGCTGAGCGCAGGTGGACAGGGTGTGTGTGCGTGTGTGTGTGTGTGTGTGCATTTGCCTGCTGCGTGCATTTGCATGTGTTGGCCTTCCTCACACAGCTGCAGGGACAGAGAGCCATGGAGGGATAACTTCTGGTTTGACACGTAGGCAACAAAAGGCCACATGACTGACTCATGCATCAGGATCTGTCAAACTGTTTAACAGATGTTAAAATTGATTATTATCATTAAAGCTATTATTAGAGATATTTGTAATTTAAAATAAAAGATCTGGATTCAAAGCGTAGAGGGCGGAATCTGCCACTACCGATAAAAACTATCATTACTGCAGCGTGTAATCTGTGTATATATATATTTTTTTGTCTTGGTACTGACCTATGCAAAATTAATTTCCCTTTGGGGACAATTAAGAATATCAATCTAATCTAATCTAATCTAATCTAAGCTTGATTTCATGAAAATCTGAATTCTCCGGCCCCGGCTTGAGAATGTCATGCCCGACATGAATAGAGTATAACTCTGCAACTACAGCGTCTATTTGAATAATCTATATATATAAAGGTAACACTTGTGAGATTTCTGCAGAGGTGCAAGCATCAGCATAGACATTAGTAGGTCAGAGAAAATGAAGATGGATCACAACATAAATTAAAGATTTCATGTCAGCCCAAATAAATGAACAAAGAAATCAAATTTTTTTTATTTTAAGTGACTATCCCCTATGATATCATGCAGTTGTGCGGCCTGGTCAGATTTAGCCAGAGCACAATGTTTGTGTGTTTCGATCGGGTGTGTACACTAATGCGGCGTCTTGTTAATATTTTTTCTATTAAAAAGAAAAAGCAAATAAATTCAGCAGAATGCAGCATTAAAGCCCGTTCCCATGAATTAACACGCTCATGCTTTAGTGGCATAATGAAAGTCATGTGACACCCACAACACCCGACACACAACCCCTGGTAGCTGGACCTCTCTCTCTCTCTCTCTCTCTCTTCCTTAAAGACAGACTGTAATTAGAGAGAAGTGAGAGAGCGGCTCAGATGAAACGTTTGCTTGTTAAAAGAAAGAGACTAAGATGCAGTCGAGGAGCTTTGGGGATTTTTCCACTTTTTCCACTGAACACACGTGTTTGTTTGTACACACACTGATGCATGTCCAGTTATCTAAAAGCTCACCGTCTAATCATGTGTTTCTCGTCCCTGCAGAAAACCCACAAACGGAAAATTCTCTCAACATTTGTTCCCGCTTCACCAGCCACCCCCCTCTCTTTTTATCTTTAATTTTTTTTTTTCTACTTTGTCTGGACACATGCTCGACTCATGACGCTGACGTTTCCATGGCAGCGGTGTTTTTGAAACACTGGCGAGGAGACGTGACAGTCGAGCGCTGAACATTGTGACTGATGAAAACAAACAAAGAAACAAACAGCTGGCCTGCGGTGACAATGAAACAAAATGGCTGCTGGTTCGAGTGCCTTTGGGTAACACCGTGATAACCATTGTCCACGACGGACAACTCACTGCCAGACAAGACATTCAGATGACTAATGATGATGGCACAGTGATGGTTAGAGGGCGGTCACAGCCAATGAATGTTTACAGCAAAAATGCTAATAAGCTAAACGCTCTGGCTCTCAAAGCCCCAAAGCCTTCTGGGAAAAGGAAGAGCAGGAGGAATCGGACGCAGATCTTCTCCTCTGTCGTGCTGTAGTAACTGGATAGCTTTCTGTGTATTTGTTTGGAATGACTTTAAGTGTATCTGTTTGTGAAATTTGGTGTACGCACACTGTATCACTTCAACTCTGCTTGTGCATTATACTTTAATGAAAAATGTCCACATGAAAACCACTGATCCCAGTTGGGCCGCCAATCCACATCTGCTTATGTTAACCTCCGTGTTTCTGTCAGAAAGGCAAAAGTAAATGTTTGTCGGCTTTTTGCTGCAGCTTTAAAATCTCTTCGCAAATTCGCTGTGACTATTTACAATAAAGGATGTAAAACAAAGAAAATCAGAGCGTTTCTTGTAAAATGTGCCAAAGTGATGATGAGGTGATTACAGCCACAGTATAAAGGATTCATTTATAACCATTGGTCGTCTGTCTATTCTTTGATCGTGCATCTTGTGCATTTTCTTTTTGATCGGCTCTATTGTGCCGACTCCTGTGGACAATAATTTTGATCATGAAATAATTACAACACACATGTAAGATTTGAGAAGAGTTTGTTGGAACACGCGATTACAACATTCGAAGGTTGAAGGAGCACGAAATTAGAAATAAATGAATCTTCTTATTCAAATCTATATAATTTACCTTTATTAAGGACTTTTTTGGAAACAAAAATAGTAGAAAAGACAAAAGTCAGACATAGAAACCAAAATAAAGTCATTATATACACTGTACAGAAAATTGATCAGACAGTCAGTTCTGATCAAACTGGACTCGACGTGCACTTTGAATTAAGATCCAGTTTGCTGAAGCGACCTCCTCACAGACTGGTCAGCGTGATTCCTCGAGGCACACGGGCTGATCATTTGGTCTCCAAGTGCGACTGGGGTTCATTTTTAAGATCAAATACAAAAATAAGTAATTTAAGACAAAAGAGAAGACATGAGATATGTTAGGTCCTTGTCGTGAATGTTCTCGTAAAGCTTTGTAAAGCGTCATTTTCACATCAGATGAACGAAGATCTGAGAGGTTCTGAGCTGCGTCCACAGCGCAACATGAGGAAAGAAAAGAGAAAGAGCAAACATACGGTATTAGCAAAATAACCTATAGCACCGTCACAATTGTGTTAGACATGCAAAGAGCACTTCAAAGGCAGAATCTGAATGTATAAATAGAAGGCGTGTCGGTTTTTGCTTTTGGGAACATTTGTTTATACGTCCGTCCTGTGCTTTCGGTGCTGTTCAACTGTTTGGATAGAAAAAGAAACATTCACAAACTCTTCAAAGACTTTGAAGTTCTTTAAGCTGTGCCAGTCCAGGGACGGCACATTGTTCTCATAAACTTTGGTTGCGCTTAACCTGTGTCCAATTGCACAGTGTGGATATTCAGCTATCTCAGTATTACTGCTCTGTCCTAACTGCTGCAATGTCCTTGTTTGGTTCGGGGAGAAAAAGAACCCTGACGCTGACAATAAACAGAGCGGCGCTGCTGAAAAACAAAGGTCAGCTCAATAAAAGAAAATAAAGAAATAAAAGTGTAAATGAAATCTACAAAATACAGTAGGAATGCTCATCCACAGGTAGAAACACTGGTCCACGTAACGCAGCAAACGTAACATAACACACGTAATGTAACACACGTCATCAAAGTTCAGAGGTTAAGACCGAAGTTGTTCTGACCCTCCCATCCTGAGGGTAAGATAAGTGCACTTTGTGTGTGGGAGATTGTTGTGAAGTCCATGTGGCTTTGAATGTGTATCTCATCCAAACGTGCGATCTGATGTGATCTGCATCGTCACACGTATAATCATTTCTGAGTGGTCACGTCTCTGTCTCTGCTGTCGTTCGACTGCGTCTCTTTTAGAGCGATAAATTACTGATACTCCAGTGACGACAGGCATTAGCTCTTCATTGTGACTAATGCCACCGATACAAACTACAGTATGTCCGTACATTTAAGATGCACCTCTGACGTGTCTTTTTCTATGTGTCCGCGAGTGATAATAACAAAGACTGCAGCCACCTGGAGTTTCGCTGCATATGCTCGCCTGACGGACTACGAGAGGAAAAGAAAGAGAAAAAAAAAAAAGATTTAAGAAAATATGTGGACATACAAAACAATATGAAACACATGTGTCTCAGACTGTAGCTTCACTCTGGATTACTGAAAAAAAATCTCATGCTGACATTCACAAAGATGTGTGGCATAGGTCAAATGAATGAATATTTAAAATATGAGACACTTGATTGTCATCGTCCGTCTCCTCCATCTTGTCCAGTTCACATTACACAACGGTACAGTGCAAAACGATCAGAGAGGATCTTTTCCTTCATTGGCTCTTTTGTCAGATGCAGACAAGTGACATCATCATAGTGGGACGCATTGTAAGTGCAGAGGGACGCGTCTGCTCTCCTTCACAGGCACGTCATGCAGGGACCACTCTTTCCGCTCAGGGTGATTCGGTAAGCCGAGGTGACCTTTGACCCCGGCTTCAAGGTTACAAGAGTTTTGAGTGGTCACTCGCAGGTCTTTAGGGAATCGTTAATGAGGTGAATGTTTTAAGTCACAGAGCTGAGTGTTCCGTGTTGCTGGCTCCAAAAGACTGAACTTCCTTCATTAATCTGCCTCTGGGTGTCTTCGTTTTCAGTTTTCTCTAAGTTCAGTGTGTGACGTCTGCTTCAGGAAGAGCCTGCGGAGGCGTCATGAGAATATGAACGTTGTCCAGGTGTCCAGGTCAGTTGTTGCTCGGTGTGTGTGTTTGATCCAGAGTTGTCAGACTGGAGCCAGAAGTCGTGCAGGTGGAGGAGTTTTTGTGAGGCGAAGAATATAGTGGTTGAACTGAGGAGGACATCTGGTTCCACTGATGGTCCAAATGCATAACTGTGTGTGTGTGTGTGTGTGTGTGTGTGTGTGTGTGTGTGTGTGTGTGTGTGTGTGTGTGTGTGTGTGTGTGTGTGTGTGTGTGTGTGTCTCCATTCAGACTCGGTTGAAGGCAGCTGTCAAGAGACTGTTTCTTCAGAGAGAATCCCCCCTCTATGTCAGTTTTCTGACTGATTCCTTAAAAAACAAGAGAAAATATTGAATTAAACTTTACAGCAAATTACTGACAGTATTGTATATTTCCTAAAGCACAAGATAATAAATATGTTTATTTTTTAGTAAACATCTTTACCTGTCAGACATGAGGGCTCCCATCGACAGCGAGGCGATGGCGCTGACAGCCTCGCTGTCCGAGTCTCGCCTCAGCCGTCGTCTCTGGGCCTGCAGGTAGGACAGACCCACTGTGGTGGCCGAGTCCTTCAGACTGTGCCAGTACTCACCTGCAGGAAGCAGAGGGATGGGAGAGAGGGAGAGAGGGAGAGGAGGCAGGAAATGGGAGAGAGGAAGATTAATGGCCTCAGTCGCTGGTATTTCAATGATGTTTTCATTTTGAATGGTTCCTTTAGGGAAAGTGTCTGCGCTGCATTAATAAAAAGCCCTACTTGGTGTTTGATCCCCCAGTTGTGGCTGTTTGATGTGAATTTAAGTATTGACTGTGATATAAACAGCCCCTGGTCCAAATATCCATGTTGATCATTTCAGATATATAAACTCAAGTTCACTCTCTTCTCTGTGGCTCTCCCGGACAGAGCCCCGTGACACACAGTGGAAGTAAAAAAAATCAATCAGTGTTTTCAAATGTGTTCATCTATGAGCATGTGTGTGTTCTGGCTGTGCATGCAACTCAAATATATTTCACCCGAGGATAAAATTATGGGCTTAACATTCTTGTGGCTTTGCAAATATTTTTAATTAATCTAATTTGGTTGGGATAACATTTGTGTGCAATCAGGAGGGGATGTTGCGAAGGTCGTGTGCCAGAGAAGTGTTTGAAGATAATTGGAGCCAGGGCGGGCCGTGTGTGTCTGTGTGAGTGTGTGTGTGCGTGGTGGTCTGTGAGTGGGACGGCTGGAGGGAGGGATGGGAGACAGGGATGTAAAGGAGGAGAGATGTGGCCGGAGAGCAGGACTGATGAGGAGACACAGAGGAGAGATCGCTGAGTGGAGAAATAAAGAGGCTTACGTTTTGAAGGTGGATCAGTAGAGGTGAAGAGAGACACATATATTATGAACATTTCATCTGATTAAACTACTTTTTGTTTTAATCAAACTTTTAAAATAAGATCTAAAATACAATATAAGGAGAAGCAAAAGACTTTTCATTTCAGATTGAAAATAAAAACTCTCTGCTCTTCCTTATGTCCAAGTTTGTCCTCGTCTTGTCTAAGAATAGAGGATGTTTCTCTGTTGTACAGGTTGTACGGAAGCACAACGTGATTTTGAGCCATATCAATAAAAATTGATGACTTGAACAAGCTGTTGAACATGGTGGTATGATTATTAGCTGGAGGTGCATTTCTTTGATCCCATCTTCAAGTAAAATCTTCTGCCAAAAACTAAAGCCAAATAACAAATTGGCTGATACAAATCATTTCCTGCAAATAGTTTTCTACTGTTGATTTGTATTGAATATCTGTTTATTCACGTATTCAACTTCAAACCAGCTGATTGAAATGTATTTACATCTCAAATTTACTGACACGTGTATATGACTTTTTCCAGTTTTCCTGAGAAATTAAAGACAACTGAGACAAAAAGGGGGGGTGAGAGCAAAGTAGAAATTGTTTTGTTACACGTTAGATGAAGAAACACTTCTGTTTCCAACCTAAGACTCAATACAACACAAAACACCCAAATATGTATATATCAGTTTGTTTTAGTATACACTTTTCACAGTGCAAACCATGTAATTGATGCTTCAGGTTTGTGTTGTGTTGAGGAGTCGGTTCTTACCCTGAACCTGGATGACTCTCTGCAGTGATTGGATGGCGTTTTCACAAGGCTTCTGGTCCAACACTGACTGGGACAGTGGCTCCACCTAGGACACAAGTTGTCAGAGGATTCAACCCATTTTGTGTATGCGTAGAGGCACACACACAAATATATGTACAACCCAAACACACACACACACCTCCATGCCCAACAAGGCGCTGACGCAGGCTTCAGAGGCGTCACAGATGGCTTTGAGGTCATGACCCCCCTCCAGAGCCAGTACCACCCGACCCCCAGCCAACGACATGAGCTGACGGGTGAGGAAGCCAAAACCTGAAAACACATACACATACACAGGTTGAGACACACACTGGCTGGTCAGCAATTTATCCACAGATACGAGAATAAAGGGATTCACTTTCCACGTCAGCCAACGTTGTGATTTTTACATTTTGTTGTCACATTAGTTCAGAGTGATGATTCCTGCCTTGCAAATGCTGTTCATTTCAGTTCACTTCTGAGCGAGCTTTTCATTTATGATGCAACAAAATTCAAGATTTATGAGACACAGATGCAATCTACATTTGAAGTCCCCAGCAGTTCACAAAAAACTCTCTTCCCACTGTATACTCAAGAGCTGAGGTTTGTTTTGATCACAGCCCTCCTCACCTGATGCTGATGTCAGACAATATTTCATTGAGCTGTGAAAGACTTTGTCCACATGAAACTAGCCTGTGAGGAACACCCAAGCTTTATGATTACACAATATGTCCCATAAGTTAGTTCTAGCCATCTGCCAACTCAAGCTATCTTGTTACTCTTCTGTATTCAAATGTCGGAAAGGAAAAACATAAAAGTCCATATTTATAATTTTTATGTCAATTAGACCAACAGGATGCACTTTTACCGACACCAGAGTAAGGTAACTCATTTTTAAGAGTACACAATGCACAAACAAGAATACCTCCGCTAAGGTTGATGGGTAACATCACCCTCCTATTAATACTTATTTTCACAAAAACCAGATCGCACCTAATTTCAACTGTTCAAAAATACTAGCAACCTCCTGATGTCCTTTTTTCAGAAAGATCTTCCCCAATTCCCAAAAATGTTAAAAAAATGCTCTATCCACACCAAAAAATGTAATGGGTTCTTTCTTGGGTCATTCTCCACCCCTCGAAAAAATTCATGGAAATCGGTTGAGTCGTTTTTATGTAATTCTTCTAACTTAATAAAAAACAAATGGAGATGATGTAGAAGAAAAATCTAACAACACTCACATTCATATACCTTCGTGTGTGAGGCTTTCTTACTGTGAATGTTTGCTGTATGTAAATGAGTGTCTGACTGAGGCTTACACTTGGCTGTGACCTTGTATCCTCCCAGTGACGGCGAGTGTCCCTCTACAGCGTCGAACCCAGACGACACCAGCACCACATCAGGGGAAAACTCGTGGGCGATGGGCATCACCACAGCTCTGAGGAGGAGGAGGAGGAGAGGAAACAAAACACTGAACCAAATACTGTTATGTTACATTCACTCAAACCCTGTGGACTTGTGTGTTACTGTAAAATATGTGTACAACAGGTGTTTATGATTTCTGAACACACCATAATAATATGAGCAAGGAAGTCTTTGTGCAATTGCTTTAACGTCGCAATAGACTGAAAATGATTAATGTATAATTATTGTAATTACCAACATTTTAAGTTGCCGGTAAAGTAAAAAAAAAAACATCGAGCGGGAATCATTGCATCGAGAAGGTGATTGATTTGCAACTGGAACACATGCACACCGTAGGACTTTTTTCTGGATTGTAAACTGCAAACATTTACTTCATTGTAAACTCCCTCCATTTGAAAATGATGAAAGATAAATTATCAAAGGCCATGTTCCAAGTGCTTGATCTCTGTTCTTGATCCGTTCCTGGTAAGTAGCCAAGAAGAGAAGGTGGGGTAGCTCCCAGGTGTGAACGTGTGCAACTGTTTAAATGTGAAGCAGAGCGGCCCTGAAAAAAACTGAAAAGCACGAGTGCAAACTACAGATCTTTCCTGGACATAAAAAGATAAAAAAAATAAACTGACTCTCACACAGCTTTAGGTAGGTTTCGGTTTTTGCAAAGGACACAAGGAGATAAAAATGAGACCCTAGACATATCGGGGCTGTGACGCCCACATACTGTATACTCTACTTAGAGCAGACCACTTTCCTCGCTTCTCTGCTCTCCTCCTCACTTCCTCTCCTCTCCCGCTGCCAGTTATTTAGCAAGAGCGCATGGCCCATGCCGCGTTTGATTCTCTCGCTCTCTCAGCGGCAGTTCAAAGACGCTTGTGTGTGTCTGGTTCCTATTAGGAGCTCGTCCCTCTTCTCACGTCACTGACAGCCAGCCATCTGGGATCCATTGGGCCTAATTACGCCGCCTTTGGATTCCCTAACAATGCACCCCCCACTTCTTCTCCTCTCCTCTGCTGTATTCTCCCTCTCCTCCATAGTCTGTCATTTGTCAGTAGCCACCTAGAAATGCATATGAAAATATCGGCATGTGCCCGTACATACAATAGACAGGCCAAAATAGATACAGGCGCACGCTTTTCCTTTGAAACTGGATGTAACGGGTGTGCTGGGCTACCGGTGATTACACCGACTTCCAATTCTGACCAGCTCAGTAATCCTCAACACACCCACACAACACACACACACCCACACAAACACACAACGTCATGATACCTAATCTCGATGCAGCTGAGCTTTCTCTTGATTGTACTCGAGTCCAACCGCCGCTCTCGACCACAATATTTCCCCCGTCACTAACACACCCAAATGCAGAGGCACACATCATCAACAGCCGCACTCTGTTCCATCCTGTGGAGAAACACACAGTCTGGAACCCTGTTGTCTAAATCATGTATTCAGATTGAATTACAGAGCTGGCACCCCACTACATTCTTAATTGCATCAACATGAATTCATGATGCGTCAAATTTTGTCTACTTGGGGAGTTATGCATTTATTTGCACCATAATCAACAGAGCGGTGGCAGCGTTTACTGAGAACTTAGTCAAACATTTGTGTAAAGTATATTTTCATAGAAATCCTTTCACATTTTTGCTGCTTCAAAAATCTTGCCTCTCTTGCTGCAGTTTGACAAATCAAATGACATGTTATCCTATATTCTATAGTTGACAGTGACAGTAAATGTAGAGTTGCTTCACATGATAACATATGACAAAGGTCACTGGCCGGATATGCGCCATGGACATCACAGCTACATGGTATGTGCTTCAAACCACTGGACCACCACCACACACCACCACAGAGCTTTGATACAGGGAAAAGTCTGTAGGAGTAACACACAATAGTGTGTTACTCTATACTATAGTGTGGTTAACTGAGGAAGCTTTACACATGAAAACACTTGCCGTTTCCCAAACTGGATGAAAAATACCAAAACCAGACGGCTGCTCAGGAAAGGACCAGTTGTCTTTTAATTAAAATCCAGTGCGCCAGTAAACACTGGACTTAGTTTTTCCAAGCCTGTCTATTGGCTCTATGGATTTTACCAGTATGGGCTAGCTCATTAGCATCTTTCCTTTGACGAGGGGCCCACCCACTGCGTGTGCTGCATGCAGCACCATGAAGCGCTCGCACACTGTTTAATCATCTGGTGGCGAGTTAGTGTTGTGGACAGAAACACAGTTCATTACAGCGCAGAGCAGAACAAAACCAAATTCATTCAGGAGAAATAGATTGATTGAAATGAAAAGTGAGGTGAGAGCAAAGGTGTGACTCACAAACAAACTGTTGTGTGTTATATGTTGTTGTGTTTGGTTTTGTGTAAGGATAATTGCTTGTATCATTGAAAAACCATCAATATTTTTTTTCAATTTAATGCTTGTGAAGACTTTACACTGATTGCTGCCTGTTTCGGAGGAAATCAGGTATTAAACCTGCTTTAGATGTTGAACAAGATCCAGTGTCACATGTGTAAAAGTACGCAATTCTTAAACGTTGTATTCCAGTGCAGATGGGAAGTTGCCACATCCAAAATTTGAGGGTGGGCTTAAACCAGGAGGAGAAAAATAACATTTTACTGTCTTGGCTCTCACACTTTTTATTCACAGCGGTGAAAAAAAAAATTCCCAGTCCTCATGAAAATATGTTTTTGGCCTTTTCTTGACCTGGGGATTTTCTTTGTTAGCTTAAAATCTTTACATTTTTATTATCTTAATTGTACTTTGCAGATGACTGATGTAAACAACAACCCTGTGTCTCTAAATTAGTTTTTAAAAAGTTTTTAACCAATTTTGTATTCATTTTTAACATCCCACATTTTGCCAATCACTTGTAAAACCCTTTGAATTGCATTTAAATTGTTTGCATGGTGCTATATAAATAAAGATGATTTGATTGATTGAGAAGAGTCACTCTTGGGAGAGAGGAGAGGAGAGGGCGGGTGAGAAAGGAGTAATTTTTGCATTTGGATGAAATTTGGACAGGTTTATTGTGTAACAGTTGTGTTTTGTTATTTTTGTAAATTCTTTGAAACTTAAGTAGAGAAACACAAAGCAGCAAAACATTCAGCAACTTACTGAACCAGCAATACCCACACGCTCATCTTGGAAAGGATAATTTCAAGCTGCAGACTAGACGATAGTAAAACATTCTCACCATCCTGAAAACTACATTGTGCTGTATGCAAATATATTGAATATGTAGCAATACGCTGAATTTTAGATTTTAACTCATAAAACACGACAGTGTGAAAGAAACATGGGAAAGCAAATAGAGACGGGTTCAGTTAAATCTTTACCTGAATGCAGCCAGGTACTCGGCATCTCCCATGGGAGGGTTCAGTCCTCCCGTCCATCCTACATTCACATTGAAGCCTTCACCTTGACCTGCACCCACCTGGATGAGGGAGAGAGGAGGAAAGAAGAGAGAAAAACAAAATGATTTCTTTGAATGTCAAAGAAAGTTAATGAGTCCCCGTGAAAGTTGAGAAACTATACGACGATGACAGATTTGTATCAAATGTTCACAAACTCAGCATCGCTGTTGCAAAAAAATGTCAATTGCTGCAATTGAAAGAACGTGACTTCTATTTAAGGCAACACCAGGGAGTGATTATGATTCCTAAATGAGAGACGGATGGCTATTAATTCAACACCCCTGTCGCTCCATTTTGATTTTGATACAATTTGTCAAATAGTTATATAAATCACCCGGAGCCACAACAGAGCTACACCCGTTTATGGGTCCCAAGCTTCGAGCTACAACTGCACTGGAAAATATTCACACTTGGCAACCGCTGCCTGAATATAAACTGTATGTTGTATGTTCTGTTAAAAATGCATGCATTTTTATCAAAACACAATTATACTGCATGTTGTGTATGCAGTAGATGGTTTGGTGTACGTCATACCCCTGTAAAGCTATATTGTTGTACTTCTCTACACAACGGATTCACATGTTCATTTTTAAATGTCCTATATACGATTTTAGCCGATTTTTCACTGGACATGTCTGCTCTCAAAATGCCACGCGGAGTCCAGGGAGCTCCTTTCAGTTTGACCTCACACACTTGGGGCAGAGTTAACTGAGGCCTGGTTCTTGGAAAGAAGGTCTGAGGATTCCTGCCTCTCTCTTTGTAGTCCTGCTAGCAGCCATTTAGCTGTTCTCTAAGCCCTTCGCCATCAGTCAATGTGTCAGTTTGAGGGGAGAATGAGGAGGTTGATTGACACACTCTTGGCAACAAGGCGTGGTAATTTCCTTTGTGTGTGTGCGTGTGTGTAAGAGTGTGTATGGGTGTGAGAGGATGTTTGAAAGAGAAAGAATGCTGATGAGCATCGCAGAGCGTCTGTCTCTATTCTTCTCTCCGTGGACGGGATGTTCACAGGGCAAACGAAAAACACATGAGGCCTCCGGTCCTCTGCCAACTAGTAATGTACCCGCTAGCACAAGCACGTGCACACGGATACACACACACACACACAATTCCTGCTATTGCTCCAAGTCTCTTGCGCTTCTCTGTCCTCCTCCTCTCTTTCATGTTTCGAGAGTTGCTGGACTGGATTAGTCCTCAGCTGGTTTCTGTGTGGTACTCTGCACTCTCTGTTATAGCTATGACATCACACCCCTACCCCATGGTGTGCTATATACCTACACGGGGACAGCAAGACTCCAGAGGTTTACCACACAGCTCAACAGAGGTTGAGGAGCCACTTAAGGCGAAGCCACATCCAAGCCAGCAGAGCGTTTTATTTACCGTCCCTCATCAGGGGATTTTATGGGAAAACATTGACTATTTTATCCTCATTATTGTGTAGGGGAAGGATGGGAACTGGGGGAGGATATGGGGGATTGAATGGGTGGTTAACGCCACCATTGGTTGGGGGTCAATTCATCTGACTGGAGATAGTCATCACACTTTGGTTTCTGGAAGGACCGCAGGCAGGATTCATAGGCATCTCAATTTCCTGTATGCAAACAAGGGCATGCAATTCAACTGTACACATCCTGTTGTGAAGTTCTATCATCCGAGGCCATATTAAATTAAACCTACGGTGGATACACAAAAACACAGTGGGATTGTGTGCTCATTGGCAAAACACACTTATAGCATTTGGAAGTTTAAGGTTGAATTGGTCCAAATGTTTTCCTGTTGAAGACAATGTAACAGTGACAAAAATAAACAAAGTAAATCTAGTACATAATTCTAAATTATTCTTAAAATGATTTACTTTGAGCCAGAATCACACTAAACAACATTTTTATAATAAACACTGAAGAACTTTGACTTCAGATGAATATTACAGGATCACCAGTGGTGTAAGCAATGTTTGTTTGTTTGTTCTCGTTATGACAACTGTGACTGATCTGAGGCCAGATGAGAGGTAAAATATTTTAATCCTCATCCCTGTACAGTTCAACACCAACAGCCACAGCAACCTGTCAAATTTTCCCCCTGTGCATCAGAGGAAAATCCCTCATCATGAACACATTGAGGTTATAATTGAGGCTTTAAATCATGTAGATGATTCCTCGATTTATGGTTAATATTATTTTTTTTGTTTTGACAAGTAAATGCTAAACACAAGGCTCCTGAGCTGCCTCATGTCCCAGGGGAATTATGTATTTACCAAATATTTCCATCAATGCCAACGTATCCATCTTCACATTAGCCGGTAAATTCAATAGCTCTCTAAATCCGCCTGAATCTGCTCTACAAAGAGAACTTGTTTTATAAGCATAAAGGTTCCTCATGTGTTGTTCTTTAGTTATTGTGTTCACAAGAATTTAGGTACATGCAGAGACACACAAACATCCAAAAATCGCCATGACAACACAAACAAAAGCAGGAAAACACAGCACCACTGAGAAGGACTGTTTCGTAACTACCTCACTGGGATGTCCACTACCAGGAAAGAAGTTGCCATCGTCGTAGCGATGTAGAGAGATGTACAGCACACTGGGGTCGGTATAGAAAGCCTCCTGGGTGCCGTTGCCATGGTGAACATCCTGGACAATGATTGGATGAGAGATTAGTTAAACAGCTTTTCCCTCTCAAGAGCAAATGTGTTTTAATCTGAAAGCTTTTTGATGAAGCAGGTAGTAATAAGTGTTTGATGCATTAATGTGTGTGTGTAAAGACATGATGCAGGCTTACATGCACACATGTGGTAAACTGAGACGTCCACCTGGCTGCGGATCAATATCTGCACATGTGTGTGGGCTTACGTTCATATGAATTTGTGTGTGTGTGTGTGTGGCTCTGTTTCTACTCTATGCATGTGTGTCAGTTCAGTTCACACATGGAGACCAGATATTACAGCATCTAAATGAACAAAAAAATAAACAGCAGTGCTACTGTATAGGGACGCTGTGCTTCGTGGACCATGTTCCTGTCTACGGTACATTTGTGTGCTTGCGCATGTATTTATTCCTGCCCATGTGGGGACCAGTGATGGCTGTCATGCGGCAGTGTCCTCACCCAGTCAACGATGAGGATCTTGCTGACGTTGAGTTTGTGTTGGAGCTGTCTGGCAGCAATGGCCACAGAGTTGAAGAAACAGAAGCCCCTGTAGACAAACAGACAGGAAGAAAGGCAGCCACATGTGATTATCAGGACATCTTTACTTAATTAATATCATAGTTTCACCATATGGACCTTAGGAACCTCTAAGACATGTCTCCAGTTATCTGGCATCATTTGGGGCTACTAAATCCAGCTCATGACAGTCACAGTGCTGACTCCAAGTCAAAGAGGGAAACTCCTGCCACGTAAACATTTACTTCAAAGATTTGAGAAATGTGGATGTTTCGTTTCAACTTGTTTTATATTTCTTTCACTGCTGACAAACAAAAAACGTTTTTTCATATTACGACATTATGCTGAGTCCATAATCCTGCACTCCTGAGAAAAGCAAAAACCACAATTTTTGCGACAAACAGAAAACGAAGCAAATCTTAAAGTTCACTCCACGTTCCAAACGATAACATTGTGTGAATTGCTGGCAGGACGTGTGAGATGATTTCAGAGAGATGAACTCATGACTTGGCACGACAGTTCCCCCAACACGCATTGTCTACTGCAAAGGTATGCAAGAAAAGTGTTGATGTATGAAAAACAATAGAGGAATGTTGGAAGTGGCAGTGTCAGCATGGGTCATAAACTCGGAGTGCTTAATGTGTCTGTGGACAGTATATCATATATGCTTCTCAAACTCTGCTCATCAAGAAAAAGTCATTATCATCCCATAAATAACCAGTGTCAAGCACTGCTGAGCACACACAGTCCCAGCTGAGTGTGGTTACTTGGCTAATGGCTCCTATCAAAGACACACACACACACACACACACACACACACACACACACACACACACACACACACACACACACACACACACACACACACACACTTCTTTTGAGGTGCTTTTGTGTCCTGAAAGAAACAGAGCGGAGGAGGAAGTTTGCCCCAGGTAGCGCAAATCACACACATGTACACACACACACGACACACGCACAAAATAAGACAGAGAGACATCGGCTCCCACTCTCTCTCTTGCTTAGAAGTGTAGCTGATCTGTAATAAATCCTTTGAAACACTTTGCCGAGACCTCCTGGCTCCTGGTATGTGTGTGTGTGTGTGTGTGTGTGTGTGTGTGTGTGTGTGTGTGTGTGTGCATTCGTGCGTGCATGTTGTTGTACTTACTGAGGAGAGGACTTTGTTGCATGGTGTCCAGGAGGCCTCACCACTGCAAAGCCATTCTGTGGGAGAAGAGCAAAACGTTCAACATCAACTTGCTTTCCCAAACCAAACACATATTTAAGCTGTTGTAGTTACATTCAACGTTATAGTCAATGGATTTAATATCCACCGGCGTTACTGTATGCGAGTTGATGTTGTTTAACCCACAACCTGTCACATAACACACTGAGAAAACACATGTCAGAGATGATGAAGTGCTTGGTGACAAAAACACACCTTCAGCTCTCCTTGTGCTACTTTGAGTGCCAGGTCTGTGACACATCCTGCAGCAATGCGAGAAGCTGCTGATGTGTGAAGCTCGTTCCAGATTGTATCAACATCTACCTGTCAGTAAAAACCAAGAAGACACACACAAGGTCAGCTGGAAACGACAGCCACTTTACTTTACAGACGTTTACCTAAGATGCAGTTAAAAAGTACCTGCATTCGAACAGTCACGCTCATCAAAACTGAACTTTCTTTACTGGTTGAACTCTGATGAACTGAGCTAAGCCTCAGTCAGCAAGTTTTCCCCATTTCATTTAGTGGAGCTGCTGGCCAATAAGCAGTTTACTATTGGCACTTCTGATAATTGACATTGATTTAACTGAATTTGCTGAACTGCCTTTAGTTTGCATTAATAAATTGCATGGATAATTATTCTTGTAGTGTGATGTATACAGTGTATTAGAAAATGTTATGTGTGACAGCGGACTTTAACTACTTTGGATGATTAACTGCAGAGAGACTTATTTTTTGCACCTATTCTCAGTGAAAACATTGTCTTGAGTTCCTGTGTTGCTTTATGCTTCGAAACGTGTATTTCTTGTGCTGTGTCGTGGTGGAACAATGAAATCAGAGGAATTTCTTTTATCACAGACTTTGCCATCTTGTTCCAATCACCCCTCTTCACCAGACCAGGCAAGAGCCGGAAATCCCAGAAGATCAGTCGTCTTATCAACTGACACCCAGCCCCCTTCTTCTTCTCCTACCTCCTCTCCTCTCGTCTCCTCTCAACTTTCTCATGGGCTTTATTTTCTGTGTTTTGTCTTATAAGTGGAGTAAATATCTTTCGTTGTTTTTATCCTCTTAATTGTTCCCTCTCGTGTTATCCACTGTTAAATTTAATTTATTCCGCTACCTTCATGTCTTTTTCTTCTTCTGTAACAGCGTTCTCTGTTTGCCAAACCCATTCCCTCCAAATAAAATCCAGTTTCAATGGCACACACTCCAAAAAAACTGCATCTCTCTGTGAACCCTCTTTTACCCTTTCTTTTCCCCTCTTTCTCCCACAACTCACTTTGTGCAGCCTTTAATTTCGAACTGGGTCGCTAAGTTATCGTAGCCAAAAACAATAGCATTGGCAATTTGTAGTATTATTAGCTTAATTGCGTAATGATGCATAATTAGCCATGTAATGTTTGCTGTTCAGTAATGCAATTGGATAAGTAGAAAGATTCCCACATGACCTGTGTTTTTAACGTACGTGTGTGTGTGTGTGTGTGTGTGTGTGTGCCACTCACTCCAACTCCTCCACATGGTAACATCACAAATATCCGTTGAGATAAAATTCCTGCAAGAGACAATGTATGTCATGAATATTAATCATTAATTATTAATTCATTTATTGATTTTTTCATGATTATTGTTGATTTTTAGATTTTACCAGCCAGTTTGCGGCTGTCCAGCTTGAGGCGGTTGAGAGGGTTGGTGCCGAACAGAAGTACATGTTTCTCTGAATGGACTGACTGCAGCTCTTCAAGAGTGGCCTTCCTACTGCGGATAGACTACACACACAAATTTTTTTGTTTGAAACCATTGTTGCGAGGACATCCTGGCCGGTCCGTAAAATTTCAAAGGGCTGTTTGAGTGTTAAGGCTTGCTTTTAAGGTTTAGGATAGAATTGGTGGATTTAGTTATAATGGTTAAGGTTAAAGTGAGGGTAAGAAAGACCACACAGACAGACTGTGCGCGCTTTACCTCACACTGGTTCCTGAGGCCTCTTTCATGCAGTCTGGACCAGATGCTTTGGACCCTTCCAGCATGCTCAGGGTGGCGGCTGTTGTCCCCACAGGTACACTGGTGCTTCTGCATCTGAGAGTCATAAACTAGACCTAGATACACACACAAACACAAACTCTTGACCTTCTTTTCCTTCCTCAGTATTTCATTAACTAATTGCATGTGACATGTAAATATAATGCAACAGCAGATAATGGCATTTATTGATTTTTTTCCCCACAGTTTCCTCACCTGTCGTGAAACGTAGCTGGACGTCTGCAGCAGGGCTGGATAGTGACAGAGAAGGTATGGTGTTGGCTGGAGGAGGCAGGGAGGTGGAGGCCGGAGAGGACCGGGTCCGAAACAGAGGCTGGTGAGACCATATTTGGGAAGGCAAACTCAGGGAGTCCAGATGGGAACCTGGTCTGAGGATCACCTGCCGCTGTGGTTCCCAGAGAACAGGAAACACAATTAACTGAAGCAGCACATGGCAAAGACTAACATGAATAAATTCCACACACACACTCCTAAATCCAGTTTGTATCTTCATTAAACTGCAACTACTCATTACTTAGTCAGTTTAATACTGCTCATCTAGAACAAGCAACTCATAAAGAAAATTCAGCTTTTGCCAAACATGCTGCCAAAAATTGCCACAACACAGTAACTCACATTCACATTATATAGATGAAGCAACAGCGCCCTCTGATGTCAAAAACAAGGAATTCATGTACTATGAATTTTAAAGTCTTTTTTCTCTGTAATTAGTTACATGATCAATGATTCATTCAAATTAAACTAAACTACAAAATATTAAAAACAGGTGATCATCTACAGGTGATCATCTACCCTAACAGATTAATTATTAGTAATAATGTGCAGGTTCTGATAATCCATGTATTATTATTCTTCAGAACCACTGAGGTGTACAAAACATAACCAGTGATGTTACTGAGGTCAAAGCTGAATTCATAAGAAATGTCATACTAATTCATTCATAACAAGTCATGACATATGTCTTCTTCCACTTCCTAAGAAAGCAAGAAGAAAAATAATACATTATTCTCGCTCTGCTGAGATGCAACACTGAGTTTAAATTAGTACCTGAGTGAGGGGATGTGTGGGTTCGATCAGGCTCTCCCGTGACGAGGTTGTGGACTCTGTGCCACAAACAGAGTCTGTGCTTGTGGTGCTCTGTCTCCTGCGGTAGCTGTCATCACACATTGATTCCTGTTCTGAGCACACAGAGCCTGGTCCCGAACCTGTTCCTGATCCAGTCTCCTCCAGGTCCATGTCCTCTGATGGGATCTGAGTCAGACGAGGCTTCTCCATAGACTGGCCCGTTGGCTAGCATAAAGTAAAAGTTTTACAGTCTTTGAAAATCTTAAAGTTATTAATATTCTCTTTTGTGTCTAGCTAAAAATAAGAAATCAGATTATTTCCATATTGAGTCAAATATTAAGTAAATAGAAATCAAAAATAAGGTTTTAAATAATATCAACGTACAATCCAGGTAAAAGACTCCACATTATAATTTTTCATATGACCTCTGTATTAGAAATAACCAGTCTTTTATTTGTGTCCAGGCCTTGTATCCTCCTCTCACCTTGCTCTGGTTCAGGTGTGCGTTCTGCTTGAACCTCTCCAGCCCACTCTTGTGGTACTGCTGAAGCAGCTGGTGCTGAGCATGTGAGAGCTGACTGGCATGCAGAGTAAAGGGTGAGTGGCTGTAGGGTGGCGGCTCTGAGCGGGTTCGCTCCACGGGCCTGTGCGACAGCAAGTTGACTTCGCCTTCTCTTCCTTCTCTTCTGGAGGGGGAAGGTGGGTGAGGGTGCTGCTGCAGAGGAATGGCACTCAAACCATGAACTGCAGAGAGAAGGAGAGAGGAACAGGTTTATGACTAGGAATCAAGATTCGGCAGGCAGGAGAGGAGACAGAGGAAAGAAGCACAATATAAATGGACAAAATAAACATGACAAAAATAGGGGCAGGAGGATGAAGGAGGAAAGTAAAATGAAAAAGAAAAGATAATTCTAAGTTTAAGGAGAAGTGAGAGGGAAAATACTTAACTAATTAACTAAATATTTTAGTTTTACTGGAGAACTAAGAGATGATAATATTGGTTGTATTTACAGCATATTTCTGTATTATCATTTAAACTGCATTACTGTCAAATGCTGAGTAGAGGGCACCCTTGTGCAGTTTATAATAATGAAGCAAAAGAAATGCAGTACAAGACAGAGGACTATAATGTTCCTACAGTCTTCTTTTTCATCACACACATTTACAAACTTCTAACCAACATGTTCATAGTTTAATATGATAATTTATGGTTAAGCTGCATCATGTTAAGATTATTCAAAAATGCACCTATACATGTTTTCACTGGCATGTGTTTTTTATCAGTGCATAATGAAGTGTTTAAGTTTTTGTTGTTCAACACATTTCCAGTTGCAAAACTCACAAGAGAGAAACTGGGAGTGCACCAGTCTAGTGTGTGGTTCCAGTATGAGAACAGGCTGCAGGTGTTGGGCCAAGGCGGCACCGTTTCCTTCCAGAGGCAAGTAGACTTGATGCAGAGCAGACAATGCCAAGGGCTTGGCTACTTGTAGTTTAGCCTGGGGAGAGAGAACAAGACAAGAGTAAAAAGAAGCGGAAAGATGACGGTAAGAAAACCTGGAGGGGATACACAGGGAATTAGATAAGCCCTCGTCATGCTGCAGCTTACACAACTAAGAAAAATGAAGAGTTAGTGCATAAGATGAGGGCTTAATGGGCTGTTTCAAACATTAGACACGAGACCTGTCAGTGACCACGTTCACAATGGGAGTAAAATATCACATGACTGATTCACACCAAGATCAAAAAGGAAGTGAAAGCCTAAAAACAGCACATTTATTTCTGTAAGTATCCAACAATGCAGGCACTATTTTACACATTGTCTCAGATACACATGCTTAGAGCATGCATTCATCAATTTGTATCTATGATATATATATGTGTCCGTTTCTTTACTTAAATTATGCCTAAGTTGTTATGTTACATGAAACTCCAACAATTCAACTACTGATTGTAAATGGAACCAATTAATGTATAATTGCTCACATGTGCAGGATGTCCAGCAGTGATGTTTGGCATGACAGCAGAGTTAGGAGGTAAAGTGAAATGAGCCAATCTTCCATCCTTCAGCAGCAACCTCTGTGCCTACAAGACACAGAAAAAGTCAGTATACAAATTATCTGTTAAGACAATCCCATACAAGTGGTTACGTCTATTTCGAACATAAAAACATCAAACATACAGTTACGTTATAAAGTTAAATTGACCTCTCTCCTGAGTATCATATACTGATAGAATGGAATTTTATGTATCAACTGTCACATTAAATCCATTAAAAAGATACAAGTTAAAACTGATAAAACCACACACCTAATACAATGAGGAAAAATATACTACGTAACTTGTAAATAAAAATAGTTTATATTAGAGTGAAAGTGATGGAGTAAAATGTATTTGTTCGATACATATGACCTTCTTCCTTATGACACTAGGAACCATTACCAAACTGTATTTAACACAAAATTAACAATCAGCTGATGGTTGTAAAGAGGTACATCACCCCAAAAAAATCCAAGCAACACCTGCATCATCATACAGTAAGTAGGGTAAATACCAGAAAGGTTGCCTTGGAAAGAGTTGATGAATGAATCCATAATTGGAACAGGAATACATGCAGGTGGAACAATTCTGGCTCCATGTATTGTGTTGATGTGTGTTTAAGCAGAACACCAAACCTTAGACTGTGCACTCATTATTTACTATTGTGGACTAGGAAGTCTCACCTCATGAGACAGCGGAAGGGCACCATTATCAGAATGGAGGCTGTCGTTGGGTGAGCTGCATCCTGATGCTGGGGTGCTGCCGCTGCTGGGGGACGAGTCTGGTTGACAAAATGGAGAGACACTGATATTCATAGCAGCCAACAACAGAGCAGATGTGTATATACATCACAAAATGATGAGCATAACAAGTTGTTAAAAAAAATGAATCAAACTGCGTCGGTACAGTATATGTTTAAATTACACTGCGTATATTGTGGTGTAAAATAATACGAAACTGGCATATCGGGAAGTGGCTAAAACAGCAGTGTCAATTAAACAGAAGAGATAAATGTAGATCCTCTACCCAGAGTTTCTGTCCTGTGCTTGACAGCAGGAGGGGCACTGATCTTTCTCTGCAGCGGGTTTGGCCTCGTATTGATGAGCTTCTTTAACTTCCACTTCAGAGTGGGCTCGGAGACTGCACAAACAAAAACATACATAAATAAATACATGAAGAAGAGCATGCACACACAGACACAAACAGAACTTGATAATAAACAACATAATCTTGTACAGTACATCTGCAGGAATGCACCTGCTCAGGAACGCACATACCATATTGATGCGCTCAATTGTCATAACAAAACCATGAAGAATCTGCAGCACAGCCAAATCAATCACATCAACCCTGGTCAACAGCATTAAGAAGTTTCATGTTTACTTTGGTCCGGCTCCAATAAGCTCAAACAGAGAGGCTGGCTCAGAGCAGATGAAAAGCAGCTATGTGTTGTCACTGAGCTAAAACAAAACACACACTGGAGGGTGTGTGAGTGTTTGCACGCTGTCACCTAAGGGGTTCCAGGGCAATGCAAATAAATAATGGATTTTTGAATGGTTAGTGTACTCGAAGACATTAAACCACTCCCACTCTCATTCACATGGCGAAGGAGGCTTGCTCTGGACTCTCACGGAGTTCATTTTACACATACTTAGTTTAAGTTATGTAACCGCTTTGGTCTTTGTGTCTCACTGTCGCTGTTGTTTTTCACGACGGTTCAATCTCTCTCTGGCTCTGCAGGCCTGCTGCTTTATGAGTTTGCTTTGTCTTACAATTATCAACACTGTGCATGTTCATTTCCCTTATTCTTTATGTCCAGAATTACAGTTTGCTGAGACTCTGAAAAGTACCACACTGAACAAAATATCCACTGAGATATGCAGTCAGATGACTTTGACTCTAACTCAAATTACACAGAGCATACCACAAGGAGAACAGACCTGAAATGGAAAATCACCAGTGACCTAGGCAGCTTTAGCCTCAGAGTGAGAACCCGCATCACAGACAGTAAAAGCTAGAGGCATCTCACCTGTTCTGCGCAGGGGGAGGTCCTTACGCTGGTCGCAGGGCGTCGGCTGAGGCTTTGGAGACAGCCTAGGTAACCACAACAAGATTGAATAAACTGCATCACTTACAAATTGGCATGAGGAGACTTCATTTCATTATTAAGTATTCCATTCATTAAAATCAGAAAAGGAAGAGGCCAATAGAAAATTCAAAATGGTAATTAAGAAAATACTTTCACATTTGATCAATCCCTGAAACCTAATTTAAATAAACATGTGGATTGTGGTTATTATGCCATGTACATTGGCTTATTACTGTACCAGTATAAAAAATGGCAACTGAATGGACCAATGCGCCACACACACATAAAGAGAAATGGCTGAGAAAGCGAGACTGCTGCTAAAAGAGGAACACCATCAACATTTAAATGTTGGCATATTTTTTCTTAGTCCTGGGAATTTTTACAATCAAGAAATTGATAAATTACTGAAGAAAATAAAAAGCAGATTCATCCATAACTGAGATAATAATTTGTTGCAGTTGGATACAAAATAGCTCAAAAACCGCTCAACCAACTAAAACAGTAAAATTACATTATTATCACATTCCTAATCCTTTAAGTAGCTTTTGATGGATGTATTGCAACAACTCAATGCAAGATTTATACTTGTAACAAAGTAACTTGTAATTAAAGTTAGTAAAGTAAAAGATGTGATGTTTTCTTCCACCATTGTCGGTATCATGCAGACTAACACGCTTTGGCAATACAAGATGTTACAGTCACATGCTATTATTTAATCATGTTCATATTTCTGTTAATAATAATTCTGTTAATTCTTAAACTTTTGCACAGTCACCTACAAAAATAATTAAATTAAATCCCACATCCAAACAAGCCGAATATGTTACTATGAAATATCGTGATATTGTGATACTCTGTGTTTGTCTCTGTTCTGCTTTAAAAAAAGGTTCTTTTGTGCGTCTCACTTGTATCCCAGTGTCGGGCTGGTGTGGTTGGGAGTAACCCTGTCATGGGTGGGTTGGCTCTTCATAATTATATGTTCCCGAAGTTTCTGCCTTACCAGGGGACTGGAAACAGCACCTGTCCGTCAACAAAATGAGTGGATCAGGAAAACAGACAATGATTTGGATCATATACAGCTATGCAATAGGCATGCCAACAGTAAGGATGATAATATATTACAGTATTTCTTCATATTATCCTACAAGGAATCGTATTGTGTCAATAAGCAGTCAGGAGACTGTAGAGGTCACTTTCCTCTGTGAGCTCTTTATCTCCTCTACATGGAAAAATAAAAATAGCATTATGAGTTTCCTGAAACAAGTGTTTGTTTGACTTTGATTTGATATTTGTACACATTTCCTAGAATAGATCACAGAACTGGTGGAAATCCCCTTCTTTTTCATTGAAACACAAATTGTGACCTAGATGAAAAGCACATCAAGAACCTTACTGTTTTCAGGGAACCTACGACAACACGTACAATACAGTACTGACACATGAGGTACTCACTCTGCTCATTCTTATTCTTTCGTGTCAGATGCTGTAGCTCCTCTCTTTTCTCCTCCTCCATCTCTCTTTGCCTCTGTTCAATGTTATACTGCAAAGACATTTTTTTACGGGACATTTAAACTGACCAGTCACGTCTGCTTTAACTGTGCGTGTGAGATATTTATTTATAGCTGAATATTTCCACAGGATTTGCATACTGACTAAGCCTTCACAAAGGAAAGATTTATTAGCACCTGGAGTGTGTCATCAATCATCAGATTTTTAGTAAATATCAATGATAATCAAACAACTGATGATACAGTAACATTAAGGAGATGCAGCGTTAATCTCCTGAAACAAGAATGTTTCCACACCTGCAAATGCTGCTGGGAAAACTGGGAGCAATGCTGAGCGGTGAGGGGTCCCAGGAAGAAGGGAGGGCGGGGGGTCAGCATGGCCGAATCTGGGCCTGGATGTAACAACCTCTGGGTCACCCTCAGGTCCATGGGCTGCTCCCCACAAATGGATAATGAAAGTTGACTGCTGATGATCACATCCACTACAGAGAGACAGAGAGAGAAAGATATTAACACATTATTCTGTGACGGGTTGGTGACACTAAAAGTTATTGGGTTAGGATTAGATATGGGGTCAAACATCAGTTTGTCCCCCAGGAGTATCTGTGTCCTCGTGGTGTACTTTTGCACTGTGAAAAATAAGAACTTGAAGTTGCTTGGCTTCCTATGATTTTTAAATGTAGTGAACAAAGAATATTTTTAAGCTTTGTAAACTTAGAAAAGTGTGCAGAGACTTGAGACCCCCTGCAGCGGTCGCAGGTTTGGTTCTGACCCGGCCCTTTGCTGGGCGCCTTCGCCAATTATCTCACCCCACATGTTGATGATTTCCTTCAAAAACGCAATGTTAAAAAATTCATGTGGTCTTACACAGATGATATTTAGGGTCCTATAAGCTTTTCGTATTGTATTCAGTATCAAAGGTAATGCAAGTATCTTAAATGCAAATATCTTGTTTGGTCTAAAACACAAATAGTTGGAAGAAAGTTTTCACAGCTATTCACAAAAGAATTCCATGAACAATTGATGTATATTTTACTGTTTGTGCTTGACATAAACACGCTCAAGCGTGCACTCAGGTTTTTGGGAATAAGTGTATGTCCAGATGTGTACTTGTACTTGAACTCTGCACATTCACCAGTCATATTTCATTTTATTCAAGTCTTCCTGCCTAAAGTGAACTGGCCATTGTCCAACACTGCATTCAAAAGAGCAAAGGAGGTGTGTTTGTGTGTGTTGGGGCTGCAGGGCCACAAAAGAAAGAAAAAGAATGAAGGAAACAGGGTGGTGAGCCGGATTTGAACAGTGTGTGGTCAAAGCATTTGGGTCAGGTACATTAATCTGTCATCTCCTTTCCAGGTTTTACTAAAATGAAAGAAATAAAAAAGTTAAATTTAGATCAAGTGAGACAATTGAAGCAAGCTTCAGTGTCCTAACTTAAGACAGATGTCTTTTTATGGGAGCATGGGAGTGAGAAAAGGTTCCACTTAGGCAATCCAAAGGCCACTGCAAATACAGTATGTTAGAGCTACCATACTTTTCACCATGACTGATTTTACAACGGCATGAAAGCCACAATATGGACCTAACTCGATGACCTATAAATCATGCAACAGAGAGGAAGGCTATAGCAATAACTGGTACTGAGAAAACCTCTACTTTTGTGATACATCATATCAACAAGACAAAAACATATGGAAGTTCACAGATGACTCGATACCCGAAACCAATAAAAGGGGTGAGGAATGTTTCGGCACTGATACAAAAGAGCGGGCCGATGGAAGGAGACACCTTGCTGCCTCTGGGGTAGATGGACAGTGGGAGGGATGGAAAGATGTGGAAATTTACTGAACTCTCACGCCCGAATGGCTGCAACCCAGAATATTGCCCAACCTTATTAATATAATTCCTCTAAGTGGACATTTCTTTACTGGCTTACAGTGTTGTGGACAGCACTGTATGGGAGTAACAGCTTGAATAGCTGCCAAAACAAGTGAGTAATTGTGATTAAAGTATGCATGATACTGTGAAGCGAGAGATGCTTAAAATCCAAATGCAAAAAAAGACACAGGCCAGTCAAGCAGATGGTGTTGGTACAGTTAAACACACAGTGTCTGCTAGAACAGCAACTCCTGTAAAAATGCAACTTTCAGTGCCACAAAACAGACCAACACAAACAGGTTGCAGCCGAGTGCCTCTAAACTTCCCTCCCATCTGAGCCAGACAGTCAAACAGACCCAGGCAGCGTTATTCAGCCACTCATTCCCGACAGCAGCACTGACTCAGACAGAAGTAACGTCTGCGAAAGCGTTACAGGTTGACAGAATTCCTCAGATGAAGAAAACACTCCCACGCTCTTATTACTGCAGGTCAAGTGTGACGTGCACACAGTAGAACTGGAGCAGAGTTAACAAGAGCAGAATCATTTACAGTAACAAGCTAATATTGTACAGTTTAAGCCAAGTGGTTTCAGTTCTGTTGCACTCACTGATCGAGAGTTCATAGTAGCAACACTATCTGCTCTGTGGGAACAGCCTTGTGTTTTTATGTTTTTATGTGTGAGACAGAGAAAAACTGAGATATTTTGTGCAAGAACTGAAAGTTTGATGCATCATTATTTGGACAGCTTGGGGAAACACGTGGATGAGCACTGTCTTGTTTAAATTATGCATTTGTTTTACACCCTTCTTGCCCCGCAGAGTTCAAGGGATCCGACCCTGCCAGCTGACTGGAGGAAGCCAAGACTCATCAGGCAACACTTAATGTCAGGGAGACTTTCAGCTGCTTTAAGCCTCTCTCACTGTGTGTCACTGTTGAAGTTGACAGGGCCTGTTTCTTTCAGCTTCTTACTTTACAAAAAAAGTGAAAAACAGGAAGTGCCACATTCAGCAGAATGGTACGCATTACCAGAAGAATGTTTGTGTGTTTTAAAAGGAAATCAGACAGTCGATGGGGGAGGGAGGTGGTGACTCGAATAGTCTGCGTTACACTCTCTCAAACACATACAGAGAGAAATGATTACCAAACAAGTCCGCTCTCCTGACAGAAAGGAAATGATCAGGAAGTCAGGCGTACTGAAACACCTGCAGTATATTTTTACAGTGAAAATCAGGCCACAGCAACCATTGGGTCGCTATATGTCCTCCCAGAGACGCACTCTACACTGACACGGACATTTTCTTTCTACAAGTTTAGAGAAAGACACTTTTTCAAATGACAGTGAGTCATTTAACACTGTATGACTGGCCACAAAACCAACTCAGTCACCCTCGGTCACAAACCCTAAAGCATTTCAAATAGGTGTTGATTACTTCGTACCATATTTCAAAGAGCTCACAACAAGAGAAACATTCACAGTACACACATCAACACTATATTACAAACAAGTAATTCTATTTATAAGATAACATCGGAACATTTAAAAAAAATGCATAGATAAGATCTGTGTGCATGCTTCTCTGTCTCTCGTTTTCACATTGTGGTGCTAAAAATAGACAGGAGACGAACTTCTGGTTTCTGTAATAGCATATTTGTTTCACAACCATCCTCCCCTTTCTGTGGGCCTTCTGCAGTAACACACTGAAGCACCGACACACACAGACACACACAGAAACAGTTACTTCCCGTTTCTAAAGTTAGCCTGCACCATAACATCCTCTTGGTTCATTTAGGCAAGCAGAAGCTTCTATTTTGGTTCAATGGCGGTTCATTTCTTCAGCTTGAGAGTGTTACAGACGTCCTTCAGCAGTATTTATATCCACAGTGTGGTACTTAAACGTGCTTTGTTTATTGTTGGACTACACAGTTGTACTGAGTGGACTTACATCTGAAAATCACACATCAGGTTATATGACAGTTACTATTAACGAAGGCAGTAGGCTGGAGGTTTAAGTCTGGTTTGATGAGCAACAAAGCACAGAGAGCTGACAAAGTGTCATCTGAAATATAGACAAATATTTGTAATACTGTTTCCAGTAAAATATCAAGCATGTAAACTTGTGCTGACTGTAAATTCATTATGTTTACACGTTCCCATACACAAAAACTATTTTCCACCATACTGGCCACCTCCAATACCACCGCCCGCCACCCATCCCTCTGTGATTCTCTCCATCCCTACGTTTTTAGGAATCCACAGCTGTTGGGGACATTCTGTCCCTCTGCTTCCGAGCAGCTGGAGTATCAATCTCTGCGTGAGATGTGTACATCCATGTGTGTGTGTGCTCTTGTATGTGTCAATCCTAAACACGCCAAGATATTAATAGCTGGCAGTTGTTTCGTTTGAGTGTACATAACAGGTCTTTGTGTTTGCATAAGTAGGATCTGCTTGTGCAACAGTTGAGGGGTGAGTGTGCACATGTATCAGTGCATCAGTGCTCGCGTGTGTCGGTGCTAGTGTATTAATAGTGTCCATTTGTTTTTTTACAAGGATCACTGTGGCTCTTTGTGCTAGTTTAAGTGCATGTATCCAAGGCAGGTTATTTTTAGTGTCACCTGTCAGTAAACACTTGTGTTATTGTGTGCAGTCAAGTGCACATATGTGCAAGGACAGTTTGTACGTTGCAGTTTCATGACATAGTAATAGCATCATGTCACATGTTTTTGGGAGTGTGTGGAGTGTGTGGCATGTGTGTGTGTGTGTGTGTGTGCTTGTGAATGTATTAATAGTGTTACCAATTGCCAAAACATGATTCTGTATGGGTATGGCGTGTCTGTGGGGCTGTCAATAACTTCAGCTTTGTGTATTAAGATATTAGATGGTATTGATTTACTGGAGTACTGGCATTTACACCAATCAACCACAACATTAAAACCAGTTGCTTGTGTTAATGTTAATGTTGTGTAGATAATGTGCTGTATTTTTAAATATTTTCTGACTCTCATTTTTCCTGATTCATGTTTATCATTTTTGTAAAGTCTGCTTTATAAAATGTACTGTTGTATTTAATAGCATCCGTGTTAATAAAACTTAACTGACAACCATAACAACACACATATTGTATATATTTCATATTTGTGTGTATATATTATATGTTTTTTATATTTAATATTTTATTTAATATTATTTTATTTTTAAAATCTTTATATGCTTATATTTCTACTCTTGTATGGAGCTATTCTAACAAACATAATTTCCCCCTGGGATCAATAAAGTATTTCTGATTCTGATTCTGATAAAGAACCACATCCTGCCTACCTACTGATCTGTTGCTGATTCCTCAGAGTTTCAACTTACAGTTAATTCAGTGTTAGCCATTATTTACCCAGAGTCAAATTTGTTCTGCCACAGTTTCATAATGAACCCAAACATAGCATCAAAGATTTCTAAGGTTGTGCTTTGCACCGCAGCTTAAATCGTAGCGCAGCTCCCTCTTTGTCAGGCTGTGAATCTACTTCTCTCTCTCACACACACACAAACACATTGACAATGGAAATATCCATCACAGTCTGACAGGCCAGTAGGAGCATTGGTTGCCCAGTTGAAAACTAAAAATCCCATAAAGCTTTTCCCAATCACAACATTCGACCTGAGCTGAGCTGCAGAATTCATAATTCACTGTGGGAATCAAAGCATTTTCAAAATATGTTAGTCAGCAGATTGTTTTCTCTATTAGTTGATTTATTGTTTTGTAACCTTTTTCCCATTAGATGTCAGAAAATAGCGAAACATGTTGACCAGTTTCCCTGAGAGAATCCTTTTGTTCATCAAGACAACAGTTCAAAAGTTAATGCTATTCGGTTTACAATGATACAACTATAGAGCGCAGCTGGAGCCATGAGTACGGCTCGTATTTTCACTTGAAAAAATTATCGATACAACAATTTTATTATCAAGATAATTGCCAGACAGTTTTCAGTTGATCAACTAAATGATTATTCAGCCAATTGTTTCTGATCTAAAAGCAAATTCGGCTAATCTATAATTGTTGGATAATTGGCATTTGTTTGTCAGTTAAACTGAGTAAAGCATGCTGCACAGCTCAACTCATTTTCCCTCGAGGCTTATTATGACACAACATATGATTAATACATTCCTCTAGTTGACTGTCAGCAGGATAATGGCACAAGCTATGTTGTGTCGTCTTTTCTCTTTTTCTCTCACACTCATAAGTGCTATTTTGTACTGTCCCTGCCACTCTCTTCAACTCAAAGGTCAGGGGTCACATAGTTATAAGACTTCTCTTGATCTGGTGTCCCAGAGGCAGCAGAGGAAAAAGGTGAGGGGTCGCCAGCTCACTGTAGAGTTGTGTGTATATGAGTGTCACAAACTAGCATGCTCTTCTCCCGTGTGATTCTCCAGCTTGATTTCTCACAGCCAGTACAGACCGACTATTGTTGAAGTTGTTTCATTATTTCTCCTTTGGGTTCGGAAAGGTCATCTTTATTGGGAGGGGAAAACATAGCAAAATTTGGCTCAGGGTGCTGTCATACGCTTGGCATGAGACAGAAACGTTGAGTTGCCTGAGAACATACACATTAAGTGTAGGGATGACCCAAATGCCTAAGGGCTTCAAAGCTTATAGTGTTACTATGGCAATCAATGCGCAAATCACTATTGGAAAAAAAACATCATCATGCATTGCAACAAAATTCCAGAATAGCCCATGAAATAAAAGTTTTTATCATACATTTCATTTTTCGTGAGAGAGAGAACCCAACTCTCACGGATTTACTAGGCATCAAAAATGTTTTCCATTACAAAAAAATGCATTATTCTATAACTCTCCTCTGTAATTCCAGGCTTGCCAAATAAAATCAGCAGCAACAAAAGTTCCCTTCCTGAAGAACAACTCAAGTTTTTCATAATCTTTGAACCACAAGAAATTAAAGAGAGAGGGGATATTTTACTGAAATGTACAATTAATGGATGTCATTGTTAATTTCAACAAACTCACAACAAAGTGTTTCCTCTGGCTTAAACCTGCCAGTCTCTCGAGGGCTAAAGAGAGTCCAATATGAATGACTGTAAGTTGCAGCTGAGAAGTAACAGGTAACACTACATTATGTAACAGAGTACTAGTGTACTAATACACACCCTCCTTCACACATACCTCACACAAATGTTCATCATCGGCCAAAACCACAATTATGCAAATAAATACATGATTTACTTGATGGGATGGGAACACTAGCTGACTTCTAAAGAAGAAAAAAAAACAGCTGCTGATGATGTGAGCACAAACTGATTGAGGTACACCTCATCGCAATCCACAGACATTCACCTCTCTGATCCTGACAATTACCAGACGTTACCTGAGGAAATGTGGCCTTTTCCCCCTCCTGGCATTTGACTGAGAGAACAGGTTCTCATGCCCACTTCCTACTATAACTCCCCCATGTGTCTGCAGTACTCTGTGTATCACAGTCTGTTATTACACACTAGGTTAGAAGGCTATGTACACAGAAGGGCCTCTTTGTTTCAGATACACCCTGCAGTCAGTGAGAATAAGGTTACCATCTTCTGGCACTAGTCTGCTTTTACTGCTGGTTTTGATAAAGTTACTGTCTTTGTTAGAACTTTGTTGATTTCCCTAATATTTTCCATCTTTTCTGCCGTCTCTCTCACAAAAAAAAACACACTTGCATGACACACAAGCAGAGTGTATCAGCAGTCAGCTGAGCTGATCTTAAATCAGGAACAGGAAATGTGATCTGGAGCTCTGGCCGGTCCAGAACACTGTCCCTATTGTCAGTGCAGTGCTGTGGCTCACACTGGCAAAACACTGGGCACTTTTAAAGGTTATCTGCCTTGGGAAAAGGTTGATATCAACTTTCACAAGTACCATTCCACCCAAAATGGATACTTGATAATGGCCTAATCACTATGACGTTGGCTCTGTTGTGCTCTCTTCTATAAATGTAAAGGCCCATTAAAGGGGCCACTAAAAAAGCAAATGCTACAGATTGTCCATGATGTTTTCTCAAATAGGGTTGAAATATTGGTAAAAATACTGGTCAAATACAGAAACTAATTGAGAAACTATTTTGACTATTTATTCATTGTTAAGCGCTTCAGTGTTTTTTAAGCAACAATACTGATCATTTCCTTTGCTTTTATTTATTGCTTGCTTTATGTGATAATATTTGACAATTTTGGGATTCTGGCATCTGTTGTTGGTGAATCAAGAAATGTGAAGATATCTGAAGATTTTAACAGGCATTTTTCACTATTTAAGACATTTTAAATGTACATTCAATACTTTTTTAAAGCCTACACTTCAAGACGTCTCACAAAAAACCACAAAAACAACTGTGACACCTCTCCACCTGCTTCTCTGCAGGATGTACAACACTAAATAGAGAGCATATTGAGAAAAGTCAAAAAGATCATCTTTTACATTTTAAATAAATGTGGATTTATATTAGATGCCAAACAATTAAAGTATGTAAAGTAAAGTCCTGCTTCATTCACTCAAGAGCAACTCAGAACAACACAGACTGCAAGCAACCACATCACAACTCCGGCAAAAAAAAACAAAACTTTACATCTAATAAGGCCAGAGTGTTACTCCCAGCTGATGTCGGCTGTAACACAAAACAGCTGACTGTAGCTGACATGAAATATGTGTTGTGCACAAGAATGTAGAAAAACTTCACAGATAGACACAAACCAGAACCTCAACATCTCCGGTTAAAGTGAGAAACATTAGCTTTTTCTCTAAGATGATGGTGGTCAACTTTCACTTTGAATCTCCAGACATATATGAGGCCTGTTCAGAGTTGATAAGTGTGACAAAGCCAAGCCCACGGCCCGTCACAACTCACAGAGCAAATGGGCCTTTGTAATCAACAGTTTGTGTAAGACGACACCACTGATCGTGCAGCATGAGGGGTTGGATATTATGAGCTACGTTTCCATTCAGGGATGGACTTTTGTAAACACACGCACACACATACATACATGCCTGGATGCAGCCTGCACAGACAGTCATGCATGCATACAGGTCGACATTCAAAGTTATCTGAGATGACAAGAGGAAAAGGTGCAGGAGCGACGGAGAGAGAGAGAGAGAGAGAGAGAGAGAGAGAGAGAGAGAGAGAGAGAGAGAGAGAGAGAGAGAGAGAGAGAGATCTAAAAAGGCAACAGAAAGGGGGCAGAGAAGTGTCAGTAGGTGTTGATTCCTCTGGCATGGCCCACATGAAACAACTGTAACAGTACCCTCACAACAGAACCAAGGCTATGACCTAATCCAGATCAGAGAGGGAACCTGGACACATGAGAACATTATTCCACGCATGGCTGCAGCGTGAGTTTGTGTACATATGTGTGCATGTTTTCATTTTCTAGGGACTGGGTGGGATCGAACAATTTTTACAACTTCTGTCATAATACAGCTGCCCACCCCATGGCCCATCAAACAAGCAAGCATTTGTTGCCTGGTAGTGAATGAGTCAAACTTTTCAATGACGTTATGGGCAGAAACACATCCAGTAGGAAATTCTACACTCGCGCTCACAATGGAGCCTTAATGCTATAATTACACAATTATTTGCTCCATTAATCACCTTCAAATAGACCTGTTAGCTGTCGGATTAGGATAATTACCAGTGCACCTACAGTCACACAGTCAATTACTTCAGAAGAGGAAATGATGTATGCGCTAATTCATGTGGCTGCACCTCATGTACATTCACTCTGATTTTGAAAATGATTATGCCAAAATTGTTTGTCAGTGCTGCTATTTTCTGTCAATAGGAGGAGAACACATCAGACTGCAGCTGAATGAGTGGTCAGCCAGGTGGTCGCATACACCTGCTGAGCTTTGACACAAGCCAGAGGATCTAAATCATTACCAGACTTTGTGCAGGAGTGTTTATTCTATGCAGAGGAGCAAATATGATCTGAGAGGTATTTGTACGTTTACAGTACAAGAAGCCAAAACCGGGATTAAAAGGAGATGTGTCTCTATTGTTCAGGTGAAATTGAGGAACACAAAGGCCAATATGAACTTAAGGATGTGTCATTCTTGGTTTAAAAAGACTTATTTACGAAATTCCAAAAATGTTGGAGGGTTACAAGTGTGAATAATTTGTTTCTCTTTTTCTGGATGTTAGCTTTATTTGAATGATTTTAAGGAGGTTAGCTTAATTTCAACCATACAGTCTATGATTTCAACACTTTTAATGGCGGTTAGCTTAATTTCAACACTTTTAATGGAGTTTAGCTTAATTTGAATGGTTTTATTTGAGGTTAGCTTAATTTGAAGGATTTGTGTTGTTTACTGAGTGGCTTAAATTGATAAGAATATGGACAGGCGTAAAAGTCCTTAGCATTTTCAGTACATTTATAATGTAAAGACTGTTAAGACTTTGTTTCCACTGTCTTCATTGTTTATATTTTCGGTACAATGTGTGATGACTGAATAAAAAACAAATAAAGGCAACTTCCTCACCACAATAAGACGTAGTGCACACACATGTACCAGGACAGGTTTTGTAAATAAAGTTTTTGACAGTCGCTAAAGTGTTAGCTAGCTACTTCCCTTCTCGGCGCCGGTTAGCAGATAAACATCGCCTACCTGGAGGAGGTGAAGTTCAAAAGCGACGCATTTCCAGGTTGAAGCGGCGGCAGCAGCAGGACTGACAGTGAGTTAACAAGCAGAGACAGAGGGTCAGAGTGAAGAGAGGGCGGATAGAAGTCTCCGGTCTGTCCTCCGCATCATGGAGGTCTCAACTTTTCTCCTCGGTGTGGTTCCTGTCGTCAGCACGCGCCGCTGTCACACAGAGCTCTATGTAAACATGGAGGCTCGCGCGCTGAAACACTATGCGAGTTAATTATGGAAGAAAAAGCCTCTCCTCCTCCTCTCTGTGGGTGTGTGTGAACGTGTGTGTGTGAGTGTGTGAACGTGTATGTGTGTGAAACTACAGACAAAACCGGCCGCGAGTCTCACTCTCATCCGCGTGTTGTGTGTGCTGCTGGTGTTAGGGCTCCATCTGCTGAACCCTGCTGGGTAAAGTGTGTGTGTGTGTGTGTGGAGTGTGTGATGTTATTCGTGTTATGGGGACCTAACCTGTCATTCTGTTATTTACTTGTCATACCTATGGGGTCTTGTTTTTTGTCCCCATAACATAAATCATTACATGTAAGATAGTGTAAGTCAATTGAATTTACTCTGAAGAAGACATCCTCACTATCTGACCCACTTGTGCTATTTGAGAGTTAAGACTTGGTTTTAGGGTTAGGGTTGGGCATTAAGTTTCGATAGGGTTGGGTTAGGGTTGGGTTTTGGTGTTCGTGGTTGTTAGTGTAAGGGTTAGCGTTAAGGTTAGGTTAAGGGGCTAGGGAATGCAGTATGCCCATGTCCTGTCCTCACTAAGCTAGATGTACAAACCTGTGTGTTTGTGTGTGTGTGTACTTTTAAATATTTGTGAGGACTATTTAAGAGTATAGACCTCACAGATTGAGGACATTTGTCCAGTCAAAGGGCTGTTTTAGTGTTAAGATTTGTTTTTAAGGTATTGGAATTATATTTCGGTGGTTTGGTTAGGGGATGCTTAAAGTTAGGGTAAGGGCCTAGAGAATGAGTTATGCCAATGAGTGTCCTCACATAGGCAGAAATACAAGAGGGTTAGGGTGTGTGTGTGTGTGTGTGTGTGTGTGTGTGTGTGTGTGTGTGTGTGTGTGTGTGTGTGTGTGTGTGTGTGTGTGTGTGTGTGTGTGTGTGTGTGTGTGTGTGGACCTCATGGGGATGAGGCAAAACATAATTTCTGAGCGCCCGGTTGAGGTGGTAAGATGTGATTTGGTTAAGGTTAGGGTTAGGTAGGAGTTGATCATGGTTGTGATTAGGGATAATGTGTTAGTTTGGTTGTCCACAAGGAATAGAAGTCAAAGCATTCAACATTCAGTTTGATGTCTTGAACCTCCAGTGCTTTAGCCAAGCCTGATACTGGATGAACAGTGTGTTTTTTTTCCCCATTAATTTCTGGATCTGATCAACTTGTAAAGCAAAAGACAAATTTTCATCTCTGTTTGGGATGCAGACACATACACACAAATGCAAATTTGCCAAATCAGATATACACCAACAGAAAGTTTATCTGCACTGTGCTGTCTGTTCGAGCACAATCTCACCCAGACTGAACTCTCTCTGTTTTTAACAGATGTCTCATCCTGCTTGAGGACAAATCCAACCTTTGCCAATAATAAAGTCCACATCATGAGGATGAATCAGTAAACAGCTACAAACGTTTTTTTGAGCTGAGCCAGACTTTTATTTCATGTGACTGTGACCAGTCCTCCTCCTATGAATCAATAGATTTGCTGCTGCTGCTGTTCAGTTAAATTATGTACCTAAAACTTATTATGAGAAAAATCTGCTATCAACAATAACTCAATGTCATCTCAACAACACCGTGTCTTATCCCCGGTGATCTTGGCAGAGCCGAACAGTCCATCCCCCAGTCACGGGGCTGACTGTGGCCTGAATCATTTGAGATATGTACAAGCAAATTGAATTTCACAACAGGCCTTCCATTTTGAACAGCACACGCTTGAACCAGACCTTACACTATTTACAGATGCAGAGACAGGGAGGGCCCGGTAATGGTTGCTCCCTGAGTTACATTTTCCCTGAAAGTAGCTGACATGCACACAGTTTCTATTTCAAACATCATGTATACGGATCTGGTGTGGCCTCAGCACGTAATTATCACGTCATATAATTATGTCAGGGACTCATTTGTCATAGAACTTTGAACAGTATGTTGTACAAAAACACTAGAGTTCATTGTAAGTGTTTACTAACAGGGCCGATGACGTTGGTGCCAATTTTTCTGTTAACACATCATCAGATATCAACAGAGCTCTCCCTTCATATCTTTCCCCCTCAGACCATTTGTAGGGCAGTCGTCACAAGGGCAGTGCTCGTTTGATGTTTCAGACTTGACTGGATTATCGATAGACGGACAGTCCCAAGACCCTTCACTTAAATATCCACTTTACAGTGCAATGAAAGCACGTGTGACATGATGAGACAAGTCCTCACCAGACACTCACAGGGATTTGATTTTATATATACGATTTTTTTTGAAGCGGAGAATTGAAAAGACACATATGGCATAGATGGGTCTCCAAGGTGAGGTTTTGTGCCCAGTAGGGTTCACTCTTCTTCCAGTCACAGGAAGCCAGTAGGAATGAGAGGAATGCAGTCAGGCAATACGTTGATGGAGGGAGCAGCAGTTGCAGGGCAGATTGCCAAGAAGAATAAAATTAAAGGAGGGAGTTAAAGAAAGATAGGGAGAGTGAGAAAGTGAGCAGAAAGTAGCTGGGGCACTAATAACTGAGATGCACACACAGCCAAGGATGGCAGGCCTGCAGAGCTCTAACGCTGAGCACGTGCTGCGAGTGTAATTGTTCTCTCTGGTATTGACAGTTTGATGTGGATGATATGAGTGATGTTAGCGGAGTCACTGACACAAACAAGACAAAACTGTTACAGGGGGTCATCCTCCTGAATATGGTTAGCAGTATGTATTTATAGGCACTTTACTAGTCTTGATGACCATTTAAACTTTACGTTTTGCCCATTCACCCATTCACCCACACATTCTTACAGTGCATCAATGTGCAGAGCTTTCTCTATTACACACTGGCGACACAGCCGTCGAACCACAAACCCTCTGGTTAGTGGACGACCCGCTCGGCCTCCTGAGCCACAGACGCCCGAAAGACACACATGCATGCAGAGACTGTGCACTCAGACATGTACACAGATACACACACACACACATGCAGCCAACGCTTTAAATCAGTTTCACTCTTTCTTTAATGGTCATCACTATTACTAGGACAGTTTAGCTGCCTCTAGCTAGTTCAGTTGTTCAGTGAGTCTTTTGTATATAGTGTAAAATTGCAAATATGTCTAAGAGGGCTTTACAATAAACAAATTAACTACAGTGCCTCCTGTAGGACAGACATGAAATATCTGTTTCATATAGAATAGATTAGTGGTTCAGTTCAGATCTGCAATCATCAATATTATCTTATAGAAATTGATTCAATTATGACATAGTATATAAACATGATTGTTTAGTGATACAGCCAGGGCTTCCTGTTGTGTTTTTCACAATGCACCTCTAGACTTTTTTGTGCGTCTGGTCATGATACACAGGTGTCCCGATTTTTGTGAAGATCGGTGAAAGCTAACTGAGGGGCTTTTCCTTAGATGGCGCTGTTGAGCCATTTTGCCACGCCCATTTCAAATTACTCCAGAATTCAAATACTTTTTAGGGTTTTGAATTTCCTGCAAACTTTGGTGAGAATTTGAGCATGTCTAGGCCCTGAAAAAGCCCCAAAAGGGAAATAAAAATCCTTCGAAATACAATAGGGCCTCCCACCGGAGGTGCTCGGGCCCTAAAAAGTAGTTGCACAGCACACTGTTTCTTCACTTTCTCAAACTCTTTGTAATAAGGGCCCTTGCATGTCATTAACAACGTGTAGCTGTAGCTAGCAGCTGTGTGGTAACTTTGAAACGTTGAGACGTCGATGGAGACGTGCCTGCAGCGGTGGGTAGACTTTAAAACCTCTTTCCACTCCCAGCAGCAAAGCAAAGTCAACCCACATAGCGGAGTGATAGGCCTTATGTAGCGCTCGCCTGGTTTCTCTGGAAACTGACTGAGATGCTGGAAATTGTTGCTTTACGACGCCTTCGAACTCCCGTGTGCACACTTGTGGGAAAACGTCAAAGCATGTAGTTCAGAACGGTGTGTAACCACTTTGATAAGGTTTGTGATGTGTTATATGTACATGTCTAACTGAACAAACCTGTGAGGGGGCGGCTTCTCAGAAGCCCCTGTCTTAAGATGCCTGTTGTTTTACGAAATAAGGACTTTGATAAGGTTGAACATCCAACAGCTGAACATGGTGGGAAAAAAACTATACATTTCTGAGAGCTCCTCTACACAATACTGCACAGTGTCATTAGACTCTCATGAAAATACATTACATTTCCTTATAGTGGTTTCTGGAACTCCAGCTTCCTCCACGACAAAATTCCTCAGACAGTATTTCCTTTAAAAATCCGACTTCCCTGTGGCAGTAACATTGAAATAAACTAGCTCTGTAGTAGATGAGATTTTTGCAGTGAAAATAAGTTCCCACAAGGGGCTGATGCTCAAATGAATGACTCCATATATTGTTTGTAATCTAAACACAAACAGCAGCCTGTTCAGGTATAAGAGATGGTAGTGAGCTTGCTCTAGGCAGATATCAACTCATCAGTATCACACATCAAGCACTCAAGCTGATGTGACCTCTGTTGGCAGCGTCTGCTGTGATGAAGCGCTCTCTTCAGACTGAATGAGAGAGGTGATCTGTTTTGGATCACCATACTTTTTGGCCTACTTTGCGGCCAAGTTACTATACTGTCCCTCGGCAACTTGGGAAATGGCACGAACCAGCGCAAATCCAAAAGTGATTTTAGTAATTGAAAACAAAGATGCATATGCGTTTTGATTAGAAGGACTAAAACTTTCTCAACAAGCCATTACTGATGGAGGTTTCCAAAAAACAAATAATGACTTCTTCTCTAAAAGCTTTTAGAGGAGGCTTTAATACTGAATGAAAAACAAGTGTTACACATTTGAAACTGAAACACATAACTTTGTTTTCCCTCTGCTCCGTTGGTCGGCACCAGCTCGGCTTGATTTAGACACCCGTGCCGACTGCCACTAGAGATGTAGCCTGAGTCAGTGACCCCGGGAGAGGGAGAGTTGTGTCCCCTGAGGGCCACTTCCAGCTGACTGCGGCCTCTTAACCCCTACAAACCAAACAAACCCGGAGTCTGATGATTTATCACATTGACAGATGCTCACGTTTATCAAGGTATTTACTAAGTTTGGCTGCTCGGATTTCCCGCTTTAAACATGGACATTTATTTGTTCTACTCTAATAAACTAAATATCGCTTCTCTCATAACCAACAGTTATTTTGATAATCCATTGATCCAACATAACATAACCATAACAAATTCTTACCTATCGCACAATGATGTCTTTAAATGTCTTGTTTTAGTCAACCAATTCAAATAAAGTTAGTTCACTGTCATAAAAGCAGTTACATTTCATCATTGGAGTATATTTTTGCTTAAAAAGGTTGCATTATTTCTCAATAAATGTGTTGCAATTAATCAAATATCCAAATGTCTATTTCCGTCCATCTACCAAAGACAACTGCTCAAACTTTTGTGAATAAAAAGGTGCATTTAGCTACTTATCTCATTTTAAATGCTTTAACTCAAATCATTTTTAATGGATGGATTGGGAAACATTTATTTTATCTTTAAGTAATCTGTCATTAATGCCGCAAAACTGAATTTCTCGAATTTATAAAAGTCTTATTTAGTTTATTGTTTATTTGGACAGTGTAACATCTGTCCAGGGAGAGTTTGTCTTTTCTAAGCTCCAGTTTGTTTTTATCAGAGATGAACTCCCTAAAACTCATTATTCCCAGAGGACACAGAGCAGTTTAAATCTGATTTATTGCCCAAAAACCACATAGACAAAAAGTCTCTAAAAACGGAGCAGCACGAGAGAGTAAAAATAGAGTGAAAGTTTACTGTTTTGGGCAAAAGAGCAAGAATAAGCTCTGGACAGGATTTTTATCTTATGCAGCATGATTTATGTATGGTGCACAAAAACAAGGAAGGATGGGGTGAGAAGCTAAACCTGTTATACAGTGGACTAACTTTTCTTTACTTTAGAATAATTTGGTTTTACGGATGTGGCAGTGGTGTTGTGAAGACTTACCGGAGTGTCTGTGGGTAAACGATTTATGCATGCCCATGCAAGATCTGACAACTCAAGCATGTCTACGTTTTTAAGACTGAAAGTAGAGGTTGAGTACGGTAGATACTGTAGCCGGCTGTTGCTACAGCATTCACAAATAAACCTCTTTCTAGCCTTTTGCAGATCGCCCTCTTTGGCTCTCTCATCTCTGGGCTCTTCTCCTCCAGCGCTGCACTGAAGGACTGTTGTTGTGTGTCTCCTCTTTCTTTGCACTCTAATACTTTTCATGGACAGACCAGCTCTCCAGGGTGACTGCATGGGTCTGTTTCCAATTTTCTCCCCTTCCCTGTCCTGAGAAACAAACGCTTCAAAAGCTCCACAAATACAACCCTAAAAGAAATTTGATTTTCTACCTGTTGCTGACCGGTTCTCCTCTGAACAGTCTTGCACATGTATGCATCTACAAAATTTAGAAATATTTGCAGCTGAAACCAGAATGAACCCAAGCTTCTCACAGCTGAAGCCGACCAAAGCTGACCATCTGCCGGTAGTAAAAGAAGATTCAGATAAACCAAACTAACAACTGGACCAAGAAACTCTAGTCTGGACATAACTGTGTCAACATCTGCAGCGAGAATCCTCTCTTCAGGCTTTAATAACCACAAAGATTGACACACTACCATAACATACAGTCACTGAAGAACACAAACGTTTTCATGCAGCTGCTTTTCAAAGTTAGATGTTTATTATGTGAAGCTGAGCCTCTTACCAGTTTTGGGTGCTGACATCCAGTGAGCGGTCCCACAGCAGTCCGGTCAATCACAGAGGCAGCAGTCGGACAGGCTGGGAGGCTCCGGGAGAAGACGGATAGATCCTGCTCTGACAGGGGAGTGGTGCTGCAGTGCTGGAGCCCCGGCTGCTGCGCTCTGACACAGAGAGAGTCACAGTCAACTGTTTGACACAACGGGCTCTCGCTCTGACTTCTCTTCCTTGCACTTCCTCTCATGTGAGCATAACTCTCTCTCTCTCTCTCGGTCTCCCTCTCTCTCTCTCTCTCTCTCTCTCTCTCTCTCTCTCTCTCTCTCTCTCTCTCTCTCTCTCTCTCTCTCTCTGTTTTCTTACTTACACAGTCTATATCTCAATCTCTTTTTCAGAGAAGAAACGGTTGCTCTGCCCTATCACCCCACTGTAACTTTTTGTCAGTGCTGCCCCTGCACCAGAACCTCCGGGGGTGGTATAGGGGAGGAGGGATGTGTGTCTGCGTGCATGTGTGTGTTGGAGAGAGAGAGGGACAGATTGTGTAGCTGCTTGTGTCTGACAGACAATAGCAGGAAGTGTTGCTTTAGGATGCACATGGGATCTAAATAAGAAAGTTGCATAAAGCATTACAAGTGTTGAAAGACACATTACAGTGGTATTACACTTAGTTCCTTTAATTCTGGACCAAGAGTATCATTGGAGACTAAATGTATGAAGTTGGAGTGTCTCAATGTTTTCTTTTATTTGCCACAAGAGCATAATTTACCCCCGTTTTGTTGCCAGGCATGTGCAGGCAGGATGAAAATCACAATAAATCAACTTTAAAATAGGAGACTAATCACGTAAAAACAAAATAATGCATATTTAATTATTGTTTTCCTCTAAATGTTGTTATTCAACCTACTTAGGTTCATTTAGATGTAAATGTGTTGGTTTATTTATTAGTTTTTCATATAAATAAGCTTTTCTTTACATGCAAACATAGAGTAGGATATGACATGCGCTGCATCTAAATGTGTTCATCAGTTATTCAAAGGCAGCACTTTACGCTGGGTGCTTATCAAAGACAGATCACTCAAGTAAGAAGCACTGAGCTGTTTTCTCTCTTTTCCCTTCATGACCCCGTCAAGCTCTTAAACACACAAACGGAGTATTCAGTGTGATTACTTACACGAGGCGACATATTTCACCACTGCAATTACATTTCAGAGTGATATAACCAAGAAAGAAAACAGGCAGCATATTAGTGATTTAGGAAATGAACAAGTGCTGTATTCCATTAACAATTATAGTATAGTGCTTAATTACAATGTGATCATTATTCATTCCTGATTTGCATATACATTTGGGAAACCATTGCGAAGCAGAAGCAGCTATAGACTGCACACACATGAACGTATCAGTAGGTTCAGTATTTCTGGTAAATGAAAATCTCCCCGGAAACGTGAGCGGAAAAGACGATTTGCTGCGTGTGGTTTTCTCACAGATTTGGCACCAATCATATGTGTTTGGAGATTCATTCATATAAAACAACAACATCAAAGAGCACAAACAGGCGGAAACTGTGTTAAATCGTCATGCAAAGAAATACGTGGGATGAAAAATGGAGAGCATGTATTTAAAATATTCATATCTGAATTTTTTTCTTATAAAACCTAACTCCAGGATGAAAATAAACTGTAAAAGATTCAGAGAGGTAGGGCTGCAACTGATCGGAGACAGTATATAAAGATGGACAACACGTCTCCATTTCCTCTTAATATCCAACTCCATGTGGAGCCTCGGTAGTGAGTTCTTGCCGATACACATGCTCAGCCAATCGTGAGTCAGTCTCAGCTATCAATCATGATGTTTTTATAGCATTAAACCAAACTTACCAGGAAAATGAAAAACATTTCGGAACGACTAGATGCTCATTGAACCATAACATGCACTTATTAAACACTTACCCGCTTATCCATGTAATTATCCAATCAACCAATGATGTAGCAGCAGTTAATGTTTATATCAAACATCATAATAGTGTGAACATGTCAGTGACTTTGACTGTGGCATTGTTGTTGGTTGCAGACATTGAGTATTTGAGATTTTCATGCCCAAAGGTATGGAAAAACAAAACAAAACAAAAACTTCCAGTGAGCGACACCTCTGCAGAAAAGCTTTGTTGGGGAGGGAGGTCAGAGGAGAACGACCAGACTGGTTGCAGCTGACAGACTATGATAACTCAGATAACCACACTCTACAACTGTGGTGGGCAGAAAAGCAGAGGAGCGTCTCAAAATGAACAACATGTCCAACCCCGAGAACCAGAAGAACATGTCGGGCTCCCCTGCAGTGGGCACAGACTCACCAGCACGAGACGGCTGAAGACTGGAAACATGTAGCCTGGTCTGAAACATCTTCTGTGGCAACAGACATGAATCCATGTGTCCAAGCAGAATCCCATTCTACAACACCCGTAAAGGTCAGGATGTATTAGAAAAGGTGATTCGCACCACGAATGTAAAGCGGACAAATCTGCAGGGATGATGTGATGCAGTCACGTCAACATGAAGCAAAATCTCCAAAACAAAACATTTTTAAAAAATCTGCCCAGTATTAGCATGATGTAACATGTAAGTGAGTGTATGACAAAGAGAAGCAGCAAATATTCACATATAAGCAGCTGAAAACTCTAAATAGTTGAAGATAATATTTCTGTCAAATGACTAATAATATCAGCTCTACTCAAAAGTATGATAATAAAACCTGAAAATTAGGCTGGAGATACAAATTGAATGCTGATGCTTCCACAGAGATGCACTGCATGGTACGATTAAGCACTTAACATCCCATCATGTTCCAGGGAAGGTATGAAAATGCTGAGCAAACACTGTTGATTTAGATTTTGCAGGAAGATGGTGACTTTGGCTGTGTCAAATGTTTATTTTACACTTAGTGTCAATACTTTTTGGTAAGAAGAAACGATTGATCATGTTTACATGAAGAAAATAAACTTGTTCCTGCTGCCCTCTCTCCTCGTGTATATCCGCCGCAAGCGCAATGCATGATGGTATATAGTGCTCGGGTCAGTGACCATCGGTTGCACACTTTTCAAGATGCACTGTTGGAAACAATGAGTGCACTATGTAGGGTAAGAGAAATTCACTAAAGATCGGACATCACTAATGCCAAACTCACTCTATAGTGGACTGTATAGTGCTTAGTGGAGACACAGCATTTGTGACTCTAAACAAAGTTTCATTGTTTGAGCACAGATGGCAGGAGCTGCAGACACAAAGATGATCAACTGGCTGCATTTAGATTTATGGGGAAGACTTCAGTAAACAGGTTCAGACCCTGTGGCCGCCGGCGCACATTTGATGACCCTGATTTTCGAGGATTAGTGCGATATGTGAGGTTCTCAGGTGACAGAGAATGCAGGACACGATGAGACTGTGTCAGCAAGAACAGTCTGTTGATATCACACGCAGAGTGATATTAGAGGAGTGCACACCCCCCTCATCATAAAGATTTCTGCACATTTCAGAGGTCAGTGGTGCAAAAACCAGTTTGAGAGAGTAAGGAGATCCGGTGGCTGTGTTATGCTGTGAGGATCATTTTGTTGCTATGGGGATTGATCTCAGGATGACGAGCTCTATCCACCGTGCACGAGAGGTCCCTGATTGGTATGATCATATATGAGTGTGAAAATGATGCAGTCACCATATCCTAACCCAGTTGAACATCTATGGGAGAGCTCTGATAAAAACAACGAAGGTAATATATTATGAAAGAACACCAGTTAAGTTGGTAGAGCCACAAAACACAGCAAATCAGCTGGTGCATCGATGTGGATCAGCAACATGTAGCGCACAAGTTTTTAGTATAGTAACAAAATTACATTTTAGAACATAGGACAAGATGGAGAATATCCCTTGTATCTTTAACTCCTGAATGTTCCGTTGTAGTAGTTATAGTATATCGTATATTTTCTTAAAAGATCACAATTTGATAGATCTGAGAACATTTGTCAGCTCTCCAATCTTTTTTTCCTAAATATTTAAAATGAGGATTTTTATGGCCCGTTATTATGATTCTTTTGAACACTCAGTGAACTCAGTGAATGTGTTTTAAATTCCTTTTTAAGATGTTGAGATATCTTCATGTATGAATCCCGAAGTGTCTAATAATCAATTTCATCAGTTTGATTCATTCTACCAGTCAACAGATCTTTCGTCTGATGTGCGCTCAGCAGACACAACAATGCCACGTACAGACATGAGACCTCTCATGGGACCACAGCGCTGCAGCTACGCCAACACACATTAGCTCAGTTAGCTGTTGAACTCACCTCTGCTTGTTTCAGGGAGTGTGGGCTTCCTGATTGTCTCCTTCTGTGGAGGAGAAATGCAGCTAAAAGGGTCGACAACCCTCCTGACCTCATCTGCTGTGTGGTCTGGCTCCCTCCACTACCGAGCTAGCAGCTATGGATTAGCTTTCTGCCTCAGATGTAACCCCATCCTTTGGGAAAACACACTGACCAAAGGAAACTCATGTTTGGGGGTCACGACCCTTTGTCCTCATGGCAAGTGAGAGGGACTGTGCCGTCGGCTCGCCCCGGTGTCAGTTTCTCCTCAAACAAACTCAATGAGGAAAAGGAGACTGTGATGTGAAAACACAGAATCGATGCATAAAAAGCAACACATTGACGGATGCTCTTGTAAAACTACAACAGAAGAATGTTTTGCCGCAATGGAAAAAAAATATTTCATGAATTTAAAGAATTGGTTTTGCCTCAGTGTCAACATTTGAGATCTAACCTCAAGCGATTTCCCAGAATTTCCACCCCGCCACTATATGACAGCATGTGGGTTTTGATCTACATAAAAGACACAGTCTGGATTGGATGAGTCCACTTTTCAAGCCCCGCAAATGCAAATTCCTCACAATTGGCTGTAATCGATGGGAGTTGGGCACCAAGAGGCTGCGGTGGAGTTGTTACAAACAGCTAAACTGTTCCTTTTTGGAGCGCTGAGAGGAAAAGGAGAGAAAAAGAAGCTGATAAGAAGCAGGTTAGGAGTCCTTGAGGAATACAATGGGATTTGCATCATGTGGAAACACAGAGCGCACAGAGACTGTTAACAGACCCTAAAGATCAGCGTGAGGAGGAGCAGAAGGAAAGGGGGGGGGGTGCCTTTATCTGTCAGAGCAGTTGAGACGGATCCCAAGGAGAGGAAAAAACTGGAAATGTCTTATCAGCCTGCAAGTGACCACATCTTTTCCCCATTATCTGGTTCAGCAGCTCATTTTTAAGATTGCCCCTCGAAATTTCTGTCACGTGAACGGTGTTTAAAAATCGTCCCTCGAAACGTCTCAATAGTGGAGCTGATATAAAATGTCAACAAATTTTACGTTTTCTGAGAATACCTAACAAAACAATACATTAAACTAGAACAGTACTCCACCTCAGCTAAGGCCCAACAGTCCCCTCATGAATCCACATTTAAATTCACCAGATCCAGATTTTTATTTAGATCTGCTCCAAATTGCACAAACTGAATATCAAACATGACCAATATTTTTCATCAAGATTAATGAATCATTCTCTGATAAATCAAAGAAAAATGTTTGAGTGAATACTTACAGGTGAAGGACAGTGTCAAATAAACCAGCAAGCATGTTGGTGGTTTATGATAATAAAGGAATATGTCGCCCACTGTTTTTAATAGGTTTTGGACAACAGTGTGGATGCCTGATGCCAAGGGGTATAGATTAGAATAACTATAACTATACATATATGGGGTTTTTCATGGGATTTCTTTAAACCAAGAAAGTAAATAATATTACAAGATTACAAATCTCAGCGTCAAATTTCAATGAATTTCAATTTGTAGATACTTAATCGTTTAAAACCAAAACATCGAACAAAATATTTCCCCTTCACCTTTGCTGTTGAGATCACTGTGGCTGACGTCTTATAGACTATGTAGGTTGGGATGACCTCTTTTAGGAAATTCACTCCATCATGTCAGACGTGATCACACACTTCCAAGAATCCTGGTTGTTGTGTTTCAACCGGGCCGAGCGGCGAGCAGGCCCGTCTCTCACAGGATGGGGGAGTTTCCTGAAAGTTCACGGTTGTTCCAGCCAGACCAAACACCGACTAATTGCTTTGTTGTTTGTCGGGTCGCTGCCTGTTTTTGTGTTGCACTTTTCCTTTGTTTAGCATTCCCAAGTATATTACCTGAGCCCTTGGCCAAAAGATGGGGAGGACAGGGGGAGGGAAGTTTGAAGAGTGAGAGACAAAGGAGGCTGGGGGCTGGGCAGTGAAAATATGAAGGCAGCGGGTGCACGGTGGATGCCGTGATTAGGCCGTGAAGGGGCCCCCCGTCTCTCTGCTAAAAATAGCAGGAATAGGAAGGTTCTTGTGGGACTGAGGGAGGACGAGAGGGGACAGGACGAACAGAGGCTGCAGTAATTGGCGAGAGACAAACAGCTGGGGGAGTGTGTGTGTGTGTGTGTGTGTGTGTGAGAGGGGGCTCTCCTCCATGCAGCTGTACTCTGTCTTTCAGGCTCTAGATCCCTCTCAAATTGTTGCATTGCTTTCTCTCTCTCTCTCTTTCTCTCTCACACACACACGCACACACACACACACACACACACACACACACACACACACACACTGCAGCAGCAGCAGCAGGAGACTGTAATGGGTCCCCGACAGCCAGAGGCCCGAAGAATGAAAGAATGCGCAACATGAGGAAAAGCAACAGCTGTATAGAGGGGAGGGGGTGTACAGGAGGGTTGTGTTGGGGCCGGTTGATTCACAGAAGAGGGACGAGGTACGACCACAGAGGAGACGATGAAGAAAGGGGAGAGGGAGAGGGGGGGGCAGACTTCCTGAGAGTAAGAGCATGTGCGGAGGGTGGACTTTTTTCTGGAAGTGGAATCAACAAATTTATCGGTTTATGTCAAATGTTGGTCTTACCCCAGAGCGTCCAGGCTGGGACCAGGGGAGGCCCGGCAGATGTTTTGCACAGCTGTTGCAGAACCAATCCGCTGTTGGGTGGATGTGCCTCCGATTAAGTGGTCTCTCTCGCTCTGTAATGAATCAGCCTTGGGAACTTGAATGACCAATGCGAGGATGACAAACTGCAGATCCCTTGTGTGTGTGTGTGTGTGTGTGTGTGTGTGTGTGTGTGTGTGTGTGTGTGTGTGTGTGTGTGTGTGTGTGTGTGTGTGTGTGTGTGTGTGTGTGTGTGTGTGTGTGTGTGTGTGTGTGTGTGGGGGAGGTGGGAGGTAGTGGAAATAACATGAACTCACCCTGGCTAAGAGGACGCTGGCTGTTTTGGTTTTGGCTCTGCACCGCTCTGCGTCGTCATATGTTAAAGCCAGACTATGGAAAAAGTGCTTGACATCGGTGTGTTCTCTCACTACTTATCCCCACACATTTACACTTCATCACTTCAATGAGCTGCTCACCACTTATTCTGAGGCCAAGACACACATCTGTACGCTACGTTCCTCTGACTTTGTGTGTGAATGTCTGTGTTTGTATATGAGAAAGTATCAGCATGCGGTTTATTGTGCCACTCCCATTTTTCACAAGACGTGCTACATTTTTGTTTGGTGTACACACTGTGTGTAGCAGGAGAAGACACATACAGCCAGGAAACCACAGTACCACATGTGTAACATCGACACAACGATGCATGCACACAGAGACAAATGCAAACACACAAAACACTTGTGTTTAGGTATATCTGTGTGATTTGGAGGCAATTTAACATTATTTTGTATAATTCTTTGTGTGGTGTTTGCAGAAATGTTAACACCTGCCACAAACACACACCTGGATCATGTTTTGAGGCTCCGCTTCTTGTGAAATCCCCTCCTCCTCGTATCTCAAGTGGCGCCGTGGTTTGAGCTCACACTTATCGCAGCATCTACTACGGTGTGTGTGTGTGTGTGTGTGTGTGTGTGTGTGATCAAAGTTGTGCATGGGCGACATGTCTCTATGCACCTGTTCTCTGGCGGAAATGCCCCCCAGACACACACACACACACACACACACACACACACACGTGCGCGCACGCACACATGCACACACAAATCCACATTGGTCATATTTTTTGTCTCCTGTCTGTTGAACACATTCTTACTGTAACTGTGTCACTTGTCATCGCTGCATGTTGGTTTTCTCGTGAAGTCATAAACAAATTAATACACTCTTGCCACAAACTAGGTGACCGTGTAGAGGTTATATTCAAAACAATAACAGATCATGCTGAGCAGCACATGTGTTGCGCGGCGAGTGCAGAAGCAAAAGAAGAGGATGCAAAGTGGATATCAACAATTTTGATGGCACTGCAAACTTTCAAAGGTGAAATCTCTTAGAGAATATTAGGCCTTAAGTTGCTTTTATTAAACGTACATTAAGTAACCTCGGCCACTATGGAGGTCTCCCAATGAAAACCTTATAAGACCTAGTTTGATGACTTGGTGAAGCAGTGAGGGATCATGTGCACCACCACCTCTGCAGATGAAAATCTACCTGACAGAACTCGGGCGCAGGTCATGTTTACGGCTGCGGTCATTAAAGCTCTGTTCACGTTACACAGTAAACAGCAATGAATGATCATGATGCATTATGGGTGAGTGGAAGGAAAAAACTGCCAACCGGCTTTTGACTCACAGCGTTTTTCCTTTCTCACACATCGAATTTATAGCAGAGACGGACAAAGCCACTGGTAAAGTGGATATGATGCATTTGTAAGGCCACCAAAATAAAATGTCCCGTTACAAGTTGTTAAAATTGTAGATTTCTCTGGGTTTGAAAATTGTTGGAACATTTTTGGATTATGTAAGTGGACAAACGGACCAAATATATAACAGCGGTCTAGTTGTTTTTAGACATTTTATTAAAAAATTGTTACATAATAAATATTTAAAGAATCTGCTCAATAGCTTCTGTGTCATTTTGGTCAAGAAAATCCGACGTATATGATTATGTCCTGGTGAAACTGGTGTAAAGACAGATCATTACTGCAGAGCTTTACAATAATACTAGAATCAACACTGAATGTTTGGAATGTGTAACATGATGCTGACACGTGAGAGCATTTCAGTTTGTGATGAGAATTATCAGCTAACTTTGCTTTTCCCCTCGGCTGGGCGGTGAAATGCAGTGAATATTGGACCTAATCAAATCTGATGCTCCAAATGAGTGTTGCTCTGTACCTGCTGTGTGTGTACATTGGCAGCTCTTTGTTAACAAGTCCATTATATCAACTTCATGAGATGACACTGCGTCAGTGTTGTGTTTACAGCTCGTTTCCTCTGCCTGCGAGTGGTCAAAAAACAGCCAACGTTAAATGGCTTGGATCTCGCCCAGAGCCTCCATTAGTTCTGGCACAGATGTGGAAAACAGGCCCAGCCAAGGTCCAGATGTGAAACTGTTAGGATGCAAATTATTTTGTCATCTTTCCTTTGAGCCTGACACACATCTACTCTGTTCTGACTGTGACACTGTTCCTTCCTTAGTGAACCCAACCTGTATCTGAGCTGAATGTAGCAGGAGCCTATGAGTAATATGACTTCAGTGTGGATCTGCTGGTTTGGAGGCTGATCCAGTATCAGCTTCTATCTGGGCAGTTAATGCCAATTTAGGAATTTAAGAGAATCGCTTATTTAAAGTTAAACTGTTCACATGAACTGCACAAAACACACAGAGAGAGAGAGAGAGATGGAGAACAGTGGTAGAACATCCATTCATTGCAGGGAGGAAACCGGAGAGCCCACACTGACATGCGGCGAACTTGCAAACTCCACACAGAAAGACCCTCGCTGAACTGGGATCCGAACCAAGACCCATCTTGCAGTGTGGACAGCGCTACCCACTGAACCACCATGCCGCTCGAATAGCAGAACAGTCCAAACTGAATTAAATATTCCCTCAGAGAAGAGGATGAAACCACCTACAGACAAATAGTATCGTCAGTAAAAGGACATGATTGTTATTTTCAGCTGTGTTGCATTCCTGTTCCAGTATTTTACAGACAATGTTTTCTTCTATCGTCTGCTGATCAATGTTCTCTCTCTCTCGGGGTTGTAAGTAGGGCAGGATGGCCGCAGGGCTGAGGAGGAGGTTGACAGGTGTCCCCCTGCCTCCAGCTGTGATCAGACACACTGTGGTTTTTACTGAGAAAATGCCCCCACAGCAGAAGTGTGAATACATGTCTCCAAGCCAGAGAGCTGCTCAGTTTACACACACACACACACACACACACACACACACACACACACACACACACACACACACACACACACACACACACACACACACACACACACACACACACACACACACACACACACACACACACACACACTATATCTGACTGACAATGGGCACATGTTTTACACAATGTATATTTCAGGCATGTAAATACACATCAGCATCCCATTATCCACACTCACATGACACACAAACAATACAAACTGTGACAGAAACACCCAGAAGCACAGACAGACTTTTAACATGAACCATGTACTTTGTATGTACTTCTCTGCAGCTCAGGTGACGTGTGGTTCATCAGAAAAGCCATAGATGTTAAATATCCAGGAAACCACAGTGTGCTCGGCACAATGACATTTAAGAGAAAATACTCACACTCACACGCACGCACACACTCACACACACACAAGCGGAACATATGCGAGTGGGGTGATAACCATTCTCCCCATTTAAGAGGTGATGTTCATGGATGTGTGTGTGTGATGTATATACACTTCTTATACTGGAATCGGAAAACATTCTTACTCATGTCTCAGTTTCATCACACACTGAAAACTTTCTCTCCCTCTCCGTTCAACACAGGGTGCAAGACTGGCTCTGGTTTTGTTATTACAATGACTATTTCAAACCTGTAGTTATATGAACTGACAGTGAACAACAAACAGCAGAAGACACTGATGGGAATATCATCAAAAATCAATGTGATTCTTTCCCTAACCCATTCATTTCTATACTTCCTCCTATACTGAGAAAACCTGTGAGTGTGTCATCATTTTCAAAAAGGTTTTGCTGTGCATGCAGGCCGTCTTTTATTTAGCAACATCCTACTTCTAATTCTCACAGATACACATATTTGTGTCCAATACAACTTGTTCCAGTGCAGCAGCCCAGGCTTTCAATTCTTTGCTCAAGGGCACAAGAACTATGGCAGTTTGTTATTTTTTGCTGTCAGATTTCACAAAAGAATGAAAGCAACGGACTTTCATTTACTATTAGCACATTATACTGTGCTGTTTGGACGGGAACCTGCAAAACAGAAAAATTAAGAGCTTTAAAAACAAATTCAGTTTGTATGAATTTAGCTTTGACATTTGCAACAGAGGACATTTAAACCAATGATCAAATATGAAAATCACAAAAACAGTAATAGGGTTAAGACAAACAGCTACTGTATAAGGCACATATTTGTCCTGGGCAGAGCTCATCATTAATTATGACTTATAAACATTATAAATACTTGTGTGAACAGAAACTGTTTAATACACACACATCAGAAATCAACATTGATTCAGACATTCCATCTAAACGTCATGTATAATGTTATCAGGGCCATGATAGAAACCACATGACTGCAAAGGCTAAAAGGTGAATAAACACAGTTGCATGCTGTGTGTGTGTGTGTGTGTGTGTGTGTGTGTGTGTGTGTGTGTGTGTGTGGGAAGGGGCGGGGGTGCGGAATATAAATATAGGGCACGGGAAAACACGGAGGAAATGTCTGGCTGTTAATGCGACTTTGCAGCCATTATTTTCCAAGGAGAACACTTCCTTAAACACACACTCATGCACAAACTGCCCTCTTCCTTTTGCCTGGAAAGTACGGAGGGGACAAGAACAACAGGGAATTGAAAGAAAAGAAAGCTGAGATGTTTTTCTTTCACCTTTGGAACAATGTGCAGCTCAGGGGAAAGAGGATTAAGAAAAAAAACGTCATTTCTGCCGTTTTTTCCTCTTTTCTTTGTCTCGTTCTTATCTAATCTGTAAGGTGTGATCACTTGATCATGCACTAAATCCCAGCATGCTCTGCTTCTATTCACAGTGAAGGAGCGGCTTGTGCCTCATGAGCATAATCTGTCATAAAACGCCGGCCTGTTGATTTTCTGTAATTGTGTATTTTCTCTCCGTTTCCAGCAGCTCTGGGAGTAGGGCCTGAGGGCGAGCAGAGAAACATCCACGGGCCGTGCAGGCGTTCCTCACATTCTGAAGCAAAACCACACACTGGGTTCGGCCTTAATGATATTTGGATGACTTGCATAAAGGGCATCCAACATCCAATCTAGATAAGTGGGCACAGAATCACTAGAAACGAGGAAGAAAAGGTTCCTCTCTCTTTCGCCCCGTGGACTCAATGCGTAGCATGAGCTTCACATTACTGATCCCACTGCGTCCTTCTCTGCTTTGTCGTGTCATTGTGATTGGCTGTTTAGTTTCAAATAAAACTCTCTGTCTCTGTCTCACACACACACATGTACAAGAGATATGCACACAGAAAACAACACGCCCTTGTTATTACTGGAAAGTCACAACTGGCGTCCCCCTGCAGGCGGCTCTGTGCCAGCTGAACAGTCATACGCCGAGCTGGGGCGCAAAAATAAAACAGTCCTTATTATGGTGGCAGGGGCATTCTTAGAAAAACATACAGTTACATTTCGTACAGAGGCGGCGGTCTATCAGCGAGCATGTGCTGCTCAGAGCTGCAGTATCAGTCTCTGATAACACGAGGGCTCTACCCATACATATTAATACCCTCCACAGACAGAAATAAATGCCTGTGAAGGCCATCCCATTGTAAATGTACACAAATGTGTGTGTCTATGTGTGTGTGTTTGTGTGACTGTATCTGGTACCCATTACCAGCCTCACACAAAAACCCCAACACAGTCACACAGTGCCATCACGAGAAACTGTCCCTGTGTGACTCTGGTCACTGAGCCCAAAGTTGTGTACCGCCAGAGGAACAGCAAACAACCAGAGGTGGAATAATGTGCTAAAATTATCTTTGAATATTTTTCTAATCGCGTTTTACTCAAGTCAAAAATCTGGATAAAACGTTTACTTTCACAATCAAACAAAAACCTTAAATCTGCACTAATTTATTTTTTGGGTACTTGATTGGGACAAAACAAGCTGTAAGCACGACACTGACATATCATCACCTTATAAAGCTGTAGCACACATGTTTACAAACATTTGTCTATTTAACCAGAGCAACATTACCATTCATTTGGAGTCACGTCTCTCTCCCCTGGCATTGACAAGGCTAATTCTTTACCCTCCTTTTATCTCCGTTTTGGCCTCCACCATTTCCAATAGGAAATATCTGTCTCTTTAGCATCTAAACGCCCCACTGTGTTCACCAACGTTGTGTGTTTGTCATTCGGTGTGGATCAGGTAGAGTACAGTTTGTTCTTGGAGCTTTTTTCTGCAGCTAACTGCTGCGGCTGTAAATAATGATAACTGTAAAGTTAGAGCAAGAGCAGAAAACACAACTTAGAACTGAAGGGAACCACAGCTCTGATCAGTAATTGTTGAATATTATAACTAATAAATTAAACCTAATCAATCTAATTTCTAAATTCAAACTTTTTTAAAAATATTCTTATATATAGCAGTCTCATCCCCATGGGTGATGAGACATGTCTACTATTAATGTAGATACATTGATGAGTGCAGCTTTAACAGAAAAATAGAATGAAATAGATAAGATTTCCTCAGCAGTGATGCAGCACCTGCAGAAAAATGCTTCTGTCCCCAGATTTAACATAAAATAGGTTATTGTTCATGTCAAGCTGTATAAGTGAACTAAATAGCTTGGGCTCAAATCAGTGCCATTTGATTAAAGTAAAGAATAATAGGAATGGAACTTGGCCTGTTTCTTATTGGGACTGTTCCACATGTGGACGTCCCCAGTTAGGGACAGTTGTTTCATCTTTAAACACCTGAAGGATGCATGAAGCTGCATTTCGGCACTAATGCTTATTATCTGCAGGAATGTGCGGCCACAGATACTAGGCTGTGGAAAACTACCGGGTGTACGGTTTCTTCTTGCTCTGCTGTGCGATAATGCAGCCAGAGAGCCCTCACCTAAGGGATGTTGCTGCAACCAGAGTCTCTCTTCCCTCCATCTAACCTCTTGCACAAACGGTTCAGCAGACTGCTCGAGCGCAAGCTTATCAGCAGGCAAAAGAAGGTCCTCCGCTTCATACTTCATACACAGGGCTGACAATTAACTGTCGCACGATGACTGGATTTTTCTGATAACCTTTTATATGTCCCCCCCGCACACCGCCACCCGTGCAATCTTGTCCCATGCATGACCAACCGGAGAGATGTGAGCTGAGGTGAGCTCAAATCTCTTCCGACATATTGTACACATGTCAGATATGTCCTGATATGAGTCTGTTGTGTGTCTGTACACACACCACAATGCTGTGGTGAGCGGCCGTGCAGTGCAATCCAGATAAACTGCTCATGGCTGACCTCAGTGTTGAATCAGAGAGGTCATCAGGTCAATGAGGGTGTACTAGCACATACAATGAGAGACAGCGCCCTCTAGTGGCTAAATGATTTTAAAGGTTTAGGAATAAAATAAAATACAAACATGGTGAGTGTGACAGAATATATATGTCATACGTCCCAAAACACAATATGGAAGCCTAGTCTAGAAATAAAATAATTTGATATAATAATTCTAGTCACTGAATATCTGTGATTTACACTGTGATGTTAAAATACAGAGTCCATCTCTGCTAATGTTGCTAAGGAGACAGAAACAAAAAACATACCATTACATAGTAATACAGTACACTGAGAACATTGCAACCTTAGAACCAACATTGTTTGTTTTCCCTCTTTGCTCCACAATCAATTCCCAATCAAAAGCACAAACAGAATTTTAGAATTTCTTATCAAATAAGAAAACTGAACTATCACATTGATCTAAGTACTCTGACCCTTGACATTTGAAATGCAGCTCAGGTTCTTCTGATCATCATATTTTCTGAATGTACATTGTAATATTATAGTATATCATATATTATAATATTTTCTGTATTTGTAGTTTATTCTTTTGTTGTAATTTGGAGCAATGCTACTAAATATTGCACTTTCAGTAACTTGTCGTACCCTTGTTTTTAAGTCCCACCTTTTTATGTTTTTTTACTTTTATTTCATTCTTGTATGTTTTATTAAACTATGTTTATTGAACATATTAAAAACAACTTCCTTTGGTCTGAATGAGGTTCTGTCTCATTTTAGGCCATGCAAACATTGTGATAAGTGCACAGTCTGGTTGATCTTTATACTTTCTACCATTTTATCATGATCAGATAAATCATTTTCAAGAAGCGTTACCATACCTCTGTGCAGTCCACTACTAATTATATGTAGGCTATTGTTAGGGTGGATTCACGTGGAAAGGATGTAATGCAAACAGTGCATGGTTATTTCTACCGTACAGGATTTACCTGAGTGCTAATGAATGACAAAAAGTAAACATTTGATCATCACGTCTACAAAATAAATCAGACTGAATTAAAGATGAAAAGAAAACACACAGAAGCTCACTGCTATGTACAACTGTTTATTTTTGATTTGCAAAACATCTGACAAAAATAACATTACATAAACACCAATTTATAATAGAAAAAAGAAGATCTTTGAAGGAAAAAAAATGAGACAAAAGATAAATTGCAATTACAATAGAATTTAGGTGACTTTATTTTTGATAATTGCAGCCATATCATGCTGACCTATACACAGGCAGTGTATGGCTAGTAGATTCATCAGTATGCATGTGTTACAAACATTACATTAAGTGCTTTTTGTTGGTTCAGGCATTTCTTTTAATTGAATGTGGCATGATTTGGATTCACAATGCAGGGTTAGAATTCAATGCCAAATTCAAATTTTATTCTCGTTATTTAAAAAAATAAAATCAATACACGTCTGACAGATTACTAAGTGAGAAGCCGACCTCACACTCAGACAACCCTCCCATTCAAATTGAGCTGGGGAACATTTGAAGCCAGCTTCATTAAACACCCTCCCCTGCATTAAAAGGGTCATATTATGGCACACAGCTCAGGGTCGATGTGACCATGGCCACATTGTTCCGTAGTATTCACTGATTAATAAAACTCTAATTTCATTCAGTGTTTACCTGAAGCAGTTTGACATTAATAGAAAAAAAAAAAAAAAGGTTTTATATTAACAAAAGTGAGTAGTTGCTCTGTTAAAATGAAACACGGATCTGAATGGAATTAGTTTTTCACCCTAATAAGCATCACTACGTTACGTATTTTACGTGCGTGTATTTCAAAAGACACAATCGTCCAATGAGGTTGGTCGCGCCGCCGTCACTGGTGGGAGGGGCGGCCGACCTTTGGATGATTCCCGCATCATGTAGTGTCAAATAACACACGACTAGGTGATGCTTGTGATAATAAAAGCAGCATTGCATGGATAATGAGGAGTTCACCCGCCTCCTGATTCCCCCTCGTTTGACCAAACATTGGCAGGGAATGATGAAGGTGTGGGAGCAGACTTTAGGACAGGAGGAGAGGTGAAGAGACAGAGAGGGCACAGAGGAAATAAGAGGCCGAGGGGAAGGATCTACAGAGAAAAAGACCACGCTAACAGTACCGAGTGAAGCGCAAACACACCCCTCGTTTCTCCTGCTGCCACAAAGTCTTTCAGGTTGTTCCGTCCACGCATCCGCATTCACTCCTGTTCCATTCACCCTTAGTAACTATAGGGACATCTACCTTATCTTTATAGTTCTTAAGGGCAAACAGGAGAGCTTTGCGGAGCAAGTACGGCTGCGTAGAGGGGCACAGCAACGAGATTAATAACATCTGTTGCTGAACACTACATAGATATCCCAAAGACGGAGCAGAGGGACAAAAATGCAGAGAAGGACGTCACTTCTGGAGTTAATGCAGCCTCATCCTAGCCAGTCTGAGCCCTGTTGGTCAGAGTGCAGGCACTATATTAAAAAAACACTCCTGGTATTTTGTGCGTAAAAAAAAAAAGGCAATGTTAAGTCTGAGAAAAAAAAAAATATACAAAAAAAACCAAAACAGAATGACTTCATTAGCTGGACTCTCCCAAAATCTGAGATATCTCTGAGGTAATCATTGAAGTATGACTCATTAGACAGCAATAAATACCAACATGAATACAAATATTACAAAAAGTAAAAACAGAGGCAAATGCTTAATACTGAAAAAAATCTGAGCTAAGAGAGGTAGGTATTTTAGGTAGATTATGGTGTACATCCATTGTGGACACTCCTTTTTTGTAAGAACTACATTAAATTGATTCCATTACAATCCCTGTCCTAATGGGAGGAACAAAATAATCAAAAATAATAATGATAATAAAAAGAAAAAGATGGGAGATAGCCGACTGATCTCTATGAACGATATACATGTTTCTACAGACAGGATTTGTAATGGCAACGGTTATACAAAAATGTCTACTAGCATGATAAACTGTAAAGCTTGCTGGTGATAGTGTACCATGAGTTGCTGCAGGCATTGTTACTGTTGTTAAGTTGCCGATTTTGAGGAAATCTCACGGATAGATCCTTCTCATTTGTAGTGTAAATTTCCACTGACATATGGTTATCAAGTTCCAGTATTTTCACAAACACGATGCAGCGATTCAATTCATGGAGGCTGAGCAGGCGACCAGGGTGAAAAACGAACAAACAGGAAAACTGCAAGAATGTACCATATTTAGATTTAACTGTGTTTTGGGGGAATTTAATGGGGAAAATGTCATGTTACATTTTCAGTCTAAAAAGGAAACAGGGAATTCCCTTCTTATGACGACGCCTTGAGTCAGAATTCCCCCAGCGCGTCACAAATATACTTTTTCAATCAGCAGCTTTATGATGCATCCTTAACACTCTTTCCTGTTTGGTTTTCAACCCCCTCCCCCCAAGAGCAACTCCTCTTTTTTTTTATCCTATCATTAAATGGCGGGAACTCTGCTCCCACTGTATTAATACACAAATCAACACTGCATCACTATCTCAAAAAAAGAAAAAAGAAAATAGAACATAATCAAACCGATGTCTACATACAAGAAGTATGTACTCAGAGAAAAATCCACATGGAGACTCTTCAAATCTTCAAAAGTCAGTGTTCAGTAACCAAGCACATCATACCCCTCATCAAACTAACATACTAACATACTATACATATGAGTGGTACTGCCTACAGACGCTCGAGACTCGACTCCGCTAAGTTCAATCGCAGCAGGGACATTGTGGGACATGTGTATATACACAAACACACACAATATAGTCCCAGTGATTTCCAGGGAGAAAATCTAACTTATAATGATTTCATCAATATAGAAACCTCCCCCCAAAAAAGCTATCCATGCTATGCAGATCATCTGTGTAAAACCCAGACTGTCAGTGAATCACAGTGATAGCTGATGATCACTGACAGCGAAGAGTTGGAATAAAGCCCCAGTGACAGAGACTGGACTTTAAAAAAAAAAAACTGAACAGATTAAAGCAACTACTGTCAACTTCTCACAAAGCAGTTGTGAGAACACGTCACGTTGAGCTCGACAACAAAAATATGCACACTCTGCCACTCTCTCTCTTCCTCTAAGATCACAGAGTTACCCTGGGCTGTGGAGATGAAGGAAGCTCTAGTTCTGACACAGGAAGCCCGCGGGGCCAATCACAGGAACCGTTTTAACACACGTCTTCTGACACGCAGCAAATAGAAGACAAAGAATCTGTTAAGACTTTTGTGTCGTTTCTGAGAAATTTTCCATTTAAGCCAAGTTGCTTCTCGTAAAAAAAAACTAAAAAACATCCAGCGCTTGGCAGGGATTATACTCAACACTTCTTTGGGGGGAGTTGTCTTCATACGTATATAAAAAAAAAGTCATATCATCTCATTTAACTTTACCAGAATCCCATGTGTACGAAGCCAAACATTACTGGCCTCTTAACCTAAAAGAATTGAAATTCTCTCGGCAGTTTGGTTTACAAGCCATTAGATGCTGTCTGATGAAGCATAAGCCAAAGATGACTGACAGCGGAGAGTATAGGCATATGAGTTCATATCATACACAAGCTTATCTTCGGAAAGCCATAGACAAATAGCATGAGTTTAGTAGATTATACAATGAGATTACCCAAGGCTGTGGAGTCATCGGTTTGATGTACTGTAATGCATCAGGTGTATAACTAGCTCAGTGGTCTATATGGCTTATATTAGAGAGCAGCACGGTATGTTTAGCTTGTCCTCTTTCGGAAAAATTAAAATTAGTCATATACGTCAAAACCCACCACAACACAAATAATAATCTGACTGAGTCAAATACACAAGCAATCCCATCTGAAGCAATTTGTAGGTCACTCTCACCAAACGACATTATCAAAGTCAAAACAAAGAGCATAGTGTTTTAGAACATCAGGATAATGAATCCAAAAAAAGGGTCAATATTGTATTTGCATATATATTTTAGAAAAGAATTTGCCTTGAGAAATATATATGTAGCCCTATGTACAGCGACGGACATATTACATACAGTATACATATATGTTGTGTATATGTATATCTATATATATATATATATAGATATACATATACTTGGTATTTACACAATGCAGCCACTAGAGGGCTGCGCAGCATACATCATCAAACAGGAGGGCCTGGGTGTGAAGGTGCACGCACGCCGCCACCACAGCCAGGCCCCCAGACATTCTAGAAAAACCACTTCCCAGTCAGAAACGAAAGGGGTGTGATATCTGTGGAGGTCTGAAGCAGCTTTCCAAGCCCTCAGCCCGCCGAGCTCAATGTTTACTGAGGAGGAACAATTCATGGAATTGTTTCTTTTTTAAGGTGAAGTAACGTAGAAAACACAAAAAAAGCAAACAACTGCCATTACATCTGTAGCTATGCCAATTCAGAGTAAGGTAATGCAGATATATACTGTTTCAACTAAGACAGGCACCCCCTGCTTTGGCCTCCGTTTACTATTCCAGTTAGATTTGGCATTTTAGCCCTTTAAAAATCTGTGATAATATAGATGCTGTATATCAATACATAGGCTTGAGTAAAAGGTGGTATAACAGTGCTTAGGATACATGTGGCAGCAATTAACTATATACAGGGAAATAGACAATTTGAGCAAAAAGGAGAGAAGAAGAATGAAAATCAGTTTCAAAAGAGAGAAACAAGCCATTATGCAGGCTTAGTTTGATTGACAGTTAGCAGTGTAAAAGTAACTAAAACACTTAGTGGCTAATTCTCACCTCAAAACCTGGCACCCCAAATTCCTATCAAAACCTGACTAAAATTACAGACTACGCTCTGACTGCGGTATAAACCTGTGTAATGACATTTTCCTTCATAGGCTGTGAGGCTAGTCAGACAACTTGCTCACACGTCGAGAGGCTGCACGTGTGAAACGACGCGCGGTGCGACACTTTTTTTTTTTAGTTTTAGGTACTGGAAGCTTTTTTTGAGAAAGTAATTGACCATACCTTTGGTGAAAGGTGAAAGGCATGTGTTTGATTTGTATACAGAGTCATTTACATATGCTGCCTTTTGAGAGAAGCAAATGAAAAACAAAATACAGATATATATTTATATATATATATACTTTTTTTCTTTTGAAAACATCCAAAAATGTCAAAGTAATGTGCAGGCACTGCTTTTGCACTGATAAACTGAAATGTCATCTGTACTGTATTTAAATTGATCCATGTAAAAGTTACTGTTTCACATAGGTGATGTAAATATAAAACAACCCCAGTAAAACCAAGAGGTAGCTCAACTGAATGGCTAGATGAATAACTGAGTTATGTATGTTGTGGTGGTGCGTGCACGGCATGTGCACACTAAATGTCCTGGCATTTGAAGCAGCTGTTTGTTGATTTTTATATACAGAAAAAATACTGTATATAGGCAGAAGTTGTATGTATAGGTTCATTTGTATTATATGAAGGTCCCTTGTTTACTGAGTCTCTTAACACCTGCTCGCTCTCCACACAACCTTGGCCTTTACACCAAGAGAGACTTCTTTAGACATGACACACACACATGAAACCACACACCCCACATGCACACACATACGCACACACTCACACTCCCCCTCCACACCTCCATTTAGTCCACTCAGCACATTCTCAGCTCCCTCCCTCCATTTTTACCCCCAGGGGTGTCGTCTCCAGCTTCCCCACGGAGGTTTGATCGAGGCGGGCATCTAGGAGACCTCGCTGCCGAACACTTCCAACACCAGCGGGGTGAGCTGCATGCTGTGCTCAGGCCGGAAGGAGAGCGAGCGGTACTGCTTGGAGTGCTCCTCGTTGAGGCTGCGCAGGTCGGCCAGCTTCTGGATCATCTTGGCGTAGAGCAGCCGCCCCGCCGGATGGTGAAGCTGGATGTAGGCCTGCAGGGTCTCCGACAGGCGGTCTTGGAGGGCTTCGATCCGTGCATGATCCTGCACACCTGGGCGGTCTACAGCAGAGGAGGAGACAGTCTTGTGAAATTTTATGGTTCAAATAAAATGTAAAAAATAACTACCACTCAGTAAAGGCCCAAAAGTCCCTTAAATTCAATCAAGCTCCACCAAATTTCACGCACTCGTTAATATCATTCCCCTAAGTGTGATGGATTTTTTTCATCCAGATCAATAAATCATTCTCTGAGAAACTGGTGCACATGTAGAAAAACGTTCTATATCACAATGTTAAAAAAAACAATTCCTGGATCCGCCCCTTAATCCGGACCCCCACCAAAAATGTAAAGGGTTCTTCCCTGATCCTTCCACTAAGTTTCATGGAAATCCAGTCAGCTGTTTTTGTGAAATCTTTCTTAAAAACATAAAAACAAACCAACCAAATGGACAGGTGTAGAATTGAAACGCTGCTGTAAAACCAAGGATTTCAATATCCGTGTTGACTGTGCAATAATAATATTTATCCTGGAGTCCAGTAGTAACTTAGATAAAACTGTATGATCTTTGTGTTTGTATTCCTACCATGCTGGTGAGGTAGCATACTAATTTTAGATCAGGCCAAGCACATCTATGTATTGTTAATGAGCTGCCTCATATACAGAGAGGGATGCAAATATACACTCGGTTACACATGCTTGCTTGCAGCTTGCATAACAATACATGTTTAATATATACACTGTATTTCCTGCAAATGGATACTATATACACAACTACGTGTTCACATAGAAGCTAAACCAATGAAACATGAAACCCCTCTCGCAGCTTATGCCTGCACGTCACTGTGATTGATGTTGAGTGACAGATGGTAAAACTGCTTCATATATTATCGAACCAAAAGGTTTCAGTTGATCTTTTGCAATAAAAAAAAAATCATAATGAACATATTCTCCACTTGGAGAAAAAAAAAAAGAGGCACACGTGTTCACTCATGCACAATTCATGACGACCGTTCCCTCCTCCACACAGTCGGATGCACAGTACCTGGAGAAAGCAAACAGATGGCCATCAGCATCACATGTTCCTCCTCCTGCAGGTTGAGCTTCTTCAGGCCCACCTGGAACTTCACCAGCGGCTCTAACAGCTCCAGAGTGTGGCCCGCTGCGGAGGAAACAACACATCGTTACTGCCTGTGCAGCTCGTACAACTGGCTCCACAGTGTAACGCAAGAGAAAGGCCCTCCAGGGAATGCTACCATCCCACTTACTCATTAATATTTCATTGAGCCTCATGGAATCATCTCTGGTGAGGGTTTTCCTTTGAACGTGTTCTCAGGTCTGTTAGGAGCTACTGGTTGGGAATTTTGTTGGGAAAATTTGAATAATGATCGATTTATATTCAATTTCTCACGCAGGGTTGCTTTTATGTAGATGTGTAAATGAGAGGCACGCGAATACTGATCAGAAGTTTTCTTTGATGTTTATCATTAATATGCCTCCATTTTGTTATTTTATGGCTGGTTATGAGGTGAACCATGAGGCTTTCTGAGAACTGACAACAGATTTATTAATTCTTATTGAATAATTGGCAATGGTCTTGTACAGTTATTTAATATTAGACAGTGATGCAGTTTTGATTTGAAAAAGTTGGGGTTAACAGCACAGATTTTATAGAAAAATATGTTTTCGAATATTTCAAAGAATCACTTTGACCAGTGCAGGGATGTTCTAAAAGAAACACAGCTAAAATTAAAACTGCACTAGCACAAGCATTTCCTTATGAAAGTTTGAGGGAAAGGATCCCAAGTGAAAGAGCATAAAAAATTATGTCATAAAACTTTTTTATTACCGCGCGAGAAACCTCTGTATTAGGATCATGCCTGATGTCATCGACATGTATTTTAGGACAAGCGTGACAGAGCTGCCTCTCCTTGTCCAGACAGTGGTTGTTTTGTGTCGCAAGCAGGTCAGGAGTGACATTCTTTGGTTAATCCCAGAAAGAGGGGTTTCTTGTTTAAAAAAGGCATATGAAGGCCACATCCACTAAGACTTCTGCGGAGTTGTTTTTTTGAAGAAATACTTGCATTAGCATTCTTTGCCTACGGGTGTGTACACAGGCCCACAGGCAGTAACATTATCTGTCCTCTCACAGTAATGATCCTGTCACCTCCTTAACGCCTGGCCGCTTCCTTCGAGCTGTGATCAGAAGCGTTAATGTGTAACATGAGCATCTTTTCTTCAATTATCAGCTGAGCAGAATGAGTTGCCAAGCATGAATGTGCACGGCCACAAACACTGGCATGTCGTCACAACAGCTAAACTGTACACGTGGCAGCGTTTCACACTGACCTTTGGTGACATCACTGATCTGGTATTTAAAGTCAGGTGCACCGCAGCTCCATGACATGTCCTCCAGGTTGAAACTCTGATTTGAGCGCAGCATGATCACCTCGATGGCACTGGACTTGAGCAGGGCAATCTGGTCTTCTGCAGTCAAATCCCTGCAGGGAAAGAATTCATCTTTTATGTTGGTGTACTATAAACAAACAGCTCTTAAAATAAACACAATAATCTTGTTTTCATTGTCAGACATGGCAGGAAACTGATAGAGCAGCAGGTAAACAACAGCGAGAAGATTCAAACCTGGAACCTGCCCACTCTGCATAAATGTGTCAGTTTATCAGTTGTAGAATTCATTTCAAAGGATTGTGTTCATCAATGTTTTACCCACTGCAGGTTCAAGGCCAGTCACAGACGTTGTCAGATATACGGCGGGCAGAAAGAAAAAAAACATCCAAAATGTTTTTTCTGTTTGCTTCCCCCGGTTGTGATGGGCTAGCATGTACAGATCTCTCATTGGATCAACATCAGTGAAACCGTCGCCGCTTTAAGCATCTTCACTGTCACAGTTAAAATCCAGCAATGTTATGAAATGTCTTTAAATGTTCATGACGTGAAACTAGTGGATTAGCAGGAGCCATGAGCTGGAACCTGCAGATCTCCGGGGGAGGTCTGTGGTGTTTTTCAGGGCTTTGGGAGCAGATCATAAGTGGAAGAACATTCCAATGGTAATCCGACCACGTCCATCACTCGCTGCGAGTGGGAATGACAACTTTCAGGAAATACAGGCCCCTACTCGTTTTACTCTTGACTTTGGGGTGACCCCTGAGACACGTAAAGCTTTTGTCTCTGTCAACACGGTGAGAGACAAACATGTTGGAGGGCAACGGTTGCCATGTGTCAGGGAGGAAGGTGGGGAGGCAACAATGAAAAAAAGCCTTGGGGCACCCATTGCAATTTTAAGTTAGTAGTCACAAATAACGTGTTTGCTTTTTATCTGAGAGGTATTGCCTTCTCCTAAATATCTCAGACTTTTAAACAAAGATCACATGCTATCACATGGTCTTAAAAAATGTGTGATCACCAGATAAACAACTTGGCAGTGTACGTGCAAAGCAGGTTACTGCTCAGTACGAGAGAAGGTCAGGCAATCACCTACTAACATACTTTATGGGCCAAATTTCACAAAAACAACATGACCAGGGCATATAAGCTTGTCCAGTGAAGGAACAAGACGACATAAAATAATTTTCCACAATGTGTCAGCTATCTGCAATAATAAGTCTATCAGTGATCTATGGCCTTTAGACCACAGCCATCACTGTGGCACAGTATCGACTAATCAGGCAGAAAAACAAGTCGGTGTACAAAGTCTTCAGCAGACATTTAGGTAAAGAGTAACTCTGAGACATGCAAATAAAAAATACATGAGGTCTGAAAGTTCATCGCCTACATTTGGGCAAGAAAAAGATTTTGTCAGACTACAACAGTTGGTTGCATGAGCAGCAGTATTCTGAATGCAACCAAAAAACCTGATCGAAAGGAAGTTCTCTGCCAAAACAGAGATGCAGAGAATCAAATGTTCACCCTCTCAGTGTTATGTTGGCTATGAGCAGCAGTAGACTGCTCAATGAAAACTGAAAGTCAGGAAATTAACTTTTAATGCAAACCAGTCCAGAGTAAGACTGAAAACAGAGCTGACAACTTCCCATTGATGTATAGTAATGCATAGTAAGTATGTCTTCTAACCAACATGTTTTTCTTGCCGACTTATATAGGGTATGTTGCTGGCCTGTGTGCCTACAAGTAAAAAGTCCAGACAAGACATGCTGTTTCTGGGGGACATCAGTTATAAACAACACACATGCACGCAGACCCACCTGAACCCAGGGATCATCTTGGCAAATCCTATGACCTTTTGGATGCTGTAGGAGACCAGGTCAGCCAGGTGAGGCAGCATGGAGAAGCTGGAGCCCTCCTCCTCGCTGGAGTCGGGGCTGCTGCCCTGCTCCTGGTACATCATGAGCAGGTTGTTGAAGTTCACTTTGGTGTCTACTGACTCTGCAGCGAGCAGAGTGGAGACCAGGGAGGGAAAAACATGAGACGAGAGGAGAGAAGAAAAGAGGGAAACATTTTCATACACCAAGCCCAAAAAAAGTCATGCTATATTCCTCCAGGAAAACACACACACACACACATAGTGAGGGAAATCATGAACATAGAGAGGGGGCCTGTTGGCAGACAGGATGATCTGAAAATACGTGAGTGTCAGGTCAGTAGAAGTGAGATGAAAGCTCAGATTACAGCTCTGGCATCATGTGAAGCAGGCAGAGCGAGATTGGGTTGTTTTGAGTCAATTGTGTGTGCTGAGTGTTGGAAGCAGGCCACGTGACCGTGTCCCTCGCTGTGTTCGCTCCATTAGTGACGGATGCATTAATGAACTGATGTTTACTAGTGGTGGTGTCTAGTCAGGTGTCTGCAGGGTACAGGTTATTCACAGGATTTCCACTGGATTCTCAGTAAAGCAACATAACAGATTATATAAGCCAATATTCAAAGAGCTGAACTGGAAAAAAATAGCCGTCATAAGTCGAGTATTAACCCTTGATTCACTGGAGGAAAACAGGTTTATTATGAGAGTGATCAGGCTGCGTTTTCTCTTGAGTTTAAAGTGAAGCGCTCACACCGTGTGTCTCTTACCTGGAGAGTGACTGAAGGAGTCAGAGGAGGCATCAGACAGAGAGTGGAGGGACGCGGCTCTGCTGGCGCTACGCGTCACTGGACCCTCACGCACAGGAGGCTAGTCAGACAAGAAATACAGTCACTAAAGTTCTATATGTATAGATATAAACTATATATAATCTAATTGCAATTTCATCAAATATGTGCAATATTTCTCATGTCTGTTTACATACCTTATTTATCTATTCATTCAATATCTGTAATTTCATCCAGTTGCCAACAATATCCCAAGGTCTGTTCCACCCATATTTATCTATTTATTCTTAAACCTATATTATTACTATTTTTTACTTTACAGCTTAGTTTTAATACCCACTCAGGAAACCATAGTGTTATAAATAACGTTCCTGAGCCGGATGCTATTTAATTTCGTTCTACTGTGCACTTGTCTTGTGTGTGGTGTGAAGGACAATAAAGTGAATTTTGATCTTGGATGATATTGGAACATTTACATTTACACAGTAAAAACAAGTATCTTCACAATGTCTATTAACATGCAAAGATAGTGTTCATTGTTGTGATTCTCATTTAAAAACAGAACCTGCAGCTTTGACGAAATATCTGATCGAGAAATGGGATTGAATTGCCCAATTTAAGTGTGGCTGTGTGTGAAATTTGTGCAGATGGAAACTAGAAAATGAATTTCCTAACAGAAATGGATTGAGGGACGGCTGGATGGGAGATTTGTGGAAGAGGAGTAAAGGTGATACAGAAATAAATTCTTATGTGAGGAATCAGAACATTGAAAAGCTGTGAGTATCCCAGACAGGGCACCACATGAAGATGTACAAATTCAAATAATATCAATTATTGTTATTTTATGGGACTTCAGCAGCAATACATTTGTCAATATTTGTCTAGTAAACGTAGCACTGTTGTATCTTACATTAGTGTTTATGTTTTCATCACATGTTTAAATTTTTGTGTTGATTGACGCCAACAACGGCCACATTGAGACACGCACCCTGAAGCGGCAGAAGTCAGAGTAGGAGTCGTCATATGTTTTGTGGTGAGCCTCCACCAGCGTGGCGATGACCTGACTTTGCTCCTCAGTGAGTCGGGGCCGCCGTGCCTCCCTCTCCGCTTCGCGCTGGGCCTCCTCATCCTTCCTCCGCTGAATAAGGTCCTTCTTCCTCTGCACTTCCTCATCTGTCAGAATGACTGTGGGGGTCATAATGAGTCAAAGAGGGAGAGAGGGTGTTGGAATTAGACAGGAAAAATAAACTTTCAGGAAAAAAACAGAGGTGAAGGAAACTGTTTTGTGTAAGAAGGTCAATAATAAAACATTAGGCACAGGAAAACAAGCGGAAGATACAAAAACAGCGATGATGACAGAATACTGGTGTAGCGTGGATACTGGTTAGACTTTAAAGCTTCTCTGCACATACTTGTCTTTAACATTGTGATGACAGCTATGTCAATGTGGTGCTGGGTGGAGGGGGGTTGTTATTCTCTGGAGGAAGAGAATGGGAGGGGACAGGTCCATATGGAGACCCCGCTGCATTGAACAAATGAACGCATTGTCTGTGTTCTGCCCGCTCCTTGTTGTTCAAGCCACTGAATTAGCTCATAGAGTCGGAGATAGGGAGAGAAGGAGAGAACTGGGTCTCAACAACATGCTCCTGTTTTTGCAACAGCGAGCGCTGATCACGAACAGTAAATCGCAGCGTCTGTGCCACTGCTCTTGCGGTATTCCCAGAAACACCCAAGGGAAAAAACATTCGCCTGGAAGTGAGAGGCCTTTGCTCAGAAGTGGCCCGCGGACAATATCCGGATATCAGGAGAAAACGAGAAAAGATGGACCTGCTATTTACAGACCATGAAAATAAACAAGGCAGTGTGGAAAGACGAGGCCTCACTGGATTGTACATAACAGCAGGTGTCTAAACTTCAGATGGAGTATACTTACTGTATACAATATGGGGAGCCTCCGTTAGTTCAAACAGAATGTGTAAACACTCTAATGGGGGCAAAGACCCAGAGACACTGACCCCAGTCCAAAAATTACATAACATTTACAAGAGGGACAATAGGTCCCCAAGAAACTGCGAAAAACAGTTGTGTAAATCGTACTTTTAATCCCAGAGAAGGAAACTAGATTGTAGTTTTAACAAGAAACACAAATGCAAATTAAAATAATGCACATACAGTAGGTAAAATGAACATGTAAACTGACTAAGTGGGAGGCTGATCCTGGGTCAGTTCAGGATATAACGTTAACTCATATTCCGAACCTCCAGTTTAAAAGAAAACTACTGGTCCAATTATTCATTTACAAATGAATCATGGGATTTATGATAAGAGTCATAAACTGAACCCAAAGGGCCAAACAAGGACAGAGAGCATCAATAACTTCACTAATTGAATGCATGCAGTAAATCACACGGTGTAAGGTTAAATTGTTGCCCTGAGGACATGTGGGTCACCTGTCATACTTACACTCTTTCATCATGCCAATGTCCACACAGCGCTTGAGTCGGCATGCCTGGCAGTGGCGCCTGTTGTCCTTGGTGATGGTGCAACTGCCGTTGAATGGACACGTGAATGTGGCCTTGCGCTTCATACTGCGCCTGAGAAAATCATGTAGAGTTTTTTAAAAGACACAGAAACGCAGAAAAATAAAACTCTGCTTGTAACAGTGTTGACAACAGATGTGTGCATATAATTAGATTTTCAAAAAAATAACAACGTGACAACTTTGACATTGTTTTGCACAAACATAATAATCAAGGTAGAACTGGATAAATATTTTTAAGCCTGGAAGTGAGTGAAGCAGCGAACATATGGATGAGCGCCAAGGAATCTAGCGGTAAGTGATGAATCTTGCCAAACAGTGATGCAAAGCACAATGATTTAGTCAGTGATGGACATGTATGTTTGAACATTAGTACACAGATGTGAGCAAGCAAACACACACACGCTTGGTGAGAGTCCAAATAAGGGCCAGCTGAGAGACGAGGAAGGAGATTATTAAACATCCGTCTTTTTTATCCTCTCACTTTAAATATCAACTCTTCTGAGAGGAGCAGAAACAAACGGATGAATACATCAGCCGCACACAAGCCGGCAGCATCACGACTTGCTCCAGTTTGGTTTTGGTTTGAATTGGAAATGTGTGTTTCTCAACGAGCAGGTAGAGGCCAAGGCATTAACTTCAGGGCTGAGCTCATTTGTATTCTCTACCTGGTGCCTGAGCGTCAGCATGGACAGGAATGTTGCCAGGTTGTCTGTGTGTGTGTGTGTAAAATCTTACATAACCGTGGGTGGCAATCACATTTAATGGGTGTGTGAGTGTGTGGGTGGCCATTATATATGCAAGTTCCCATCAGTGTTTGTATGCTAACGTGTACATGTGTCAATAAGTTGGTCAATATACATCTTTTTTTCATCTGGGTTGTATGAGCTATTGTGCTTTACACAGTCGACTTAGTGTGGGTTAGATATGTTAATATGTGTCTGCTTTGCATTGCATCTGTGACTTCACTTTTGCATTTCGTACCTGAAAAAACCCTTGCATCCCTCACAGGTCATGGCGTTAAAGTGGAAGCCGGTGGCTTTGTCCCCGCACACGCCGCAGATACGCGGCATGTTCCTGTCAAACTCCTCAGTGGCCAGAGAGGATGTACTCACAACCGTGGGCTCCATCACTGAACAGATAAGAAAGAGAGAGGGAGAAAAAATATTATTAAATCAGCTCCAGGTTATAGAAATTTTCAGTTACTTTGCCACCAATAAAAAAAAAAAAGGAGACAATCTAAATGAAGCTACCAGCCTCTAACATCTGAAGTAAAATTTTAGAACATTTTATTAAGTTATATCCGTTCAATGCTGCACTTCACACGCTATCATGAGGTTTTTAAAATGGATTTAAACTATTGTGATTGTCTGTGTAAAAAACCTGCGCAGAAGTGAGACGCATATCTTTTCATCTGTCTCCATGCCAACCAAACACTGCCCCTTCCTGCAGAACAGATTCCGTCCCGGTCTACCCTTTGGAGGTGAACTCTACTCCAGTGTTTTTGTCCAGGAGCAAGGAACCGGAGCCTTATGAATCGAGTGGAAAAACCCTTGTTCCACTCCAAAATGCTGGATCTGGGTTACAATTGATTACATAGCGCTCCGAGTATCTATTTCACTTAACAGCCTCATGAGAGGGAGGGGAAAAAAATGCATGTCACCGCACGGCTAGCATCCTCATAAACAAACAATCACTGTCCTTTTCACAAAGCTCCTTTCTTATTCCTGTCTTTGCTTCCACTGTACAGTCAAAGCTAAGCAAATGATGGAGGCAGGCAGAGAAAGGGGAAGCGAGGACAACTAAACCGATAAAAACCCCAACAAACTCACAAATCAACAGCCAATACGGTGAGGGCCCATGCAGTTGAATAATTTAAATGAATTTGACAGAGCTTTCCATAATTCATGTGTAATTAATGAAACTCTGTTCTACCTAAAAATCGTGTACACACTCTTGTAAATTCAACAGAATAGATTATTTCTCTTGTTGCTGTTTTTCTACAGCAGTGACCATCATCATGACCAGTATGCCTCGAAAACAAATTCTGTTCCTGGCCAATTCCATTAACGGGATATGTAGTCCTTATTAAAACAAAAGGTCAAAAGAAGAAAGGAAACAAGAGGCTCCAGTCATTGCCTCAGCGCTGCAGGCATCATGGACAGCGGTGGCTCAAGCATCTGCAGCATGTGGACGTCTTGTATCGCAGCACCACATGCTTCAATGCAGAACATCTGATACAACCACCACTGTGGTACGCTCAAACAGTATGCATGCATGCAACTGGAAGTAGCACCAACTGGCAGCGAATACTTATGAAGGGAACTGAGCAGATGGGTCCCACAGACCTCTGATAAACGACAGAACATGGAGAACCTCAAAAGGTCATGGGGAAAACACTTGAGATCGTTTCGCTTTGTCTTTGGGTTCCGGAAGCAGTGAGCATTAGCATGTTGTTGTAAAGCAAAGCAGGAGTTAATTTGTCAATATATATAGAAAAAAAACAGATGTAGTTTGTTAAATCGACAGTGTTAAGTGTTTGCACCGCTTTGCAAGCCACAATAAATAAAGGAGATGCACTTCAAACTCAAATAGCACTCAGTAGAACACATACCTCTGCCAAGTTTGTGCAACAGTCCCCTTAAATTCATTAAAGCAGCATCATATTTCACACAGAGATATCAGTCCTCTAAACGTGCCTGATTTTTAAAAATCAAGATCCATGAATCATTTTGAAAAATCAAGAATATGTTGAAAAACATCCAATCTCTCAATGTTACAGAAAGTTTAAAAAAGAAAATCCTGGATCCGTTCAGTAGTTTCTGTGTAATCATTATCACAAACAAACATGCAAACAAACCCCCAAAAATCGGAGAGTTTCTTTAGATAAAGAAATATGGAGCTTAAGGGTAAGAGTCTGTGATGTAGCATGTGTGAGTAGTATGCTGTAAGTGCAAAACCAAACCAAAAGATGACACAAACAAATGATAACACAACCATAAGATAACGTAACCAGAACACAATGCTGGGCAGGTGGGGTTTAACTAATCTTGCGGGACATTGACAAAGTGTTCTAGCATACAATCATTCCTCCTCAGCTCCAGCCAATAGAAACCCTGCAACAAAACAACATACAGCGGAACAGCGACAAAGGCCTGTGGCCTCTATAAATACATTTTGTGCATCTCTGCACAGAGAATGTGCTAAAATAGGTAGAAGCCATGTTCTGTTTTACTGTACAAACTGCCTCTAGTGACAGATTAGGTGATGGTGTGTCCTGAACTCTCCCATTTTGCCCCCAACCGGCCCTGTCTTCGATTCTCTCTCCCACCTTTCACACATCCCTGGTCTTGAGAGCAGAGGTAAAGTGCACATGTCGGGTCAAAGGTCTTTGAAAATGGCATACCAGTGGATAATTGCTTTAAAGTAATTCCTTGTCCTTATGACAGTGTTACAATAGAGTTTATCCAAAGACACATCAAGATAAGGCCTCAAAGGCTGTTTACTATATGATAACAAACTTGCCATGCAGGTGATGCAATATGAATGGGCACAGGTTTTAGATTTCAAAACACTCACACTCTGTTTAGATGCCCTACTGCCCACAGCTATATAAAGCTTAGCCCAAAAGGAACAGAGTTGAATTGAACATTTCTAAAGCAAACCAAATAATCCCATGAAAATATTGTCTTCTGTGATTGGGGTGTCTACCAAACTTCCTCAGTTGCAACTTCTTGAGTATCACAGTATTTCAAAAAACCTGTTTTTGTGGGAAAAACAACTCCCTTCTGCTGTTTCAACATATGCTCCTAACCTTATCTGCCTTCTTTCTTCCAAGAAAATGATTATTTTGGTGGTTTAGTGGTGAGTGTGGTTGTGAGGGGCTGGCCCACGAACACGGAAATCATGGATCAGGTAATGTGAGATATCCTGAGGAAAATAAAAAGGTCTGGTACATGAGGTCCATTCTCATGTACAATGTTAAAACAAGGAGTACTTCAGTGCTGCTGGACATTTTGACTGGTGCCAGATTACCAACCACTAGAGAGCTGTGATCCTACCGAAGCACTTAAAAGTAAAAGTATTTGGGAATTAAAACATTAAATCCTTTAGGCAGGTCTGACACATTAGCCACAAAATACCTAATGCTACCATGTAGTGAAATGTTGCACAATATAATTAGGGACAGCCTTTTAGAAAGTATGACATCTGTTCTCCAACGAGCAGGCGGACTAATCCCAGCAGGCGTCCACGCTCATCACTCACTGTGGAAAAACACCCAATCACCTTACTATATCATCAACTGATCAGTGAGGTCGGTCCTCTGTGATTGCATTCAGCCTTGACAGGCCATTACAGTAAATGCACAGTGGTATTGAGAGAGCTCTAAATAATGCATCAGGTTATTAGACCAGATCTGTGCTCATTCCGGACTTGGGCACGCAGAGCCAGGGAGATGGTTTTGAGCTTCGACTGAACGTCTCGCTCCTGGGCGACACACATACTGTGTACAGCGTTCGAAAGCATCGATCAAATCTGGCATTGTTGAATTAATGCAGATCAGAATACTACTCATCTTAGTGTGTTACACTGGCAGAAAGCCTAAGGACAAAGCAGGGACTCTGATTTCTAATTTGCTTACCAGGGACAGGCAAACAGAGTATGGATTTTTTTTTACCTGACGGCCAGCTAATAGAAGTTGCAATTTATCATTTCAACCTCTTATAAGAAGCATCTACAACAATATGCTTGTATATTGTAACTAGATTATTGTAGCAATCACTGCCATGTGTTTTGACTGAGCCAATGCAGAAGGAGGGACGTTATCAACTGCCTTATACTGTAATGGCTTAATAACTTGGATTTGAACAACTTCTGGAGCAACGACTGTCAAACTCCACCGTGTCTGGACTGAAACCCTCAGGTGGTAAACAGGATTTGTCGTTGGCTGCAAACAGAAGCGGCATCTTTTTTAGTACAAACGTGACGTTAAGAAGACACTGAGCTCACAGAGATACAGCAAGAAATTAGCTCACTGGATTTTTCTGTGGATGTTTTACTGGAGCAAATCATCAGATTGACCTTTTCCACATTTACTTCTCCAGACCAGATTTGTCAAGCAACTGCCGACACTTTCAGCATTTATTAGGATGTTTCTCCAATTGAATTAATACTAAGCCAAACTAAAGCAAAAATATATATATATATAGCAATCTAATAAATGTTTAAAATATCTGAATTATGTTGATGACAAAAGACAGATGGCTGAGGATCTATTTCACAGGATGATGCGTTTGGTCCACTGGATAAGAAAGAACCATAATATGTAACTGTTAATGAGTAATATCATAAGATAAGGTTATCAATGGCACTAAAAATGCATCATCTTTTAAGTCATATCTCCAAAGTAAAATTCAGGTAGCCGCTATAAAAAATGCTTTTAATAAATTAGTATTAACTTTTATTTGATGACTTTTTTTCTATTAAGATCCCTGATCCTGAGTTGATTATGAGTTGATACTTTCTAACAGAACAGGAACTACTGGGGTGTAGTTTAAACTACAGGAGAACATGAGCTTTAGGGGAGCAATGAAATCTCTAAATAACCAATTTTTCCTTAATAACGGCAAAGAAATTTACAAACATTGATTTATTCAACTTGTTTGACTACAAAATGTGCACCATTTTTATTATTGCAGCTTTACATGTGTTTAATACCTTAAAACATGTAAACACTGTAAATATCTCAATAATAAAGTCATTATTATTTCTAAATGCAAAAAAAAGCTCTGCACAGTCTATTTGAACAGAGAAGGTGTCTAAAGGACCCAACATATGATGCTGGTTAAGTCCAATGATGCTCGTCACTGTTGTCATGTCAACCATCTGAATTTTGTAATACTTTTGTTCGCACACATGGTCTTACATACATTGTTAATCCAGATGCGATTTAAACAATGGGAATTTCTTACAGCGTTGTTAATGTTTGAACTTCACGGTTATCTTTCCAATGATACTAAAATCATAGTGAGATAAAGAGAAGTGGGTCATACAACTACATATAGCACTATTTGCTAATAATTATTTTAAAATGTAATTATTTAATTAAATGTGATTATAAACTAAAAACAGAAACATTACCAGAAAATTGAAGGCTGAACATTTCTAAGTAAGATTTGAAGATGGTTATGATGTGCATCAACACACTGATACGGGGCGTTGAGATTGACTGTAACATTAGGTGTGTTTTAGTCAAAATGAATGATCACAGTCAGTGACTGATGCAGGGTTGTATGTACATTAAAGCAGAGTTACTGGGGGTATTTAAAGTAGTTCATCTCAGCCACATGACTCGTTTGAGTAGGAATAAGCTTCCACACGCTTAAGGAGACAAACCTCTTGAACATGAACAATCTTTACAAGATCATTAGGACTGTCAGGTTTGGATTATGTCAAATATTATGAAACTCTTGACCTCAGACTTGCAAAATCAATATTTCTTAATGCCCTGAACCACAATAAGAAAATGTGTGTATATATTTGTGTGTAGGTTGGTTTATGCATGAAATTCATTTTTAACATGTATGTTTTCATTCCACCCTGATTAACACTATGTGATCTCAGTTTGTGCTAGATAAATTAACTTTATTATTATTATAAATAAAATAAACTACATTAGTGTTATCTTTGCTAATGTAACCGTTTTGCAGAAGCACATTTACTCTGGCTTCTGTTATCTTCTCACCACTTCGCTATTGAGAAGGTCATACATGTTTTCAATTACACCTCACTACAAAACGAGTTCGGATATATTTTCCTCCATCGCTCTGTGAATGGCCCGCTTGCTGTTTGTGGTCACAGAGAGAAAGGAAATGCCAGCCAACGGGCGAGTGAGTGAGGGAGGCCGGAGAGACTGCAGCCAGGGAGGAGTGGGAAGGAGGGAACGCTGGCTGGAGAGATGGAGTAAAACCGATAGGAATATATACATAGATACAGCGAGTAGGGGAGGGGTGACCTCTTTCACAGTGACTTCCTTTGTCACAAAGATACGACAGAAAAATTGTGTGAGTAGAGGTTGCACGCAGCAGTGGGCCCGAGTGAGGCCGTCCACACAAACAGTCTGTTTTTGTTATTTTAAAAGCATGGCTAAAAATATGCAACTTCAATACACGTCTCATCTCCGACAGGCCCTCATTTTGAAAAGCATCAGTGGAAAAAGCAATTAGCTCTTCATGTTAGAATAGTTGTGATTTATTTCTGGCGTTGCTGCTTCACTCCCATTTTTAAATCAAGGAGACGATTTTGGCACGATACGTTGTTTGTGACCACGTTTCATTGTCACAGTGAAATCTTTGTTGGCTGCCCGGCTAAATTTTTATATATTTGATATTTGTACATTTAATCTTAACGTAAGTTTTTATTTGTCAGAAACCTTCAGGCTCAAGGCTCATCTGTGCCACTTCCAACACATGGGGGTGGCACAAATGGGCGGGTCACATGAGACAACACCGCACCCTCCTGCTCACCCAATAAATAAGTACGGGACAGTTAATCATTGTTTTTTTATGGTTTGTTGTGGAGGATAAACAAAATCTAACTATTTGATAACTAAGACAAATGTTCTCCTTTCTGATTAATCTAATGATGATTGTCTGCATTCAGCATTAACATTTTGGTAGTAGGGAAAACACCCAACGTGATTTCAAAAAGCACAAGCTGACATCTTTAAATGTCTTGTATTGTTCAACCTTGTTTAAAATAATAAAAAGGTATTCAATTACAGTAACATTAAACAGAAAAACCTCATAAGAAAAAATGTTTAACTAGGAAATGTTTCGCATTTTTGACTTAACTATTGATTCTCACTCATTTCCAATTGATTGAGTCATTCATTTGAGGCTAATCATTTCAATTCCAATAAAAGGGACAATTCTTTACAGAATGAAAATAAGAATGGATCACGTAGTGTAAAATAAGCCCTTTCTGAATCAGTCAGTTACAAAAGAAATAACCATTAGACGATAAAGAGATGAAAAGGAGAAGCAGATGAGACGACTGGAGTTTGGCAAAGCGAGACACACGCAGCGGTGGCTGATGAGCAAAGAGATGAGGCCTGCTGTAATTATGTGCACCACCACAAACTGACTGCAGCTTGTCATTTTAACTGGGTGGTGAAAGCTGCAAAATAAAGACATTACCCAAATTTCAGTGGCAGAGTTTGGCTAAGAGGTTAGGGAGTTTCCCCTTCTTTTACCTCAACACACGAGCTGAGAAAGAACACATGCTACTTAGCATGCAGCGGAGCAGTGACTCATCTTTTCCTCTTTGATTTATTCACATCATGACATGCACGCGTCTCATAATCCCAGGACTGACGTTATAGTCGGTCCCAGGTTGGATTTAAAGACGTAACATTGTTGTCAAAAGTGTCAAAGCTTAAGAGTGGATAGGTCATCGATTCGGATGATAAATGGTCTGGTGGTGCTGTTGGTGGTCTGGACTGAATTAAAAATCAACATGTCTGAAAAAACACTTATCTTGTCATATGACAGAATATCTTTAAAAACCTGAAATTTAACCTGCACAAAACTGGAGATGTAAATAACTAATTTAATGTTTCATTCAGCTGTATGCTACTAACCCTAAAGTGTGGGTTGCTATCATTGTTGTATAGCCTGTATAGGCTCAGGTTAAACCCTTTGAAAAACAAATGCATATAGAGAATGAATGCCATATAGAATTATTTTTATTATCTAGAAAAGCTTTTCAAAACAGTACTTGCCATTGGCAGTACAGTGCAACTGCTGCTGTGGAGCAGCTAAGAAGAAGTGATTTATGGGAAAAGAAAATTTGCAGTTTTTTCTGGGTGAAACTAATATACATTAAAGACATGGAATCGGATAAGTCGCATACTCACCGTTGCCCTACCCAGCATTTTCTGCAGTATTGGAGGCATTTCCAATGCTGGTATCTATATCAGAGCATCTAATAAAAAGTCCAGTGATTAACACGTGTCCCAAATGGATGCCTCTAACTGGCACCTTCTAATTATCCAATATTAGATATCAATTGAATGAAGTCTTGACTACAGATGGTGTGACCCTGATAAACTGAGTTAAGTGCTAATGTGAGAAATAGTAACACTTCATGTTGAGATGTTGCATGAAGAAATCTGTGTTTCTGCAGCATTGACAGTATCAACAGGTCGTTTGTGCTTCTGTAAGATATTCATAAAGACAGACCATGGCAGGAGTCCAGTGCCACTCATAAGGTCACTTATTCCCCTCTGTTCTACTCGCATTTTCATTTCCAGCTGCAACCAAGTATGTTCTTATCAAACAGGAAAGTGGCCATTGTATTTTTTTCTTTTTTGCCGTCAGGTGCCCTATTACTTCTAAAGGAGACATAAATGAGACCTCAGCCGTGACAAAGATTTGGAGGGCGGCCCAGATGTTAGATTAACTTTCATCAAAGTCAATATCAAGCGATTATAAAAACCCACCCTCCACCGAGGCCCACCATCCAACAAACCTAATTAAGTGGTGCCATTAGTGCTCGGGCGTTGAAATGAAATGTGATTGAGGACAGGGCAAGATAAAACAAAGTGGGTAAAGAGGTGGATCTAGACAGCGCTTCAAGGAGGGATCATTTTAACTGCACACAGACGTGCAGAAGAGAGAAGGGAAAGCGGGAAATAAAAAACCTCTGGCATCACGTCCCAAGAATGTCAGCAATGGGCTTACAGACCACATCCCAACACATAAGAGTCAGAGTCTGAATCACATCCAGACCTATAACAGCACTGGAAGAAAGAGAGGGATCGCTGTGGAACGCCTGAGTGAGAGAAGGAGGCCCTCTCTGACAGTCCAATGAGCACCCTCCATCAATATCACATGACGCAATCCCACAAATGGTTCTGAAATTGTTCCATGCTGCCAAAGGTTTCTCTTAAAGAAAAAAAAAGAGGGTGAGTGGGAGAAAGATATAAAGGAGGAAAGAGAGAGAGGAAAAGACAGGGAGGGAGGGAGAGAGAGAGAGAGAGAGAGAGAGAGAGAGAGAGAGAGAGAGAGAGCGAGAGAGAAACAGAGGAAAAGAAAGGGAGAGAGAGAGAGAGAGAGGAAAAGACGCGGAGACGTTTTGGAGAGAGTTGGGAGGGAAAAGGGGAGAAAACATAAGACGATGTGTTTTACTGCATACCTCAGGCCGGGTCACTACGAGTACAGAAGAGACATAAAACAAATCAGATCTGGAATGACCCGGGCTGCACAGAGAACTGGGCTACAATAGAAATACATGATTCACACATATAGAAGCCCATCTTAGCCCACAACAGAGGCAGAGGTGAGGGTAAAGAAGAAACATTTTAAAAAGGAGGAAGGTGTGGTTGAAGAAAAAAAAGGACGATCAAAGCAAACAAGATCTGAGATGAGTGAGAGGAGAAGTTTAATTCAAATCTGCTTTGTGTTTAACACAAAACAGACAATACAAGCGGAAAACAGATAGAGGGGATGGAACAATGGACAAAAAGAGACAATGTGGGCCCAACAACAACAAAGACAACAAACTGAGTCTGTAATGCAGCTAAACAAGTGGCTGAGCAGACTAGTCCAGTCCTGTCCCTTCGCTTCCCTCTCTCTCTCATTCACCCTCCTGCAGCCTCCACGGGTCTATTGCATGCTCTTTCCCTATGATCACAGGGAGCATATTACAGCAGCAGTAATAGCACATGACAAGGTGACCTGTGCCCCACACAGGATGGGCTAAACTGGGGTGGGAGGGGGTCCCATGTCCCGTGTCCAACCCTATGGTCTCTGCCCCGCTCTCCCCCCCTGCCCAGGCCCCAGCGCTGGCCTGCAAGGGGAGCGAGAGAGGCAGTGACGGCAACCTGCCCCCTTATGCTGGGCCCCTTGCTGGACTCTGGAGAGGGGAAAGAGACGAGGCAGGGAGAGGCCCACTCAAACACACACTCACCAAAAGTCCTGTTGATATCTATGCTGAATTTGACAGAGAAAGTACATTCTCAAGCAACACGGAGCGGCGCACACGGAAAGCCAAATGTGGACAGTTCCCGGACACACGACAGACATGTGGGTGAGGTGGATGCAAATGCACTTAACCCAAAAACCAAAAGTTATATAATCTCCAATAATTGCTAGATCCATTCCAGGAAATACAGGACAATAGTGACATTTGCACTTTTAAGAAATACTCAACTTTTGTAAGGCACTTGTGCTTTCAAGTTCACACATAATCAATTTATACACAGATATCAATACTGCATAAAAGGAAAAAAAAAAAATTCACAAAAAACACCCACTGTCCTAGATATCAAACAGTGACATACATTTTGCTTTCCCAGAAAAAAAATTCTGCATTAGTCGCGCTCCATATACAAACAAACATTACCTGTGTGATGTGTTTGGCTTCGATACCATCAACCACAGGAGGTAAATGAGGACCCAAAAACATTAGGGGGAACTTAACACTTCATTAGTCTCAAAGGCAGCTGAACATATGTGGCAAACAGCACGCATGCACAAACGTACATACAAGTGGGTCTTTACAGTAAAGTACAGCAGCCTCTTTCTTTCTATAGGGTTACATGTGAGAGGAAGCAACCAATTACTGCAGTCACGAAAGGGGGTAGGGGGCCGGGTACTTCACTGTATAGGAGACATAATGGACTGTACCATCACCACAGCACACAGCTCCATAAACAAGCTGCCATGGTTATAGTCAATAAAGACCAACCAAGCTCATTTCGTAGTTTCCCCATCGCAGGTTTATAAACAAATTAACTGGAAAATTATTCAAACGCATGCTTAGCCTCATGTCTCTGGCCCCTTCCCAAATAATACAGGCTCTAGGAATATGTTAATATATTTATACTACTTGCTGTCAACTGTATCTGGTCCCTTCAGATTATTTAAGCGATAAGCAGCAGAGAGAGAAAAGCTGGAGCCTGTTTAAATTTCAGCCATGAGAGAGACAGGGCCCTTGTAGTAATTAATGATGTCATTATCAGCCCATGGCTACGGTCTACGTGACTATGAAGTGCGTGGTTAAGGTGTATAAATAAAAACACTTTTAACTATCTCTACCATCAAATAATCTAGTATATGTATATAGTAAAATATAACTTATTCGACAAACATATTTAACTGTATATGCATATACCCATATACAACTAATTCTACCAGCCATACAACTGTGTGAGTAAGTGAAAGTGACTCGATACATGCTCAGATGACTGTAATTGCATGAAATCAGTGCGTTACAGTCTGTTGTAAAAAAAAAAAAAGAAGAACGCAGGTGAGGTTGTAGTGATACTAATGATTTAGGGGGATTTAAAAAAAAGCTATATTATACTTGATTAATTGGGGCTAAAAAACACACTATACATAAATCAATTGCATTCAATATATATATACATATTTTTCAGTTCTGCAGACAACAAAACTTTTAAAAATGTATTCACGTGCGTGTCGCAGTACCCCATAAGTGCGTCACTAACCCTTTTTTTTTTCATGGAATATTTACAGTTGCTCGTACATTCACTCCTCGGGTTTCTTTTCTCATGCGTGAAGGCAGTGACTGGATGCAACACAACCTGAGTGACACACACATGTGAATTCAGCCATCCTACAAAATCCTGTGCAGGATCGCGTTGGACCTGAAAACAACAGGTTGTGACTGCACAACACTGGTTATCTCCGCGCATGAGAGCAACACAACAAAGTGCACATTGGCAGGTGTGGGGGGGGGGGAAAGAAGACAAACATCCTCACCTGCGGTTCTCGCATGCCCTTGCACAATAGGCGAGACTCGAAAACCTCTCTTCACTTTATCCCAAGTTGTTAATCCTGTTCAAAACAACAGAGAGAAAAGGGGCATGTCGCAAGTCAGTGAGTGAGCGAGTGGGCCTTTACCCTAGTACCTGACCTGCTGCAGCTCTGTTTACGTAACTCTCAACTATTTTCACAGCAACATACACACTCAGTGCTAATCACCACACAGCAGTCAGACAAGTATCTGGGGATTAAATTACACTTTTGTCCTCCTGAACCTCCGTCTTTACAACAGGAATTACAATAACTCCAGGTTCGACTTTCGCATTAGTCCCGTGCACGCGAGTTCCATACCTCAGCTCAACTTTTCCCCCATCAACACCGAGTTGCATGTAATCCTCTTCAGTCGTCGTCCGCCGTCGTCTTCATTCTCTCGCAAAGTGTGTCCGCTCCATGTTGTTGTCTGGGCCAGCTCTGGGACCTCAGCTTTTTTTTTTTTCTTGTGGGGCCAGTGAGAGGACGCTGTTGTACCCGGGGGGGGGAAAAAAACTCAAGAAATGTGACTTGTGGCGGAGAAAGCGTCAGAGTCGTCCGCCCTTTTCAGACGCTGGCTCCCGCAGCAGCAGCAGCAGCAGCAGCGCTGGTAGTAGCTAACGTTAGCGTGGCTGCTTTAACCCTAAAACGCGGCCCCAAGTTCAAGCAGCTCTACTCACCGCCCTGCGGAACCGCGGGCTACGCAGGTCCGACCGAGGCGCTGTGGGACGCGGCCGTCTGTCAGCGGCGGGCGAACGCCAACATGGAGAAACACTCTATCACACCTACGGTTGTCCGACGAGCAATATCCCTCCTTCTTCAGGACCCAAATAGATGGCCATTACTTTCTTTGTTATGCACCGCCCCTTTCTGAGGACCTCTACGGGAAAAGAGGGATTTCCCACCCAGCCCCTCTGCTGGCCAATCGCGGGCGAGCTCGGCGTGTCCCCCGCGTCGCGATTGGTGGCGGTTCCGCCCAGCGCGGCTCTGAATGGCCGGCCGCGGTGCTCGTACGGCGCGGCGACGCCCCTCTCGTACAGGGGTGTGTCGTGACGTCAGAGGTAACGAAGAGGTAAACAACTTTGACCGCGTGAGGTTTAAAGCAACACCCGTTTATCCCCCGGATCTCTGAAGCAACGGGAGGCGGTGGTGGGGGGGTCACCCTGCGAACACCACCCGCACGATGTGGCGGCTCATTGCGGGGGAGACCGTGCCAGTGACCCGCTGTTCTCTCACGCACCAGAGCGTCTTTGTTCCGCAGACACTGGGAGCAGAATTTTAAAAAACACGAATAAACCACAACACCATCGATGGTGCGCAGCTGCAGCAGCAGTGGGAGCTGAGCGGTGGCCTAGATTGTTAATTCAATGCATTTGCCTCCATTATTCCTTTGACGCTCCGCTGATGTGTGCAGTGAGGCGGGTGTATCGGAGGGGTGTGTCCGCTCTGCAGTACAGTGGTAGGCTGGGAGGCGATGCCGCTGCATGGCGATGTTGCCATACATTTGCAATGCATGAGGAGACATGGCGTGTGTGGGAGCTATAAATAGGCGATTAAACAGTTCCACCACTACAGCATAATGCTGACACGACGCACCTTCCTCATGGATGAAAATATTTATTTTGCATCCACTCATTTATTCAATTGCTGCTTCCGGTTATACATGTGCTCTTATAGGAGATCTGCCATGTGCTGGAAATGGTGATGTGAGTTGTGCTGGGGCCGGCGGGGGGAGAGAAGGGGGGTGAAGGTCAGGGGTGTGTCTATAATGTAAACACAGTAAAGGCTACAGATATGAAGGGGAGAGGGGAAAGAGAGCAGGGCCCCATCCGGTCCCATGTATCCTCTTCCAACTAATAGTTATCCAGGCCTGCTGCAGGCTGAAAACATGAGGTACAACTGAGCACATTGTACAGAGAAAACATGCTCTGCAGAGTCTTTAGAATTTGTTGTAGTATAACATAACTGGTGTTCTAGCAATACACATTGATTCCTCACGTTAACCTGGCCTATTCACATGTTTTTAAATAGCTTTTATAAATACATTTTACAGTTTTACTTTTGTACTACTTATATTCAAGCCTACTTGAAATGATCTTATACAGAACAAATACAGTCTATATATGCATATATATATATATATATATATATACATCTATTTCAATGTGTCCTTATGCCAATGCACTAATACATTGTACATCCTTCTGCCATCATACTCTGCCACTGCACTTTGCTCAAGTACATTTCCCTACAAATAATATTTCTGTTTATAGTGATAGGTGTATATTGTGAACATATTCTCTGTATTTTTATTAGATTTTTTTTTTATTTGATTCTGAGTATCAGCTGCTCTTACAAATGAATTCCCCCATTTTATCTAAAAATAAAACACATTTTAAACTCAAAACAGCAATGCAATAATCAATCCTAAAACAGGTTATAACAATTAGCAAAAACACAAAGGCTGAATTGTGCCACACACAATTCTGTCACAACATTACAGAATAGATGATCAAGCTATAGTCACCTTTTTCTGTTCAAATGTGGAACAGGATCTGGGCTTTCTCACATGTTATTCATCCCCAGCATGAATCTGAACAGTCATCACAGGAGTTGCAGAGAGTACACGCAGTATATCTGAGCTTGGAAAGTATTTTTGAATGTCCGGTGGTATAACATAAAATGTCATTTCTGACATTTACCTGGCCTATTCACATCTTTCTTCCTTTTTTTTGGCATATAAAAGGATTGCTTTTATAAATACATTTCACAGTTGTACTATTGTACTTTTCCTATTCCGGTCAATCTAATCTATTTGTTCTGTCTTGATATAATCTTTAAGACATTTAAAGCTCAAAACAGTGATGCATCCAAGTTCTAATGAGTCAATATCAAATACAGATTTTTACAATAAGAAAAAAGACACCATAGTTTACTGTGTCGAATACTCTCACAGCTTCAATCAACCTCCCGTCACATTCTCAGTTGTTTAACCCCTGCTATGTTCTTGCAGTCATTACAGTGCTGGAGCTGCTGTAAGTTCTACACTGCTTCTGCTTTTACAATCCTTGCTTTCTAGTGCCTTCAAAACTTTGCACAACATACATTCCCTAAATATTCCAGCTCATTCCACATTAGACAGTTATACAATTTGTACCCACGCTGTGGCTAAACAATACAAACCGCTCAACAATTAAGGTCACACCATAAAAACCCAGCATGCATGGGCAAATGTCTCTGTTTGCTACAAACTTTAAGTTTATGTCCCGGTTTGAATTCTGTCTCAACCTCAGAATCAGCATATCCCGAGCCCTTAAGCACCTTAGACGTGTGTCATAATCTTATTAACTGTTGATTCATGTACAGTAACTGGTAGTAAAGTGTGTGGGTGTTAGGTGCATGCTCATGGAGAGTTGATCCTTGTCCTGTGGCTTGGGCGCTCTCCAAGTCTGGCACTTGCGCTGGATCAAGCTGTTCTGCTAACAGGGATTTATTTGGCTCCACAACACCCATGTCAGACATGTATCCGGGCCCAGCCATTTTGTGTCCTCAGATGCTCCGGCCCTTCCCACCTGAGCTGGCTTGCTGTTTGGAAACAAGGAGAGTGGAAATATTTGACCCACTAAAACTGCACAAATAAGTATTCTTGGCACTGGTGCATAAATATAAATTACTTGAATAACAGATCTCATACTGACACATGTCTTAAGGACAGCCTGATTTGTCTTAAGTCTATTTTACAGTGCAAAGGGACAATAAGGGATAGGTGAACCTCACATATTAACATGCACATCCAAGCAGTAATGTGGATGCAGATTTAAAAGACATCCATTTAAAGTGGAACACTGGCCACAATAATCAAACTAAATTAATTCTTGTAAATTAAAATATTAAGGAAAATCATTTGTTGATGCAATGTTCTGTGAAGAGTGAGATTACACATGTGAGTATTGTGGGAAATACTGTATTTAATACTGTTGTAGGATGTGTGTTGTAACACTGAATATGACGACATGAAGTAAATTAACAGAGGGACAGTCTTGGCAGTGTGAGCCACAGAGGGACATCATATGTATCCGTGTGCCTCCACGATGAACCAAACATGTTACACATGTTAGAGAAAACCAGCCAGTAGCACTCACTGTGTCCAGTGCTATAGTGACCAGAGCCCTCAGGTGCACCTCTCCCCCCCATCTCTGACCATATCCTGAGAGCATGAGTTCTGATCAGCGGGCAGATGTCCTGATGTATACACTCAGTCCTCGCCTGCTCCACTTTGTAATGTTTCACTGCAATACAACACGCATTCCTGCTGCTCTGAAGAAACCAAGGATATCCTGCTGAAGGGACGACTGGTCTGTTCCACTCACATCTGTCATCATGAGCTCAGCCTTCAGGCTGCTGGTCAAAACCTACACAGACTCACTTCCTCCAGGCCAAACCAGATTCTCTGTAGATTGAATGGAGAAATTTGATCAGCTGTGGATGCCATCTTCTTAACCCCACAATACTGTTGATTACGGCGTTCATTTTAAATCCATCACACTCAGGGACCATGTCTGAACATGTGCAACTGAATCCTGTGCTTGCTGACAGGCAGACTGCTGGTGGTGAAGACAGGCATTTCTGTCACTCTTTTTCTCAGCACTGCGGACACCCAGGCCCCCCCTGCTCACACTTAACAGTGGACCAGCACATTCTCACTGTCATCAGTTTGACAACAACAATACACCACAGACATTGAATCTTCATGGAAGACAAAGGAAAACATTCTTCTGGCTTTTATCAGTAGCCTGAAACATCATCCGCAGAATATTTATCTATCAGTATGTCTTTATTTGTATAATTCAGACATAAGCACATGACAGCAAGTTTTGTTATGTAACATTGAATATACCAGTTATTGTTAAAAATAACAAGTTTTCTGTGGAAAACATATTAAAATATCATATTAATCATAAATAGTAGTTTTAATCATGCAAACATGTAACCTGGTTTCACATGTTCTTAAAAACATGCATACTGCATACAAGGTGGAGGTGAGGCCCTTTAATATGGCGCCAGGAGGTGAATGAGATGATTGTAGACTTAGGGAAGCAGGTGACGAGGTGGAAGCGCCCTGAAACTCATCAATATGCCTTAAGTGGAGCCTGTCAGCAGTTTCCAGTTCCTCTGGGTCAGCGACAGGGGGTAATGTTAACACAGAAATCCAGCACGGCTCCACAGATCCTCAGCAGCATCCACATGTGCTGCATCGAGATTATCAGTAGCAGCTGCATCACCGTGTGGCGTCCGAGCTGCACCACCCTGGACCGTAAAGCTGTGCAGCAGGTGATCCAAACAGCATAGTTTCTAACAGGCAATAAATGGGATGTTTATCACAGGAGACACTCGAGGGAGGCCCACAAAAAAAATGCAGGACACACTCGTCCCAACCTCAAACCCTGCAGTCTCATACCCTCTGGAAAAACATGAACAAAATATTGTTTCCAGCTGTCGGCAGGTTCAGGACAGTGTCGTCCTCAAAGCCATCAGCATCCAAATATCCCTCACTCACCCATATCCTTTGTTTACTGTCTCCTACTATCCTGAACTGTCCATTTGGTTCATTTTTTCCCATTTCAACAATGATTAAAAACTTAAAAAATTGGTTGGCTTGTTTAATTTATTTTAATTATGTTACAGGGACATAACATATGTAGCTGCAGCAATTTAAAGTATTGAACTGAACTGTTCTCTTCATGAAAATGAAATATCCATGTAAAATTGAAGTACCTCAAAAAAGTTATTAAGCATTCCTGTAAATGTACTTAAGTTTAACCCTAAGGTCTAAGTAATGAAGTGTCATTTGATAAAAGAATTTATTCTCAGATAAAGCATAAATAAATTGGTATGTAGTAGGTTAAGAGTATGTTATAAGATTAAATGGTACAAATAAACACAACATATTTTGTTTTAAATACTTATGGTAGTGATACTATTAATGCTGGGTGAGTTGTTGCTCAAATAAACAGTTTTATGTTGCAGAAAATATGGAGCATTGTTGAAATTCCTTTGTCGTCTTCAAATATTGACTCTAGAGACCAGTGGTTATTTTTCTTTTTTATAATTCCTCAGCCGATAGCCAAGACGGAGGTGGACGCTGTTCCTGGACTCCTACTGTTTTTAGACTCTGTACAACACAAACATAACAAGACTTATTGAAACCAGATAACCCTTACAGGACCAGCTCTCAGATTTAATGATGCAGTGAGACTGACAGTGATATTTCATTCACACACAGAGAAATATTAAAACCCCACACTGGCTCTACAAGTCTCTCCGCTGGGAGCTGCAACGTGGAGACCTGACTCACTGTATGAGGACCAGCGTGGTCCATCAGAGTTCCTCTAGTTCCCCCTTCTGGTAGGATGAGGGACACCGCTCATGCCTTAAGTGGAGCACACAAGCTTTAACAACACCACACAGCTAAATCTTGCAGTGTGTTACAGTTTTCCAAATGGCACAGGAGGAAGTCAGCCATGAATCACTGAGTGCCTGCCAATGAATGCAATGCAACTGGTAGAGCCAGTCCCAAGCGATTACATATTTGTGCAAACTTGCAAGAATGGTAATGTGGCCTATGATTAAAACTCTAAAAATAGATTTTATACTAAATGGAGGAAACATCATTCCCAACGCCAAGGAGGTTATTTTCACTTGTTTCCATTTGTTTGTTTGTTTGTTTATTTGTTTGTTTATTTGTTAGCCAAATTACGCCCCAACAACAAAACAGTGAAACTTGTTGGAAGGATGAGCCGAGAGAGAACACATCAAATTTTGGCACCAATCCAGACAAAGAGGCGGATCACTTTCTTTAACATGACGAGATAAAGCTTCTTTTTTTTTGTATTTTATTCGCACTAATTTCCCAGGGAATAATACATACAAAAGGGTTGGGATTGGCTGCAGCAAGATATATAGGTTTGATTTGTAAAATGTTTTTAACCTTAATTGATTGCTCCATACATTTGTGATTGTAGAAAATAATTGTGTGTGCAGTATGTGTTTGTTTCCACAGACCTCTCCGGCAGTGAGTTCAAAATCTCCTCAAGCAGAGTTGTTCTATAGGTGAACCCAACATCACTGAGGTTTAAGTAATCTCACAAAACACAGTATCACTTCAGACGTCTAAGGTTTTTATAATAGTTCAAACACCAAAGAGAGCATGGGTTTGCAGGTGGTTCCATATGTTCAACCAGTTAAAGAGATTTGCTTATTTTGTCAACGAGTAAAAGTTCAACTGAATTCTGTTCTGGTCAGAATGATGCATTGTTTCTTCGTCATGCAAGCCCTGGATTTGGATGAACTGCATGATGTAAACACAAAAGACTAAAATAATTGAACTACAATAGAGTTAGTGAAGTAAACAATCTCTAAATGATTTACTAAGCAAATAATACACTTAAGATACTAGTTGTTGTTACACCTCAGTGAGGTCAGGATCTGATTTCTCTATAGCAGACCAGGTGAACTACTCCTGTAGTATGACCACGCCTGTGACCTGGCATACAGCGCTTTTAAAGGAGTGGCTGAAGGAATCGGGTTCACATGGTGGGTTTTATTCTCTGCCCCAATAATGAACAGGGTTATTACAGGTATTATAAAAAGTTACATTTGACCCATGCAGGGTCAGTGGTTGGAGTGAGGCCACGTGAATCCACACAGACAGCATCTCTCTGGGCGCTTGCCTGTGACGCCTAGGTGTGTTGCCACAGGGGGGCGCTGCACGAGTTTTGGCGGTGTAGAGGCTAGTCACTGGCAGGAAGAAGAAGGAAAGGATGCACACTGGATGATGGTCAGAGAAAGTTCAGGCACTACGAGTCTTTTCTGCGATGGTAGGAGTCTGGCTGTGACGTCGACTTGTGTGTTTGACTACAGAAATCTCCAGTCTGCCAGCAGGTGGTCGGCTTTCTGTACAAGTAGGTGGATGTGTGCGTTAAAAACGAGCCGAGTCTGGTTCCACTCTCTGACGCCGCTTGTGTCGAGTTACGTTTCGTTATCCGGGTCAGCTTTAGTTAGTTAGCTAACTAATATTGCCGAAACACGGTTAGGTAAAGCTTCATAATCCTGAATTCAACAAAACGTGTTGTAATGGAGCGGTAGTTTAACATACGTCACCAGAGTATAGAATTAACTATCTTGACGTTGTGCATGCACTACACGTGGTCCCATGGTGTAATGGTTAGCACTCTGGACTTTGAATCCAGCGATCCGAGTTCAAATCTCGGTGGGACCTCACCCTTTTGTTCTCCTCTTCTCGATCTGTGCATTTTCAGTCATTGTTTGAAATGCACGATACACTGGCCTCCTCCTTTTTTTCACAGATGGTGTCTGTCATTTTCGTTTAGGTTTTAGATCTTATCACACTCACTTTTGTTTTTCATTTGTGTGAAAGATGACACAGCATTCACTTCTTGTTTATTATTCAGCATTTATTTTGGTTTCAGTCGCGAACAACTCCTGCATACATGCGTCAACCGATTTTAAACATAGAAACCTCAAAATGTTCAGCTCGTTTGGTACATTTTTGTTGTAATTTGTTTTCTATCAATTCCTCAGACTTTCTGAAATATGCAGCCTTTTCTGCATATTTATGACATGGTCAGAACTTGCCATTTCAATGTGATTCAACAAAGCATTTCAGAACACAGCATTGACCGCTCATTTTCTTTTTACTTATTTGATATTGTAAAAATGGGGGGAAATGTCATGATCGACAGCTGAGACTGACTCGGACCTGGATCTCATGGTTTCACCCCCTGATCCCTATTGCGCAGATTCTGGCTCCAAAATAACACACTCGACTCAAAATGGCAGCATTTGTATCTGAGTTATTTAGGCTTCATTTCTGGATAGTGGGAGAAAGTGGAGACGCGTCATCCATCTTTATTTAGTCAATAAGTTCAATACAAAAAGGAAATAGTTACCAACCAGTTTGCAAATAAGCACTGAAATATTTGACACAAAGCTATTAAATGATGAAGCACACATTTGTAACTGATGTCCTTTTATTGCTTTTATTTTCTTTTCAAATATGACATAGCCTCCCACCCCCCACCCCCACCTCTGAGGCCTAAAATATATTACTTCTTTTACATAAAAATCCATTGTGAAAAAAAATTGTAATCTAAATAGTGTCTCAGTTTATAGAAAATGCAATAACTCATCAACAAAAAGACATTGATAAAAAAACATCCCCTGCTTCCATGGCATTTTTACTTTTACAAAGTAAAGGGGTTTTGTAGAAAATATTCAATATAAATATTAAAGTCCTGTCCATGACTTTTTTAATTAGTTAATTCTGTGTTCAGGCTAACCTCCCTTTTACTTTCTCATGTGGTAGGTAACCACACCACATTTTGTTATATCATCTACCTGTCTGTTTTAAATTGTAGGTTGGTTCAGCATAATACACTGTCTGTTGGTATAAAAGTTTACCGTTTTTTTTTTCAAGTTTTTTACACAACATCTTTCATTTAATCACTTTCTTTACCTTTCTCACCCTGCATGAGGAGCAAAATTGCCCCACTTTTCACTTAAAACATGGCCCTCTCCTTCTAATGCGCCCAATCTTCTCAAGCTTTGAATGTTGATGTAGAGAAACTTAAACAGTAAGGACATTGTGGCAAATGGATTGTCGTGCAGTTTGTTGTACATCATATAAACAGTTTGTAACATGAAAACAAATTTCAGGTGTTTGAATCTCATTTGGCAAATATTACAACATTTTGGCTTTGGTTTATCAAACGATTCCTCTGTAGACTGGCATATATAATCTCTTTAGGATCTCTCCCACATCCCCACTAGTCCAGCTTGTCAGATTCTTCTACTCTCTCATCTCCGCAGCTGCGGTCCCAGCATGACTTTGTTGATAAAGTTGACGATGGCGACTGCTGGCTGCTCAGGGTCCATCTCTGCAAACAGGTGACAGACGTTTTCCGTGGAACTGCCCGTCCGCCTGGCCACAAAGCCGAACATCCTGCAGAGAGAAACCAGACAAGAGAAGTCAAACGACTGGAGAGTAAAAGGTATTTGACACTGAGAGAAACCCCAGAGTAAAACATCACATTGTTGTGAGTAATCGCCATGCAAAGTAGCACAATTTATAGCTGATATCACACAACCAAGAAGAACACACAGAGACACAAGCACTTACTTGCTTGATGTGCTATCAGAATTAGTCCACCTGAAGCACGGGCACCCAACGAGACACAGAGACAAAATGCAGGAAGACATGAATAACAAGGACAAGGAGACTGTTTTGTCAAACTAAGCAACAACTGGCACTTCTCATACGCATTCACTTCTCAGAGTAAAAGAAAACAGACGAGCAGATAACAGAGGGAACTTATATTCATAAAATATAAGCCAATACAAGATGAATGCTGCAGCAGCAGAAACCACACGTTTATTACTTGCTTTGGTGACGATAATCAGCAGCAACATGTTCAAGCACAGGTTTGTTTTTTATTCAAATCAAAAGGGTTTGTTTTTTACCTCTTGTCTTGGGGGTCAAGGCTGCTGAAAGTGACAGTGTTGATTGGGTAGTGTCTCCTGAAGAACAGTCTGCAAACAACAATAACAAACACTATAGCTCATCTGTCTTTGGGTTTAGTTTTATGAACACTATCTGAAAGGTTTTCTGTCAAACTGATGCACACACTGTGTCATGCACCAGAAACTTGATGCAATAACAAATACCACTTTTTAAATAGATTAACCAATAACAAACTATTTAACTGAATTAAATGTGTTATAGATACTGGCTAACAAGTAGGATGGGGTAATAAAACAATATCAATATAATTTCATCGATTGCAATATGAAAAAAGTTTAATATATATCGGATATAATGCTTATAAGATAAGATAAGCCTAGATAAGATGAGCTTTATTGATCCTATGATGGGGAAATTCACTCGTTACAGCAGCAGATAGTCAGAACAAGGTAGACAAGATTATACGTGAAACTATAAAAAAATTGATTCAAATGGAAAATTAAATTAGATAAAATTACAGACAATATGTAGATAATATACACCTTTAATGATAGATGGAAATATTATTTATGAAAATTTTTATCTTGATATCATTTTTAACCATATCGCCCAGCCCCACTACCAAGCAAGGCTGTTGTGTCTGAGGTGCACCTTCTTTTGCTGTCTGTCAGAGTGATCCCCTGAGAGGACACTTTAAAGTGGACCACCGTCGCCACTGGACGCAGACTCAGAGCCAAAGTGCACTTGGTTGCCTTGGAAACTGCCTCCGGCCCAGTCAGTGATTCGGTTTCCACTGAGTTCAGGTAAAGCACGTTGCAGCCTGGGTTAACAAGCAGATGAGAAAACTTATATAAGTCACATAAACATACAGTACAGTGTGTGGTATTATTGGTCGGTGCTACATAAATATGAGGCCTCAGCGGTCTCTGCTGGTCAAATGAAAGAACTGCAACCACTGCTCAACATGTGATTCAGCATCTGTTGAAGTTCATCCAACAACAGAATCAACAAAAACTAAACAAGCTCATGTAATACCTGCTCCTTGTTTGAGGAGGTTGGCTGCTGTGCTGGTGTTTGTTGCACTCTGTGTCTCTTGAAGTTCCCCGACCAGATCTGAAACATCAGAGTCTCCGGTTAGATAACAGCACTGTCTCAATTATTGAGGATCCAGACTGCAGCTGCTGTAACAACCTACTAGGCTTTGAAGAGAAGTCATTTATATGTTCTCTCGTAGTAAATGTAGCTGAAAAGACTGATATTTGATTTTGATTGTAAAGACAATGTATAAATGAGGCTGATTGGACCTTTTTCTGGGATGCGGAGGGCACAGGGTAGAGAGATAGGTGTAATTGAATGCTGGTACACCATGGCAGATAAACTTCCTGCAAAAGAAGAAGTCAAAGAGAGAAAATAGGTTAAAAAAAATATATTTTGTATGCATGTATATAGTACAGAGTAGAAATAGGTAAAGAATAGAAAATAAGGGTCAGGGAAGGAAGTAACTTTTTGTAGTTCTTACTGGTTAAAGCTCTCAGTGTCAGTATCTCATACAGAACTAAATATGTGAAACGCATTATGGCAGTTAGAGTCTACCACATAACTGACCGAAGTAGGACTCGTTCTGACAGCCCTTGATCTTCACTCCTCGTGGCCCAGTCTCGATGAGGAAATGTCTCACCAGCTGTTCCAGAGGATCCCCTGGGTGAGAGGAGAGAGGAGAGAGGTGAGAGGTGAGAGGAGAGAGGAGAGGAGAGAGGCAGTGATGATGAAAAAATAAGGCTGACTGTCTTGCAGCAGAGAACATGTCTTTAGGATGCATGATTATGTTTGCAATAGAAGCCAGTGACAACATAAACCATATTGTCACTGCTTTTGTTTTTCCTTTCATGCATGAACAGAATAGAACAGACGTACATGAAAAGGTTTGATCCATCATTAACATTTGCTGTTTGAATGCATGAGAATAATGAATATGACTGATAAAATACATTTGGGTAACTATGCCTTAAATAGGAGGCAAATAAACAAGGTAAGCAAGGTATGAGCCTTTTACCGAGTGCCTTTGTAGTATTAACAATACATTCATACCAGTGATGTTGGCATTAGGAGGGGGGGTGGCCACTTTGAGGGCCAGACCGTACGCCCCCTGGAAGGAGTTACTGTCTCTGATAAGAAAGGTTCCTGGTTCCTTGTCCTTCAACACAGCTATAGCTATGGTAGAGAGGACAGATTAGGGGGGGGGGGTGTAAAATAACTCTCCAGTAATTACAGAAGACTGGATTACTTGGCAATGATAAATACAAACATTCATTTTCTCAACAATCCTCACCTTGGTCTCTGGAGATGCCTGGTTTGTACCAGTACTTGGAACTATCCTGGACAAACTTAGCATTAACCCTGATGTCTGCATCGTCCTTGTAACTACACTGTGCAGACCCTCGTCTCTGCTGTCCCACAGCGGAGGAGAAACTCACATGGTGTGTTGGGGAAGGAGCTGAGGAGACTCTCAGAAGAGAGTTGTGTGCGTTCAGGGATCCTGCGGAGGAGGAGAGGCGTTTCTTCTCCGGGAGTGGTGGCTGGATGGCGGGGATAGTGACTGCAGTGTACCCCGTGTACGGGACATGGGGGACATTCAGTATTGGGTAGTAATAGGACGCTAAGGGAAATGTGGGTGTGTTATAACCGTCAGGAACAGGTGACGGAGGTTTGTTTTCAGCTGAGCTGTCTCTGTCTGGAGTCAGTCTATGGCCCGTGTCTGTCGCCAATGGGGAGTGATGGGGAGAAGACTGCAGCTCTGGGGAGCCAATAAGAGAATTTGGGGAAGTGGTGGAGGGGCTAGAACTGAGACTGGCAGACGGGTTCACAGCTACACTATCGGATGGAGTATCGCTGGGAAGAGCAGCACCATTGAGTTGCATTTCGACCGGAGTGATGATGACAGCAGTGTAACTTGAAGTATGTGGCTTGTTAGATCCCTGGGTGCTTCCTGTGATCTTGGCTGCACCATCAGAACTTGCTATCTGCTCAATTGATGGTTGTGATGAGATTATAGATATGCTGGAAGTTTGTGTTTCTGTTGGTGTTGTGCTAGTTTTGTTAATATTTGTGTTGGGTTCTTGCTGTGCGGGGGTTTCTTGGCTTTGAGGAGGGCTGTCAGCTGTTACACTGGGGACAAAACATGAGAAAATGAGATAATTATCCACATATATGGATAAATGTCAATTTTAGTATGAGTAGGAATCAAAAAAAGGAAGTATAACCCACCTGTCTTCAGTGTGTGTGGGGCTGCTGCTACCAATTATTGTGTAGTCATGATCAGAGTCCAGTCCGGGAGTGCTTGATGGGCCATTAGAGTCTGATTTACCCTCTGAATCCTGGGATACGTCATCCTCTGCATCAGTTTTTGCCTTTTCCACTTTGAGAAGCGAGATGAAGTAAGATGATTGTATCATTTATAACAAAACAATCAGAAAAATTTGTCAAGTAAGAAGTTAAAAAAGCAATTCTCACTGTATCCCTCATTCACCTTCAGCACGCTGCTGTTCTCTGGATTTGGACGGCATCTCAGGCAGCCTGCCTCTCCCAGGAGACGGGCTGTTAGCAGGTAGAGGCGAGGCCGATCCAGAGTGGTATCCCGAGACGTAACCCCGGCTCTCGTGGCTCTCAGCTGGGGATGATTGATGAGAGCAGGGGCAGGAGTGGCGGGGTGGTGGAGGGGTGTGGTACCCACTGCTGGCTCCATCCCGCACGTCCACCAGAGACTGGGGACCGTGGTAGGTCTGGTGAGGTGCGTGGCCAAATCTCGGCTGCTCCTGGTTTGGACCCTGATCCAAAGTGGAGTGGCAGACCCGGAACACAGGGGTGGCTGATTTGCACTGCCAAAACTCGGAATCTCTCACCAGCTCCCATGGATTTTCGTTTTCCCACAGCGTAGGCACCTCTCTTGTTTGTTGTACCCCTGCTCCTTGGGACCAGTGCGGGGTCTGTATTTGGTCTAGGTGAAACGGGTGGAATGTTCTGACTGAGTCTGACTGGTGCTCTCGCCTGCTGGAGCACTCTCGACAGAGGCAACCAGAGGACGGTGTTGGAGAGCTGAAGAACATTTCCCTGTAAGGGCTGGAGGGCAGTGACTGATGGGACAGATGAGTAGACGGGCTGTGTTTGGAATAATGGAAGAAGTGACACTCCTCCGCATTGCAGAGTCTGTTGCTGGGAGGGAGGGAGTTGCTATGTGGGTGTGTGTGGTCAGGGGGAGAATAAGGGTAGTAGGGCCTGTGGAGACAGGGCAGGGGTGGGGGCGGAGGTGGTGGTGGATGTTCCCATGGTAAGTCTGGTAACAGATGGGCACTGTGGCGATGGCAGAGTTCCATATGAGCTGAATTTGGGGGAGGGGACACAGATTTGGTTGGTAAAGCAGGCAGCGTTTGACTCTTTGGATGAGTCTTAATGCTGTTGCAATGGCCGAGACAATGACCATTAGAAAGGCAGGGCCCTCTCTCCCTTTCCCACCCCACATCGCCACACTTTGCTTTTCCACGACCACAACATGAGTGCTCTCGCCTCAAACCTCCAGAACTTACAAGGTCTCCGTCATCTAAAATAGCCGTCTCCCTATCCTTTTCTTTCCCTCGTGTTTTCTCTCTTGCTCTGTCTTCCCCATGTCCACTCTTCGACGCACATTCAGTGTTTTCTCTTTCAGGGCTGTTTGTGGATGGAGAGGCATCTTGCAGATGATCAGTGGGTGGTGAAGAGCGACTGGAGTTACTGGTGTAGCTGGGAGGCTGGGGCTGGCTGGGAGTTTGGGGCTTCACTGTTGGGCTGCTGGTGAGGCCACCGTTGGTAGACGCTGGTGAAGCAGTCGAACCGGGCCCACGTCTCTTCCTCACCTGTGCGTACAGACTGCCGTCCAGAGGGCCCCTCGTATGACAGATATCTGGTAGAAAGGAGAAGGGAGTGTGAGAAAAACTTTTCCTTCTTAATGCGCAGCTTACATACACCTGTGGGTTAGGTTAAGGGTCAGGCAAGCTGTTACTATGGTTAAGGTTAGAGGTCATAGTGTGTGTGCGTATGTGTGTGTGTGTGTGTGTCTTACTCTCCATGCTGTCTTGGTGATGCAGGTTGAAGTTCTCATAAGAATCCCATCTGACCACAGGGTCTGAGGTCTTATAGTCCACTTTGATAGAGGCATCATTCTGACGGCATTCTCGACCTTGAAAAACAGACGTTATGATGTGACACACATGAAGATAAAATAAAGAGAGGGATTAGGAACTTAAAATGCACCACAAGATGCAGTGTGAGAGAAATAAAATGATAAAATTCACCTTTCATTTTTTCTGGCCCATTAGAGAAGATAAACTCGACTGTGGCATCGGGAGGGAACCTGTCATCTATAAACAGATGGATATACAGGCAGACTAAAATATCCAGACTGGAGAGAGTGATACAATGATAAGACAGAACATGACTAAAGTAAACAGAGCACGGCGCTTCAAAGAAACGCACCAGCCAAGATTTATTTTTACTTTCATGCATGAGTGTGGGTAATATCATTTATACATTGACAGCACGGAGCACTTAGAGCAACTGTCAGGAGGCTGCTGCTTACTGAGCCGGGTTCAAGAATTTGTCTCATGTGATGTGACAGTCATTTGCTGTTTGTCTCAAAAGGCACCACAGTGGATTTAAGTGGCTCTTGAATTGTATTGATATCTTAACAGTAGAAATACACAGATTTCCATTTGTTCATTATGATGTTTAGATTTCACTGCAGTACAATGTATTCTACTTCAATGATATAGTGCTATAGTTACCTGTAGAGGCCATATTTTCATAGCTACTCAACCCATTTCCACAAAACTTGGTGGAAGAAGGGGAAATGGGCCAAGGAAGAACATGTTAAGGGAATTAAATAAGGGATGGATCCAAACATTTTTATCACTTTATTTAACTTTGCCTCTTTTGACATGTTCACTGATTTCCCAGAGAATAATTCATGGATCTTGATGGGAAAATTGGCCATATTTAGGGGACTGATGTCTATGAGTTTGTGGAATTCGGTGCCTATCTAAATAAACATCTGGATCTAGCGGATGGGGTTTTGTAGGGCGGTATGCTTTTACCAGGCCCTTTTATGTTGATAATCTTTGGTGCAGATCTGGACAAAGGTGAAGAACCAGGAATTGTGCCATTCTAGTTTATGACTATAGTTTTCTCTCTAATCCCTTCTGTGATTCCTTCATGTCTTTCCAAAACTGAAACTGACTTCTTAGTCCCTGCATTTTCAAACCATCCTCTATTTTATACCTGTGCAGGCCACGTCCAGTTCAGTCTTGCCAAACCACAGCTGGGCTCCGTGCACGGTGCAGGTGTGAAACTGGACTCTGAAGACCACCTCCCTCTCTGCTGCTTGACTCCGCCGGTGATAGCACTTCACCTGCAGAAAAGGAGGCATGTGAGAGTAACAGAGCTATAAGTGTGATCAAATATTACATCATCATCTTTGAAAATAATCAAGCATGTTATAAAGTTATAAAAGTGTATTACAGACCGGACAAAGAAATGTATGTAAAACTGACTGCAATAAGCAGGTATTAGGTAATAGCAGCAGATGTACTGCAGTGTATAGGATGTGCGTATATACCTAAGATTAGAATCAAAGTAAGATTTCTAATTAGAGACAAACAGTTCACAAGAAGCTTTTTTTCTCACCATAATGTCCCCCTTTAATAACAGTGCAGGCTCCATAGTCACACACAGCTTCCTCGCCCTGGAGCTCTGAGGATCACTGGACACACACACACACACACACACACACACAGTGTAAAAAACACAGCCACAGAACCATATATAAATCCAGTCAAAAACATGTCTCAGTCGAGTAAAATGCTGGCAAACAACATTCACTTTAACGTAAGCACAGGCCAGCCTACACCTAAACACAGACACCGGCCTGTATAGACAACATCTGTCAAAGGGACAGAGGGAGGGAAAGACGTCTGCCCGCGGGACATGAACCAAAAACCCAGGGGTACAACCCGACAACTGACCATGTACTTACTAGACGCCTGAGGTGTAGACCAGCTGTAGAGACTGATAGATCTTCAGGAAGGGAAAGAAACCTGCAAAGACATTAAGATTAGTTTTTTTTGCCTTTGACATTGTTAAACACTTTCTGTTCACACAAGCCTTAGTTCGTATTACACTGACCTCCTCTAGTCTGGAAGTTTGGTAACGAGGGAATGATGATCTGGTGGAGGAACAGAGCACTGCTGTTCATTTTGATGGTGCCTGACAGCAGGCCGCTAAAGTAGTAGATGTACCTGAAAATACATGAGGTGAAGAAACAATGTGATGACAGCAGCTTCGCAAGAAGTGGTGTATGGAGGAGGAGGAAATATGTCCGACCTGTTCTGAGAGGGCTGTAGCGAGGAGGACACTTTGTCTTCGCAGAACTTCCTCATGGCCAGTGTGGTGAGAGCCTGGTCCGCTCTGTGGGCACAAACACACATGTATTAATGAATCTTATACAGATTTGTGTAAGAAAAAAGATGCAATGTACGAGGTAGGGATTGCTCCTGCATCTTTCATGGCAGGAGTATTGATAGGATCATGGATAATTGATTTTTACACGTGTCTTATCATATTAGTAATAATAGAGATTACCCAGCGGATATCTTGCTGTAGTGCATGTAGGCAGACACGATCACCCCCGTCTTCCCTTTGTTTCCCTGTCAGAACACAGATCAGGGTAACTATGATGTTGTTTTTTTCCTCCACTTTAACAGCAAACTAAGTTGATGTGGACTCAGGCTGTATAAACCTTGCAGTGGAGGACCACTACGTTACTGGGGTCAGAGGTCAGCCAAGTCTCCATTGCCTTACAGACGGCACAGATCCTGTCCAAGGGTGGGGCGTGGAGATCAGGCCAGCCATAGTCCTGCACCTATGAAGAAGCAGAGGAAAATACAGTGAGTTTGTTAAACTTGTCAATACAAAGTGATCTCATAGTTTATGCATCTCATTAGTGTCTCAGTTACATGTTATCTTTTCATACAGATGTCAAAATATGTACCTTTTGGTTTAGTCTGGTGATGTCATGTCTCTTCTCTGATAAATTCAGTAGCTGAAAAAGGCAGAGATATGACAGATTTCAGAAGATATCACACATAAAAAGTCTCAAATGTAATAATCAGAATTTTTGCCCTTAAAAACTCTTAAATACATTACAATATTGAGGGTTTGAATATGTTTACATAGGTCTTGTTTCCATTGCAGCCATTACTAAGTTTCATCCTTTTACGATACAAATTGCAACCACTTCAGTTTGATTACTGACCAGAAACTTGTCTTGGTGCTTGGATTTCAGCATAGAGGCCACTTCCTGGAGGTTCCTGCGGTAGCGCTGTTCCTCCAGGTCTGGCAGGAAGAAGACGGAGATGATCCTCTCTGTGATGTAGGTGAGGTCAAAGTCGTAGTGGCGCTCCATCACATGCTCCATCACTTGCTCCACACTTTTACTCCTGGACATTGAGAGAAGTCGTGCTTTCAGTGCAGCCAAAACATCCATGAGGAGATAAAGATTGACAAGCTCTGTGTCCATAATGTTGATTTTACTTCTGTTTTTCATATATCAAATATAATTTTCTTTTGTCTTGTTGATTTTTCTTACCTCGGTAAGGAGCCTCTTTTCTTCTGGGATGTAGATTTAGTGGAACCTCTCTGAGGAACAAATGTAAAAGAGTAACTATGCTGCAGTTATTGATCACTTTATTGATCACTTTATAAATTACCATTAATTTAAACTACTTTCTAACAAGTGCATGTACAAACTTACCAGATCTGATGTTGAGGTGCAGGTGGGAGACACCTGAAAGGAAGACAGGAGAATATGGTTAGTTTGTCCAGCAGCACACAAACCTATGCACACACATACAGGCACACAAACACACACTGGGAATGAACCAACACACGCCAGGTCATGTGTTTGGTTTAATGCTCTTGGTGCTGCTCCAGCAGCGCAAATTAAGAAATGGAGGGATGGAGGGAGGGATGAAGAGCTGATGGAGAGGATGGTGAGATCCGTTCCTACTCTCCTCCTGCAGCTGGGGCTGTCAGCGCAGATTCTCATTCCACATGTCACATTATTTCAGACACACACACACACACACACACACACACACACACACACACACACACAAAATTCTCCCTTCACACACTGTGGAACAACCAGCTGGTGTGAAATGTGTTGACCAGACATTAGAAAAAGCAGAAGTCTTCAGAATAAAGTGAGATACTCAATAAAAATGATTGATTGTGTTTTCTCTTTCTTTGTCGCGTAAAGAAGAGTGAGTTGGGAGAGCTTGATCAAGTTTACTGGAGGACGACTCGACATGTGGCGTGCAGTTCTTCTACTCTGCTGGTGAGCCAACAGCCAAAACCACAAACACACGTAAAGAGAGAGAGAGAGAGAGGTCATGCAAACAGACTACAGCCATTATGCTACAAATAGACCTGATCGGGTTTCTGTGGCTTCCTCTGCTCTGGATTGTTTATCATGAGGATAATAGAGCTGAAGTGATGTGTGGGGAGAAAGTGATATGTCAGTCGGGGCATGTGTTACTTTTCGTGGTCATTTGATGGTGTCACAAGGTAAAGTTAGTAATTTATGATGAAAACATCACGCTTATAAACCACTACTATAACAAAAAAACTGAAGGAACTGAGCCAAGAAATGGTTTCAAACATTCAGTATTATGGCACAGCTACATGTATATGTGCGCTGACTGTAAACCTTGGCAGGTGACACCTAGTCAACCTTTGACCTTTGAACCATCCCACGAGGATGACTGACAGCTGAGCTGCCCTCTGAGTGCTGGCCAGTGCTGACAGGTGTCAGACAACAGGTTAACAAGTCAAATGCCTGACAATCACAATGATCTACGACTGATAAGCCCCCAGGACAACAACAGCAGTCAGGTAGTTATGCACTGTGTTAAAGACGAGACAGGTTTTATACCTTCTTCCATTCAGATCTTGTATTAGATTAAAGCACTACTTTGTAAACTGTCCTTGCTCTGACACTCAGAGTAACTATCAAAATAGAATAAAATAAACTTAAATGCAGCTCATACTCATTACAAGTGATTCTCAAGTGTTTCAGTTCCAGCTCCAGCGGAATTTAATTTTGGGGTTGTTTGATTTCCTCTGACAGTCGAGGTTGATTTGTTTTTGACTGTGTTCAGTGGGTACAGAACGTAATCATGCCAACATTACCATTAGGACAAAACTGAGTCAACCAATAATTCATTAATTTTAATACCATGCTGCTTAATACAAACCATTTCTTTCTCTAGAGAAACAGAACAAGACGTATCATGCATCTTCGGTTCATATCTTCACATCTCCAGCGAGGAGGTTATGTCTCCACCCCTGTCCGTTTGTTTGTTGGTTGGTTTGTTTATTTGTAAGCAAGATCACACAAAAATGTCTTGACAGATTACCATGAAACTCTGGAAAGGTGTTATGGGTTAGAAAAGAATCGGTGCGGATCAAGACTTTTTTATCACTGTCTTTAACATTGCGCGATTTCCTAGGAAATAATTCATAGATCTAGATCAATAAAATCAGGCACATTTTAGGGAGCTGTATATATATTTATATACGTGTGTGCAGCTTGATTAAAGGCGACTTTTGGGCTTTGTCAGAGGTATTTGAGTTTAGCACTTGTTTTAGTGCTGTGTATTACCAAAAACTAGACACAATGACATCTGAACCATAACATTTGATTTATTTTATTAAAAAATAGTCCAAAAAGCTTTGTAATGTGTTTTCTATGGCATGAAACCAAAGCTTTCTTTGTTATAGGACACACAGAGTCGGTGATACATGAAATGGAGAGAGGGGGCCACAGTAAAGGGACATAAATAGACATGTGATCTACAGAGGAATAGTTAAAGGAGGAGTGCAGGGAAAAGGACAGGCTGTAATTGGTTACAACACAGCAAAATATGCTGCAGCTGAACTGACGGAATGATGTGGCCAATATTCATCACCAACATGCCTCACTAGTTGATTATTGGTCAAGGACTTTTTGAATCATGAGTGGTCTCTGAACAACTTCTGAGTCGATCATCTCTCTTCACATGCTGTACCACACGCTGCTAATCTCTACTTTCCTGTGTTAGTGTACAAGGACGCATCATAAACGTGTAATAAAGCCTACAGTAGGAAATGAAATGGCGATCAAGCCCCAGGGGAGATCTCGTCTCTTAATAGCTTTAATAACAGTGAAGTGGATAAAGTGGTCGACTCCAGGAAGGAACAGTAGGAGACAGATGCAACACGTGAACCCGCGTATTTACACAAACATGCACACAAAAGAAGAGCAGGGCTGAACCTAGAGGCAGAGAGCAACGACATGCAGCATAAAGGCAGAGGAGGAGGACGGTAGAGTCAACAGGAAGCAATTTGCAACAGGATGTCAGCGCTGGTCAACCTGGGTTTACACATACAAACACACACACACATGCAGGGTGTATACACGTGTTTTGGGTAGCTCCTGCCAGCCTCAGGCTCTTCATTAATACATGCGGTGTGTACGCTGGAGCCACTGGGAAAGCAGCCATCTGGTTCAGTTTGTCTTGTTCATCAGCTTGCATTTACTGAGGTGCCAGTGACAGCGCTCGATCCTGCCCCCAGGGACTGACTGACTGACTGAGTGAGTGACTGCGTGAGTGACTGCGTGAGTGACTGCAAGTGGACTGGATGCCTGGTGTGTTCAGTGGTTGGGCTCGCCTTGTTCGTCAAGTGCACTTGTCATTCCTCCTTTTCGTTCCTTGTCTGTGGAATAAATGTGAAACTGCAGAAGCAGCCACTGGACTTTGCTCTGCATGAAGACAGCTGTTGCTTGATACATGATAAACTGCTTCAAGAAGAACAAGGGAAAGCAAAACAGGCCAGACAACCAGTCTTCAGTCAGTCCCTGAAGCAGGTATATGAAGCCACTGCCAGCAGACAGTTAGCTTAGCTTAGCATAAAGACTGGAAAAAGGTCAAGTGAATAGACTGTAACAGTGATCACCTACGTTGAGAAGTGCTCTGGTTCCAGGAGTAAATTCCCCATAAATATTCTCTATTGGCTTTTCTGAGAATATGTATAAAAACTATTCAAAGTCTGAATCCAGGCCGACCAGCTCGTGATCATAAAACATTTAAATCAGGGCAAAGCTAATGTTAAAAAAAAATAACGAAATAAAGGCAAAGGTACAAGATTCAGTACATTACTTTAAGAGTGAAGGAACTACACATCCCATAAACCATTGCCATATTAGAGAGAAATCATGATTGTTCTGTGGTAAACGTAATGTAACGCTGACATGATTTCCGTGGTTGTGATACACATTTCCAGTATTACACCTGAGGATTGTGGGTAGTGTAGTATTTCTCCTTGACATTACATAAAACATTGTTTCACGATCTTGTAGCCTGTGGTAAGTCTACATTGGATGGTTAAGAAATTATGGCTGATAATCAAAATCTTTATTCAGATAATGAATGATTTTTTACTTCTGGAGCCTTGCAGTTGAGATCTATACTTGTGTGGGCAGTGGACTGGGTATTTAGCACTTTTTTCTGATCTGATTATTTCCATTATCTATTTGATGGTCACAGGGGGCACTGGAGCTGATCCCAGTTGACATTAGGCGAGAGGTGGGGTGCACACTGGACAGATTGACAGGGCATCGTGGAGCTGACAGTCACATTCACACCTACAAATTTAAATCTCCGATTAACCCAAGCCCAATCTGAGTGTCTGTGGGAGGAAGCTGGAGAAAACCACACAAAGATGCCAACAGAAAGAAAGTGTGTGTGTGCACCAAGCTGGGATACGAACAGGGAATCTTCTTATTTGATCTGACCAATCAAATTTGACATGAATCTGCTCTCAGCCTTTAGACTACATCTTCCTTGAGAGATTCCTGGCTGTCAGTCCCCTCCACAACACATCAGTTGTGACACAGGTCTCAAACGTTCTCACTGCTACATCTTGAATCATTGAATCACTCCTATTCCAGGGAGAGGAAATCCAACACAGAGCTTTGCCGGAGCAGCTGAGTCAGTTACGAGGTAGCGGAATATAAATGTGAGACTTTGAGACACAGGCGTAGTCGGTGTGCCATCATAGAAGGACTGACTTTCATTCTGACACTACGTCACGCTGTGGAGAGGGAGAAGTGAGTAAGCTTTCCCATTTCAACCTGGAAAGGAAAAAAAGAGCTGTGGCTTAGTCGAAGTTCCATAGTCTCATTAAAAGACACTGATGCACTGAAGTCCATTGAAAGCTAAATAAAACTCGTAACTTTTTTTGCGTAGGCTGAATATTTTAACCAGGGCAGCAGAGGGCAAATTTAGAAGCGGTTATTATTTTGGAAGACTCACATTAAAGAGTGAAGTTCCCTCCATTTCTTGTGTCATTATCGCTCTACCTCACAACCTTCTCTCCTCCTCTTTGAAGCCTTGTTTCACCATCTCCTACCCCCTACTGCTGCCACTCCCCTCCACTTCCTCCTCTCCTACTACCTCACACCCTCTCCCTCACTTGACTCTCAGTGCCTGCGGACAGGATAATCATCCCTGCGGTGAGATACAAGTATTTGCTCCCCTTGGATAAACAACGTCTGATGACAAACAAGCCCTTGATAAGCACCACCCAGAGCTGGGGCAAGTTGCTATGTAACTGGCCTGGAGAGAAGGAGAGAAGGGGAACAAGAGGAAGCACAGACAAAGGTCTAAAAGCAACAGACAAATTGTCTGGGGAGCAGAGACACACAGAGCTTAGAAGAAAAAGGGAAGACAGGAAGAGGAAAGAGGAGAGGCAAGCAGAGAGAAAGTGAGAGCGGGCGCTGGATGGGAGAGAGATGTCAACAGCTGAACATGCCTGCTGACCAGTGACACAGAGCAGAGATTTCACTGAGCTATTTTGATAAAGCTCCTTATTTTAGACCACACGTCTCTCAGAACACTCAAGGGCTCATTTTGTATATTTGTCCATCAGTCATCTCACAAATCCACTTTCTGCCTTTACTGCAGCAGCAGCACGACAACAGCAGGACAATGTGTGAGTGTGTGTGTGTGTCTGTGTGTGTGTGCATTGTCGTTGTAATACTTCATTACTGAAAAAAGGCCAATAAAGCAGATCAATTAAATCAACCATGATAGTTATCTGGACACAGTGCACCATGCCAGCAGTGATTATAAAAGGAAACAACAATGTGACACTAATGAGTCAACACCTTAATCAAGTTACACAGATGTTCAGCTGACGGGATTGTCTGTCCACATCTACTTCAAACACAATCCTAGTGTGTTTTTCTGTATTAAGCTCTCTATTGACTCTGTTTTTACCTTCCTATTGATCTGCAAGGAGCTAGGACAACATGTTCCCCGTGGAGCAACACAAACAACAGAGAAGGTTGCAAAACGTGACTTGCTCAGAGCACCTGATAAAGGAGAAGAAACAGAGCCTCACAACTTCTGGACAGCATTGCTGAATTTATATTAGCAAAAAGTGTCTTGCAACTTTGCAGTAGAGTTTGTTTATCTGCAGGTTCCAGCCTCACTAGCACTTCAGGACAAACTGACAACATTAATATATAAATATATAGTATACGCATTTTTGTGAGCATACAAGCACATGCTCCTTATAGCATCATAATCAATTCATAAATCAGCATGAAACATTAGCAGAACAGCTGGTGTATATGAGCAATGAACTGTGACCATCTGTTCTTCACTACACAACATCAACATCCATCAGATGATGATGATAGGAAAGCTGAGTGTGTCTGCAGTGCAGCCATTTGTCTCTGTCAGGTGCCCTTTTGGACAGAGATGATATGCACAACATACAACACAGATGGTGTATACACAGCGTTGAAACAGACCCAGTGAATAGATGCTGCAGGAAATTGCATTGTGACATCACATCATTCAATCTAACCCCACAAAATGTCACGTTTCCAGGGTTGTACAGTATATAGTATGGTATAGAACTGGGTTGTTGGTTGGCTACAGTTTCCATAATCTGCTGCCCTGGACCTGGAGACGACTATCTCATTAAAAAGTAAATCTTTCGAATTCACTCTGTGTCATTAAAAATTAAAATCGGTGTATTTTTTTGTAGGTCACAGCAGGAGTCTGCACTTCATTTTCTGCACTTGCCTTAATCACATCACACTCAATGAAATCCTTTTTCTGGGCAAATCAAGAGCACCCTGGCTACAGCTTTAATGGAATAATTTGCACAATCACATGCTGCGTTATCGAAGCAAACACTGTGGAAAGGGGTTTAAGGAATTTAGATTGCAAGTCAGAAGAAAATTAAAAGTCACAACTGACGTGCTGAGTACATATGAATGAAGTAAACCAAATAAATAGAGCGCAGAGCGTGTTTTTACCTCTGAACAAGCAGCTTCAGTCTGTCCCTCTGCCTCTGAGTAGTCCTGTTCGCTGACTATCACACACCAGCTCCCTCTCTCTCGCTTTCTTACAAACTCTGCTCGATCCCTCTCACGACTCACTTTACCTCCCTCCCTCTCTCATGATAACACACACACACACTGAGCCGGCAGCGCATGCAGCACATAACTTTCCCCTCTCGCTCTGCCCGTGTCATACGCACAGAGACGTTAAAGCCAGAGTACTCTGCCTTGCACATGTGCAGCACAGCACAGACATCAATACCCCGCATGCAGACACCGGGCAGCCCTGCACAGTCACAGGGCGCTGATGTCCACTGACCTTTTCAGTGGCCCGAGGCTGAGCGAGAGATGACAAGAGGCAGAATAAAAGTGGCAGCGGGGGTAGCGTTGGATGGAGAGATAGTGTTTAGAGGACAAGAGGCATAGAGAGATGATGCACAAGGGATGCAAAAAACGAATTGGAACTTTAGTAGTGACTGTTATGGAGATGGCAGACACACTGATGAAAGGAATGTTTGAACAGAAGAAAAAAGTGGGAGAGGGAGGGAGGAATTTTAACTGTGACTATAAAACATCAATATCAATACAGAGATTAAAGGTAAGAACATGATGACAAGAGGAATAAGAAAGAAAGCAATATGTTGAAATTTGAGGAAGCACATAGAAAAACATAAATAGCATGACATGAAGCCTTGCAGCCATTATTATTTATACATACCCCGAAATGGACTGATTACACACGCACACACGCACACAGATAAACACAGTATGCCTTCCCAGCTGCTTCTCACTTATTTGTGTCCTCCCGCTGATCACCCACTGGAAGGCATCTACGGCACTCTTGTTATTTTCTATATTTACCCGCTCAGACTTCCCCTATGCAGATTGATCATCGTCCCGTGTGACAATGTCCACTCGAATCCAAGGCCTCTGCAGCCAGCGAGTTGTTTTTGGCCGTATCGCTGTGGTGACCCGGGGGGGACGAGGATGACAAAAATAATAATCCTCTTTTAATGCATGCTGCTAAGGCACAGCAGCTGGTAGGGCCCAATCATACACCATTACGGTGTGTGCGTGTGTGTTTGTGAGCGGAAGAGGAGGAGGCAGGAACACCCAACCCCCCATAAATCCTGCAGGATTGGATCTGACCAAAGAATAAAGGCAATGGGTCCCTCTGCGTGACACAGAGCAAGTGTGCAGTGTGTGTGTTTTCTGCTGTTGGACAGTGCAGTTACAGCAAGGTCAAGAGCTCAGTCAGTGTTGTGTGATGCTGAGCTACTGTGAGCAGGGTCACATGAGAGCGGAGGCTGCCAATGCTCTGACATAAGCAGATGTGGACAGAGAGAGAGACAGAGAGAGACAGAGAGAGAGAGAGATCGTCTCTATTGCACAGTGCAATGACAGAGAGTCCCCTCCTGGTGCAAAAACAACAAAGATTAAGCACCTTTACTAAAACCCAATCTTTTGACATGCACGCAGTCTGAACCATCAGGGCAACTGTCTGTGGAGAAAACTGTATCTCTGCCTCCTTCACCCCAAGTTTAAACTTATGATATTTTTAAATTTTACTGCAATATGGTGATATGAATCATTTCTCTTTGTTGCCCAGGGACTGACAACAACACCTGGCCAATGATGCAGTGAATTAAAAAAATTAAGCTCCTTTGTAGCTGCACTTGAAATATGTCTATATGAGCTAAATTAATTTAACGCTTTTAGTTACTGAAATGTGTTTAATTTTTCCCTCCTTGAAATCTTGAATTTTATCATAATTTCCCATTAGGGTCATGAAATCATTTTGCTTATCATTTGTTTTTCAAATTTATTTATATTTCAAATTCACTCATCATCTACTCACCACTACTTACTTACTTCAATTGTATTGGATTTGGCTGCAACGCTGTTTACCTCTCAAACTCCAAAAGTGTTTTATGGACCCCCTCCATCTAAATAGTGGTGACTAGATAATGAGTGAATTTTCATTTTTGGGTGAACTATACCTTTAAGGGGGCAGTTTTTTTTACATTTTTGTGAATTTCTTGAGAAATAATTCATGGATCTTAATGAAAAAAAGCACATTTAGGGGACTGATGTCTATGTGTGTGAGATTTGGTGCAGCTTGATTGAATTTAGGTGGACTGTTGGGTAGCGGCGGTGGTATACGCTCTACCAAGCGCAATTCTGGTTGATCTTCGATCAGATCAAAATGTCCCCAAAATGTTGACCTATTCCTTCCAACCTGCACTTACAAAACATTGTCCTCACTAATCCCTGCCAGTTGTATTCAGGACTGAGAGCTAGAATACTCCTCACACACAATGCTCTTCATACATCGACTACCTGGGTGCTTGAGGACACTTTGGGGGGGTCCTGCTATACCACGTTAGCACAGGACTGAATTACTCATAGTGACATGGCTGGTTGTTGTTCAGGGGGGAGGCCTTCTTCAACCAGACATCTAGGTCAGTGCACATGGCTTACTCCGCTTAGGTCTCACGTCACATTAACATTGCAGCCCAACAACCTCTGTCACAGGAGCACAGTTTGCTCAGGTCAGAGGGACATGAATATAACGCTTACCTTTGCTTCACAAGTCTTGTGAACTGCAGCCTTGCAATCTGCAAAGAGGAGGGAGAGAGAGGACAAATCTGATTTGACATCAGGATGAGCTGAGGTCTACGACGGTGTGTATGGGCGCTTGCTGTTCGTGCTCTGGGTCTGCCACCTGACCCAACTGAGATGTCCAACTCACCCTTGCAGAAAGACCCGGGGTTGTCGATGTTCTGCTTGCACACATCACACACACGTCTCCTCTTGAAGCTCTTCTCTGTGAAGTCATGGCTCCCAGCTTTGGCGAGCTGCAGACACACAGGAGAGTGAAATCCGATCATCCACACGTAGCATGATAAGAGGTATTCAAGAGGTGAAGACAATGAATGCTACTGCCAGAGGAAGTCAGAAGAAGGCTTTTAGATAGATCAAACCCAACAGTCTCTGCATGTCTTTAAAATGGCATGCAATATTTTCTTTGTTTTAGCCATTTTCTTGTTGCTTTGTAAGGCATGTGATCTCAGCATTGTTCCAAACAAAGCACTGGACGTCCACAGTCCCCTGCATGGCTGCTGTCTGTGTGGATACACTCTGGCTCAGTGACACACCAGCGTGATCACTGGTGTCCTACGCCTGCTGTTCTTTCAGCTTCCTCCACTAAAAACACCTGTCATATCATGCTGTGTTTCAAGGCATCCTGTTTATCATCTTTTTTTTAACTTGTCCTTATTCTGTCTCAGTCTGTGCGGCCAAGAGCATAAATTATAATCAGTTTTCAGTGCTACGAGCCCACATGATCACAAGTCACTGAATATACGGACTTGGAATCAGTCACATCCATAGATTGTGTATAAACATGGACACATTTAGCCAAAGTAACTTGATCGCCACCTGGTGGCTGGCTGCAATATGGTTCATAAATCCTACATGAGCTTTTTGTGGGCAAAGCAAGAAAAGAGCCAAAGGTAAATTTGAAACACACAGACTTACTCGGTTAACGGTTTCTGTGTCTCATAATGGGAAAGTAAGCACTCTGACTGTAGACACACACACACACACATGGATTCATCTTTTTATAAACCAATACTCAATTCCTCCAGTGAAACCGGTGAAAAGAAATAGGACAATGTTTATATAAAGTTATGCTTATCCCAAAGTGACGCCTTCAGAGCTGCAGTCAACCATTACATCTTTTACAGCAGAGAGGGTGAGTGGAAACATCAAGTGGGAGGTGGTGTCTGGACTGAGTGTGTGTGTGTGGGTGTGTGAGTCAATGGAAGAGTTGTGGAGCGCCACGAACAACATACCTGCTCACACTGCTGTTTCTTTTTCCTGTTTTCTTTCCCTGACTTAATGCATTTTTCCGGTCTTAAAAAAACATTTTTTCAGCTCTGGCACTTTTTTTGCTTTTTCCAATCCCTGAGTTTTTCCAAACAGGAGCAGCATTGAATGTTACTCTGAGAGGTGAAGGTGCCTGTTCACCACCTTTTATACACTTTCACAACCAAACACTCACTGACTCTCTGACATCACTCTCATTTCTCCATCTTGAATTGTGAGTGGAAGAAAACATACACTCAACGTGATGTATTATGAAACAGCCTTGTCTATCAAGTGGAGCGTATGCAGTCTAAATCCTTTATTAATGGAAATGTATAATGTATAATTATGTTTTATGTTGCCCTACCTTGAGCTTAGCGTGGTTACATAATGTGACCATAGTGCGGTGGCTTGGCTCCGACTACACCTCACAACCCACAACAAAACAGAATTTCTGACTGGCTTTGTTAAAAACAGTTAATGTTCTTTCCATTAACATTAACATTCAATTTCTATTCATGTTTGTTTAATCCACTTACAGTTGTACTTGTAGATGATATCTTTTTGCCTTTTTTGAGATTTTTGGCTTCACTTTTGGGGAGATATCCTATCATCCATCTTTATAAAGCGTACAGTCTATGAGTTTTATGTGCACATTAATGTGTAGGCTACAGGTGAGTTAGAAAACTTAAGTCTGTTTTATTTTGGTTTATGTTGGTGAGATGTTGGTTTGATAACTGTGGACAGTGAGCAAGTAAGCAAGTTAACATATTTACCTAAATGTCAAACATGTTCTTTAAAATAGTGACAACAAAATATTCCCACATGATTGTTTGTAACTGTAGAGAGGGTTACAAAGGTGGTAGAGAATAATGAGAATAATATCATAAACCATACTGTGATTCTTAAGACATGAAGAATATTCATATATTTAATGTTTAAAGTTTAATTAGGGTATGACGTATATTCGGGTGCGGCAGGGTGTTTCAAATAGTTCAGTTTTTAATGAGTTAAGTTGTGCGTTTATTTTTTGTAATTTTCATGTCGCATCTAACCACAAAACCCCCCTCAGGTGTAAAAACTGTTTATTTTGGTCACTGACCTGGACTGACATTACCATGATGCTGTAGCTATTGATCTTATAATCAAACCAGCAGAGTAACAAGCCACTGGACTATTGACATATGTCCTCTGCTGATATGATGAATGGCTGCTGCTATAAACTGAGGCATCCACTTCATTTGTTGAATATGTGTGTGTGTTTGTGTGAGAGAGAGAGAGAGAGTGGGGGGATCTAGGGAGAGAATTGATGAACCTGACAAAAAGGGGTCAAACGAGGGGAGGAGTGGATCATCACCCCACCTCACCATTCAAATTTCAAATGTTATTACATAAGTCTTGGAGGGGGCATCGATTTGACTTATGTAATGACCTACAGAGCCGCTGTCCCTTTATAATCCTGACCAGAGTTCACCTGCAGGACAGTAACAACACTGAGAGGTTAGTTAGATCCCACTCATTGTAAAGAATCACTTCTACATCCAGAATAATAAAGCAGCATGAAGTAATGCAATGAGTTAGGAAAGAGAGACAAAGGAGAGAGAGAGAGAGATGTTGATGTTTAAAATCCCATTTATATAAACCATCCATCCATCCATCGATTATCTATCTATGCCATTTATCCTTAAAGTGTAGGGGGGAGGTGGAGCCAAGGTACAACATGAACAGGTCCCCAACGCATGACAAGGCCAACATGCGGAGACAAACAACCATTCACACTCACATCAATGGCCAATTAACCTAAGCAGCATGTCTTAGACTGTGAGAGGAAGCCTAACTACCTGGAGCAAACGCACACACACACATGGGAAGAACATCCAGTCCACATGTCCACACATGTGAACATTCAAACCATGATAAATGTACATTGGAGTTAAAAAAAACCACCATAAAACACAAGTATAGTCACAGTTTTTTGGCATGTGTCTATTTAATATTGAGTTGTTTTTCCATGTTGTGGCACAGTCAAATAAAATCCCCACTAATATGTCTTTAATACATGGCAACTCACTAACACATCCTCTGCATTTACGGCTCATCATTTATGGAGCAGTCCCTCTCTATACTGAAAATACTGTGAATTCTCTCAAGAGACAAACATCTCAGACAGAAAATGTAACTTTTCATTTTGGACAAAAAAACATTTCATTACTTCCACAGTCAGTCCTCACTGACATTGTTTAACTTGTAATGCCAGTGTGTTTGTTTGAAGTTGAAATCTTTTGAGAAAGCAGAATGAGTCAAGGGCACCTCTCAGTGGTGAAGTAGTATCAGTGCAGCTCAGGCTCAGACTCACTAACATAGTCAGAAACTATACATGCAGATCCTCGTGGTTTCATGTACATTTCTTCTGATTCTACTTAAAATATCTGGACCGTTACTTAAAGAAAACACAGACCTAATTAGATTCTTCGACTTAATTTCCTTAACTTTGAAAACGTGGTTATTATAATAGTTGCCTATTATATTCACATTTCACTTTAAACTTGTGTGAGAAAGTTTTCACTTGTATAAACATGGACTCTCTTTCCTATAGTGATTGCTCAAAGGTGATGAAAAGATGGGAATTGTTCTACAAAAAAAAAATCTGTTTTCATTAGTGAATAGCCCTTAAATGTGAAGGAGATTTTTTGGTAATTGTCTGTCAAATGATGAAAAATGAGACGAAAGAGAGTCATTACATTTAAAACCGACACAGATGACATGACTCATGATTCTCTCAGTGTGTTTTTTTTTAAGGTAATGGTGCACTGACACTTTTTTTCCAGTGGTTCTTTTTCCTCCATTTCTCTCTGAGTCGATCCGTGAACAGTGGAGGAGCAGAGGGAGAGAAAACAACAGCAAAACACAAAACATATTACACTGCAATTTAATAGCTAAATATTATCAATGAGAAACTTTTATGTCGACAATGACAGCATTAGTTTGACGTTAGATAAACGTGAGCATTTGAATCTGTTGTTGAGGATTCTTGACTTTGTAGAAGACGGTTCAGGTGATCAGGAGCTTGTGTCTGCCAGCGTTCATGTACGTTCAGCAGCAGTTTGGTTGAGCGGACGTTCGGTCTCCAGAGGCTCCCGTGACTATCAGCAGTGTTGCAGCATTGCATTGCAGTATTACAGGAACCCCACCCTACCCAGATTTTTTGCAGCCAAAGTCTGTGTCATTCTCCAAGCATCTCTGACCACTGCAGAGAGCCCGCAGCTCTTCTCACATGGAGATGAGGAGAGGGTCGGACACCAGTGTAGAAGAATAATGGCGTTCTTTATGACTGTGGCTGCACGCGCTGTTTATTACTTTGAGAACAGCAGCAGAGGCGGTTTGAGGGTGTTACTCCAAAACAACTCGTATAAACTGATACAGAGCATTTAGAAAAACTACGTGATATAATTACAGTTAGATGATCCTGATTATCAGTGTCATTACCATGGTGATGCACCAAACATACATGCACATGCACAAATCATAAATGTAATGAAATGTATTCACTGTGCTAATGCATTGAAATGGTTAAAATATACAGCTGCAACACACACACAGACTCACACACACACACACACTGTAAATGAACACAGAGTTCACACCTCGTCTGTTTTTTTCAATGACACCTCACAAGTGATGACATGCTGGAGAGCAGGAGTCACAAACTCAAGCTCTTTGTGACACACACACACACGTACACACACGCACACAACCTCACACATGATCTGGCTAGGAAGGGA